>NC_090380.1:125372961-125718649 GCF_036365525.1 Heterodontus francisci | reverse complement strand
AAATTATGATGCGATTAGGCAAGATTTAGGATGCGTAGGATGGGGAAGGAAACTGCAGGGGATGGGAACAATCGAAATGTGGAGCTTATTCAAGGAGCAGCTACTGCGTGTCCTTGATAAGTATGTACCTGTCAGGCAGGGAGGAAGTTGTCGAGCGAGGGAGCCGTGGTTTACTAAAGAAGTTGAAGCGCTTGTCAAGAGGAAGAAGAAGGCTTATGTTAGGATGAGACGTGAAGGCTCAGTTAGGGCGCTTGAGAGTTACAAGCTAGCCAGGAAGGATCTAAAGGGAGAGCTAAGAAGAGCAAGGAGAGGACACGAGAAGTCATTGGCGGATAGGATCAGGGAAAACTCTAAGGCTTTCTATAGGTATATCAGGAATAAAAGAATGACTAGAGTTATATTAGGGCCAATCAAGGATAGTAGTGGGAAGTTGTGTGTGGAATCAGAGGAGATAGGGGAAGCGTTAAATGAATATTTTTCGTCAGTATTTACAGTAGAGAAAGAAAATGTTGTCAAGGAGAATACTGAGATTCAGGCTACTAGGCTAGATGGGATTGAGGTTCACAAGGAGGAGGTGTTAGCAATTTTGGAAAGTGTGAAAATAGATAAGTCCCCTCTGCCAGATGGGATTTATCCTAGGATTCTCTGGGAAGCTAGGGAGGAGATTGCAGAGCCTTTGTCCTTGATCTTTATGTCGTCATTGTCGACAGGAATAGTGCCGGAAGACTGGAGGATAGCAAATGTTGTCCCCTTGTTCAAGAAGGGGAGTAGAGACAGCCCTGGTAATTATAGACCGGTGAGCCTTACCTCGGTTGTGGGTAAAATGTTGGAAAAGGTTATAAGAGACAGGACTTATAATCATCTTGAAAAGAATAAGTTCATTAGCGATAGTCAGCACGGTTTTGTGACGGGTAGGCCGTGCCTCACAAACCTTATTGAGTTTTTCGAGAAGGTGACCAAACAGGTGGATGAGGGTAAAGCAGTGGATGTGGTGTATATGGATTTCAGTAAGGCGTTTGATAAGGTTCCCCACGGTAGGCTATTGCAGAAAATACGGAAGTATGGGATTGAAGGTGATTTAGAGCTTTGGATCAGAAATTGGCTAGCTGAAAGAAGACAGAGGGTGGTGGTTGATGGCAAATGTTCATCCTGGAGTTTAGTTACTAGTGGTGGACCGCAAGGATCTGTTTTGGGGCCACTGCTGTTTGTCATTTTTATAAATGACCTGGAAGAGGGTGTAGAAGGGTGGGTTAGTAAATTTGCGGATGACACTAAGGTCGGTGGAGTTGTGGATAGTGCCGAAGGATGTTGCAGGGTACAGAGGGACATAGATAGGCTGCAGAGCTGGGCTGAGAGATGTCAAATGGAGTTTAATGCGGAAAAGTGTGAGGTGATTCACTTTGGAAGGAGTAACAGGAATGCAGAGTACTGGGCTAATGGGAAGATTCTTGGTAGTGTAGATGAACAGAGAGATCTTGATGCAAAAACAAGAAATGCTGGAATCACTCAGCAGGTCTGGCAGCATCTGTGGAAAGAGAAGCAGAGTTAACGTTTCGGGTTAGTGACCCTTCTTCGGAACTGACAAATATTAGAAAAGTCACAGATTATAAACAAGTGAGGTGGGGGTGGGGCAAGAGATAACAAAGGAGAAGGTGCAGATTGGACCAGGCCACATAGCTGACCAAAAGGTCACGGAGAAAAGGCAAACAATATGTTAATGGTGTGTTGAAAGACAAAGCATTAGGACAGATTAGGTGTGAATACACTGAATATTGAACAGCAGCTGAGAGATCTTGGTGTCCAGGTACATAAATCCCTGAAAGTTGCTACCCAGGTTAATAGGACTGTTAAGAAGGCATTTGGTGTGTTAGCTTTTATTAGTAGGGGGATCGAGTTTCGGAACCACGAGGTCATGCTGCCTGGAGTATTGCGTGCAGTTCTGGTCACCGCATTATAGGAAGGATGTGGAAGCTTTGGAAAGGGTGCAGAGGAGATTTACTAGGATGTTGCCTGGTATGGAGGGAAGGTCTTATGAGGAAAGGCTGAGGGACTTGAGGTTGTTTTCGTTGGAGAGAAGGAGGAGGAGCGGTGACTTAATAGAGACATATAAGATAATCAGAGGGTTAGATAGGGTGGATAGTGAGAGTCTTTTTCCTCGGATGTTGATGGCAAACACGAGGGGACATAGCTTTAAGTTGAGGGGTGATAGATATAGGACAGATGTTAGAGGTAGTTTCTTTACTCAGAGAGTAGTAGGGGTGTGGAACGCCCTGCCTGCAGCAGTAGTAGACTCGCCAACTTTAAGGGCATTTAAGTGGTCATTGGATAGACATATGGATGAAAATGGAATAGTGTAGGTCAGATGGTTTCACAGGTCGGCGCAACATCGAGGGCCGAAGGGCCTGTACTGCGCTGTAATGTTCTAATTCTAATTCTAAAAAAAAAGATAGAAAGAAAGTTCCAGAGATGTGGAGGAAAGGATAGCGAAGATGATTCTCGACAAGGGCGAGAGTAACAGGGTAGTTGTTATGGGGGACTTTAACTTTCCAAATATCGACTGGAAATACTATAGTTCGAGTACTTTAGATGGGTCAGTTTTTGTCCCGTGTGTGCAGGAGGGTTTTCTGACACAGTATCTAGACAGGCCAACCAGGGGCGATGCCACATTGGATTTGGTACTGGGTAATGAACCCGGCCAGGTGTTAGATTTAGATGTAGGTGAGCACTTTGGTGATAGTGATTACAATTCGGTTAGGTTTACCTTAGCGATGGGCAGGGACAGGTATATACCGCAGGGCAAAAATTATAGCTGGGGGAAAGGAAATTATGATGCGATTAGGCAAGATTTAGGATGCGTAGGATGGGGAAGGAAACTGCAGGGGATGGGAACAATCGAAATGTGGAGCTTATTCAAGGAGCAGCTACTGCGTGTCCTTGATAAGTATGTACCTGTCAGGCAGGGAGGAAGTTGTCGAGCGAGGGAGCAGTGGTTTACTAAAGAAGTTGAAGCGCTTGTCAAGAGGAAGAAGAAGGCTTATGTTAGGATGAGACGTGAAGGCTCAGTTAGGGCGCTTGAGAGTTACAAGCTAGCCAGGAAGGATCTAAAGGGAGAGCTAAGAAGAGCAAGGAGAGGACACGAGAAGTCATTGGCGGATAGGATCAGGGAAAACCCTAAGGCTTTCTATAGGTATATCAGGAATAAAAGAATGACTAGAGTTAGATTAGGACCAATCAAGGATAATAGTGGGAAGTTGTGTGTGGAATCAGAGGAGGAAGGGGAAGTGTTAAATAAATATTTTGCGTCAGTATTTACAGTAGAGAAAGAAAATGTTGTCGAGGAGAATACTGAGATTCAGGCTACTAGGCTAGATGGGACTGAGGTTCACAAGGAGGAGGTGTTAGCAATTTTGGAAAGTGTGAAAATAGATAAGTCCCCTCTGCCAGATGGGATTTATCCTAGGATTCTCTGGGAAGCTAGGGAGGAGATTGCAGAGCCTTTGTCCTTGATCTTTATGTCGTCATTGTCGACAGGAATAGTGCCGGAAGACTGGAGGATAGCAAATGTTGTCCCCTTGTTCAAGAAGGGGAGTAGAGACAGCCCTGGTAATTATAGACCGGTGAGCCTTACCTCGGTTGTGGGTAAAATGTTGGAAAAGGTTATAAGAGACAGGACTTATAATCATCTTGAAAAGAATAAGTTCATTAGCGATAGTCAGCACGGTTTTGTGACGGGTAGGCCGTGCCTCACAAACCTTATTGAGTTTTTCGAGAAGGTGACCAAACAGGTGGATGAGGGTAAAGCAGTGGATGTGGTGTATATGGATTTCAGTAAGGCGTTTGATAAGGTTCCCCACGGTAGGCTATTGCAGAAAATACGGAAGTATGGGATTGAAGGTGATTTAGAGCTTTGGATCAGAAATTGGCTAGCTGAAAGAAGACAGAGGGTGGTGGTTGATGGCAAATGTTCATCCTGGAGTTTAGTTACTAGTGGTGGACCGCAAGGATCTGTTTTGGGGCCACTGCTGTTTGTCATTTTTATAAATGACCTGGAAGAGGGTGTAGAAGGGTGGGTTAGTAAATTTGCAGATGACACTGAGGTCGGTGGAGTTGTGGATAGTGCCGAAGGATGTTGCAGGGTACAGAGGGACATAGATAGGCTGCAGAGCTGGGCTGAGAGATGTCAAATGGAGTTTAATGCGGAAAAGTGTGAGGTGATTCACTTTGGAAGGAGTAACAGGAATGCAGAGTACTGGGCTAATGGGAAGATTCTTGGTAGTGTAGATGAACAGAGAGATCTTGATGCAAAAACAAGAAATGCTGGAATCACTCAGCAGGTCTGGCAGCATCTGTGGAAAGAGAAGCAGAGTTAACGTTTCGGGTTAGTGACCCTTCTTCGGAACTGACAAATATTAGAAAAGTCACAGATTATAAACAAGTGAGGTGGGGGTGGGGCAAGAGATAACAAAGGAGAAGGTGCAGATTGGACCAGGCCACATAGCTGACCAAAAGGTCACGGAGAAAAGGCAAACAATATGTTAATGGTGTGTTGAAAGACAAAGCATTAGGACAGATTAGTTGTGAATACACTGAATATTGAACAGCAGCTGAGAGATCTTGGTGTCCAGGTACATAAATCCCTGAAAGTTGCTACCCAGGTTAATAGGACTGTTAAGAAGGCATTTGGTGTGTTAGCTTTTATTAGTAGGGGGATCGAGTTTCGGAACCACGAGGTCATGCTGCCTGGAGTATTGCGTGCAGTTCTGGTCACCGCATTATAGGAAGGATGTGGAAGCTTTGGAAAGGGTGCAGAGGAGATTTACTAGGATGTTGCCTGGTATGGAGGGAAGGTCTTATGAGGAAAGGCTGAGGGACTTGAGGTTGTTTTCGTTGGAGAGAAGGAGGAGGAGCGGTGACTTAATAGAGACATATAAGATAATCAGAGGGTTAGATAGGGTGGATAGTGAGAGTCTTTTTCCTCGGATGTTGATGGCAAACACGAGGGGACATAGCTTTAAGTTGAGGGGTGATAGATATAGGACAGATGTTAGAGGTAGTTTCTTTACTCAGAGAGTAGTAGGGGTGTGGAACGCCCTGCCTGCAGCAGTAGTAGACTCGCCAACTTTAAGGGCATTTAAGTGGTCATTGGATAGACATATGGATGAAAATGGAATAGTGTAGGTCAGATGGTTTCACAGGTCGGCGCAACATCGAGGGCCGAAGGGCCTGTACTGCGCTGTAATGTTCTAATTCTAATTCTAAAAAAAAAGATAGAAAGAAAGTTCCAGAGATGTGGAGGAAAGGATAGCGAAGATGATTCTCGACAAGGGCGAGAGTAACAGGGTAGTTGTTATGGGGGACTTTAACTTTCCAAATATCGACTGGAAATACTATAGTTCGAGTACTTTAGATGGGTCAGTTTTTGTCCCGTGTGTGCAGGAGGGTTTTCTGACACAGTATCTAGACAGGCCAACCAGGGGCGATGCCACATTGGATTTGGTACTGGGTAATGAACCCGGCCAGGTGTTAGATTTAGATGTAGGTGAGCACTTTGGTGATAGTGATTACAATTCGGTTAGGTTTACCTTAGCGATGGGCAGGGACAGGTATATACCGCAGGGCAAAAATTATAGCTGGGGGAAAGGAAATTATGATGCGATTAGGCAAGATTTAGGATGCGTAGGATGGGGAAGGAAACTGCAGGGGATGGGAACAATCGAAATGTGGAGCTTATTCAAGGAGCAGCTACTGCGTGTCCTTGATAAGTATGTACCTGTCAGGCAGGGAGGAAGTTGTCGAGCGAGGGAGCAGTGGTTTACTAAAGAAGTTGAAGCGCTTGTCAAGAGGAAGAAGAAGGCTTATGTTAGGATGAGACGTGAAGGCTCAGTTAGGGCGCTTGAGAGTTACAAGCTAGCCAGGAAGGATCTAAAGGGAGAGCTAAGAAGAGCAAGGAGAGGACACGAGAAGTCATTGGCGGATAGGATCAGGGAAAACTCTAAGGCTTTCTATAGGTATATCAGGAATAAAAGAATGACTAGAGTTATATTAGGGCCAATCAAGGATAGTAGTGGGAAGTTGTGTGTGGAATCAGAGGAGATAGGGGAAGCGTTAAATGAATATTTTTCGTCAGTATTTACAGTAGAGAAAGAAAATGTTGTCAAGGAGAATACTGAGATTCAGGCTACTAGGCTAGATGGGACTGAGGTTCACAAGGAGGTGGTGTTAGCAATTTTGGAAAGTGTGAAAATAGATAAGTCCCCTCTGCCAGATGGGATTTATCCTAGGATTCTCTGGGAAGCTAGGGAGGAGATTGCAGAGCCTTTGTCCTTGATCTTTATGTCGTCATTGTCGACAGGAATAGTGCCGGAAGACTGGAGGATAGCAAATGTTGTCCCCTTGTTCAAGAAGGGGAGTAGAGACAGCCCTGGTAATTATAGACCGGTGAGCCTTACCTCGGTTGTGGGTAAAATGTTGGAAAAGGTTATAAGAGACAGGACTTATAATCATCTTGAAAAGAATAAGTTCATTAGCGATAGTCAGCACGGTTTTGTGACGGGTAGGCCGTGCCTCACAAACCTTATTGAGTTTTTCGAGAAGGTGACCAAACAGGTGGATGAGGGTAAAGCAGTGGATGTGGTGTATATGGATTTCAGTAAGGCGTTTGATAAGGTTCCCCACGGTAGGCTATTGCAGAAAATACGGAAGTATGGGATTGAAGGTGATTTAGAGCTTTGGATCAGAAATTGGCTAGCTGAAAGAAGACAGAGGGTGGTGGTTGATGGCAAATGTTCATCCTGGAGTTTAGTTACTAGTGGTGGACCGCAAGGATCTGTTTTGGGGCCACTGCTGTTTGTCATTTTTATAAATGACCTGGAAGAGGGTGTAGAAGGGTGGGTTAGTAAATTTGCGGATGACACTAAGGTCGGTGGAGTTGTGGATAGTGCCGAAGGATGTTGTAGGGTACAGAGGGACATAGATAGGCTGCAGAGCTGGGCTGAGAGATGTCAAATGGAGTTTAATGCGGAAAAGTGTGAGGTGATTCACTTTGGAAGGAGTAACAGGAATGCAGAGTACTGGGCTAATGGGAAGATTCTTGGTAGTGTAGATGAACAGAGAGATCTTGATGCAAAAACAAGAAATGCTGGAATCACTCAGCAGGTCTGGCAGCATCTGTGGAAAGAGAAGCAGAGTTAACGTTTCGGGTTAGTGACCCTTCTTCGGAACTGACAAATATTAGAAAAGTCACAGATTATAAACAAGTGAGGTGGGGGTGGGGCAAGAGATAACAAAGGAGAAGGTGCAGATTGGACCAGGCCACATAGCTGACCAAAAGGTCACGGAGAAAAGGCAAACAATATGTTAATGGTGTGTTGAAAGACAAAGCATTAGGACAGATTAGGTGTGAAAACACTGAATATTGAACAGCAGCTGAGAGATCTTGGTGTCCAGGTACATAAATCCCTGAAAGTTGCTACCCAGGTTAATAGGACTGTTAAGAAGGCATTTGGTGTGTTAGCTTTTATTAGTAGGGGGATCGAGTTTCGGAACCACGAGGTCATGCTGCCTGGAGTATTGCGTGCAGTTCTGGTCACCGCATTATAGGAAGGATGTGGAAGCTTTGGAAAGGGTGCAGAGGAGATTTACTAGGATGTTGCCTGGTATGGAGGGAAGGTCTTATGAGGAAAGGCTGAGGGACTTGAGGTTGTTTTCGTTGGAGAGAAGGAGGAGGAGCGGTGACTTAATAGAGACATATAAGATAATCAGAGGGTTAGATAGGGTGGATAGTGAGAGTCTTTTTCCTCGGATGTTGATGGCAAACACGAGGGGACATAGCTTTAAGTTGAGGGGTGATAGATATAGGACAGATGTTAGAGGTAGTTTCTTTACTCAGAGAGTAGTAGGGGTGTGGAACGCCCTGCCTGCAGCAGTAGTAGACTCGCCAACTTTAAGGGCATTTAAGTGGTCATTGGATAGACATATGGATGAAAATGGAATAGTGTAGGTCAGATGGTTTCACAGGTCGGCGCAACATCGAGGGCCGAAGGGCCTGTACTGCGCTGTAATGTTCTAATTCTAATTCTAAAAAAAAAGATAGAAAGAAAGTTCCAGAGATGTGGAGGAAAGGATAGCGAAGATGGTTCTCGACAAGGGCGAGAGTAACAGGGTAGTTGTTATGGGGGACTTTAACTTTCCAAATATCGACTGGAAATACTATAGTTCGAGTACTTTAGATGGGTCAGTTTTTGTCCCGTGTGTGCAGGAGGGTTTTCTGACACAGTATCTAGACAGGCCAACCAGGGGCGATGCCACATTGGATTTGGTACTGGGTAATGAACCCGGCCAGGTGTTAGATTTAGATGTAGGTGAGCACTTTGGTGATAGTGATTACAATTCGGTTAGGTTTACCTTAGCGATGGGCAGGGACAGGTATATACCGCAGGGCAAAAATTATAGCTGGGGGAAAGGAAATTATGATGCGATTAGGCAAGATTTAGGATGCGTAGGATGGGGAAGGAAACTGCAGGGGATGGGAACAATCGAAATGTGGAGCTTATTCAAGGAGCAGCTACTGCGTGTCCTTGATAAGTATGTACCTGTCAGGCAGGGAGGAAGTTGTCGAGCGAGGGAGCAGTGGTTTACTAAAGAAGTTGAAGCGCTTGTCAAGAGGAAGAAGAAGGCTTATGTTAGGATGAGACGTGAAGGCTCAGTTAGGGCGCTTGAGAGTTACAAGCTAGCCAGGAAGGATCTAAAGGGAGAGCTAAGAAGAGCAAGGAGAGGACACGAGAAGTCATTGGCGGATAGGATCAGGGAAAACCCTAAGGCTTTCTATAGGTATATCAGGAATAAAAGAATGACTAGAGTTAGATTAGGACCAATCAAGGATAATAGTGGGAAGTTGTGTGTGGAATCAGAGGAGGAAGGGGAAGTGTTAAATAAATATTTTGCGTCAGTATTTACAGTAGAGAAAGAAAATGTTGTCGAGGAGAATACTGAGATTCAGGCTACTAGGCTAGATGGGACTGAGGTTCACAAGGAGGAGGTGTTAGCAATTTTGGAAAGTGTGAAAATAGATAAGTCCCCTCTGCCAGATGGGATTTATCCTAGGATTCTCTGGGAAGCTAGGGAGGAGATTGCAGAGCCTTTGTCCTTGATCTTTATGTCGTCATTGTCGACAGGAATAGTGCCAGAAGACTGGAGGATAGCAAATGTTGTCCCCTTGTTCAAGAAGGGGAGTAGAGACAGCCCTGGTAATTATAGACCGGTGAGCCTTACCTCGGTTGTGGGTAAAATGTTGGAAAAGGTTATAAGAGACAGGACTTATAATCATCTTGAAAAGAATAAGTTCATTAGCGATAGTCAGCACGGTTTTGTGACGGGTAGGCCGTGCCTCACAAACCTTATTGAGTTTTTCGAGAAGGTGACCAAACAGGTGGATGAGGGTAAAGCAGTGGATGTGGTGTATATGGATTTCAGTAAGGCGTTTGATAAGGTTCCCCACGGTAGGCTATTGCAGAAAATACGGAAGTATGGGATTGAAGGTGATTTAGAGCTTTGGATCAGAAATTGGCTAGCTGAAAGAAGACAGAGGGTGGTGGTTGATGGCAAATGTTCATCCTGGAGTTTAGTTACTAGTGGTGGACCGCAAGGATCTGTTTTGGGGTCACTGCTGTTTGTCATTTTTATAAATGACCTGGAAGAGGGTGTAGAAGGGTGGGTTAGTAAATTTGCGGATGACACTAAGGTCGGTGGAGTTGTGGATAGTGCCGAAGGATGTTGTAGGGTACAGAGGGACATAGATAGGCTGCAGAGCTGGGCTGAGAGATGTCAAATGGAGTTTAATGCGGAAAAGTGTGAGGTGATTCACTTTGGAAGGAGTAACAGGAATGCAGAGTACTGGGCTAATGGGAAGATTCTTGGTAGTGTAGATGAACAGAGAGATCTTGATGCAAAAACAAGAAATGCTGGAATCATTCAGCAGGTCTGGCAGCATCTGTGGAAAGAGAAGCAGAGTTAACGTTTCGGGTTAGTGACCCTTCTTCGGAACTGACAAATATTAGAAAAGTCACAGATTATAAACAAGTGAGGTGGGGGTGGGGCAAGAGATAACAAAGGAGAAGGTGCAGATTGGACCAGGCCACATAGCTGACCAAAAGGTCACGGAGAAAAGGCAAACAATATGTTAATGGTGTGTTGAAAGACAAAGCATTAGGACAGATTAGGTGTGAATACACTGAATATTGAACAGCAGCTGAGAGATCTTGGTGTCCAGGTACATAAATCCCTGAAAGTTGCTACCCAGGTTAATAGGACTGTTAAGAAGGCATTTGGTGTGTTAGCTTTTATTAGTAGGGGGATCGAGTTTCGGAACCACGAGGTCATGCTGCCTGGAGTATTGCGTGCAGTTCTGGTCACCGCATTATAGGAAGGATGTGGAAGCTTTGGAAAGGGTGCAGAGGAGATTTACTAGGATGTTGCCTGGTATGGAGGGAAGGTCTTATGAGGAAAGGCTGAGGGACTTGAGGTTGTTTTCGTTGGAGAGAAGGGGGAGGAGCGGTGACTTAATAGAGACATATAAGATAATCAGAGGGTTAGATAGGGTGGATAGTGAGAGTCTTTTTCCTCGGATGTTGATGGCAAACACGAGGGGACATAGCTTTAAGTTGAGGGGTGATAGATATAGGACAGATGTTAGAGGTAGTTTCTTTACTCAGAGAGTAGTAGGGGTGTGGAACGCCCTGCCTGCAGCAGTAGTAGACTCGCCAACTTTAAGGGCATTTAAGTGGTCATTGGATAGACATATGGATGAAAATGGAATAGTGTAGGTCAGATGGTTTCACAGGTCGGCGCAACATCGAGGGCCGAAGGGCCTGTACTGCGCTGTAATGTTCTAATTCTAATTCTAAAAAAAAAGATAGAAAGAAAGTTCCAGAGATGTGGAGGAAAGGATAGCGAAGATGATTCTCGACAAGGGCGAGAGTAACAGGGTAGTTGTTATGGGGGACTTTAACTTTCCAAATATCGACTGGAAATACTATAGTTCGAGTACTTTAGATGGGTCAGTTTTTGTCCCGTGTGTGCAGGAGGGTTTTCTGACACAGTATCTAGACAGGCCAACCAGGGGCGATGCCACATTGGATTTGGTACTGGGTAATGAACCCGGCCAGGTGTTAGATTTAGATGTAGGTGAGCACTTTGGTGATAGTGATTACAATTCGGTTAGGTTTACCTTAGCGATGGGCAGGGACAGGTATATACCGCAGGGCAAAAATTATAGCTGGGGGAAAGGAAATTATGATGCGATTAGGCAAGATTTAGGATGCGTAGGATGGGGAAGGAAACTGCAGGGGATGGGAACAATCGAAATATGGAGCTTATTCAAGGAGCAGCTACTGCGTGTCATTGATAAGTATGTACCTGTGAGGCAGGGAGGAAGTTGTCGAGCGAGGGAGCCGTGGTTTACTAAAGAAGTTGAAGCGCTTGTCAAGAGGAAGAAGAAGGCTTATGTTAGGATGAGACGTGAAGGCTCAGTTAGGGCGCTTGAGAGTTACAAGCTAGCCAGGAAGGATCTAAAGGGAGAGCTAAGAAGAGCAAGGAGAGGACACGAGAAGTCATTGGCGGATAGGATCAGGGAAAACTCTAAGGCTTTCTATAGGTATATCAGGAATAAAAGAATGACTAGAGTTAGATTAGGACCAATCAAGGATAGTAGTGGGAAGTTGTGTGCGGAATCAGAGGAGGTAGGGGAAGTGTTAAATAAATATTTTCTGTCAGTATTTACAGTAGAGAAAGAAAATGTTGTCGAGGAGAATACTGAGATTCAGGCTACTAGGCTAGATGGGATTGAGGTTCACAAGGAGGAGGTGTTAGCAATTTTGGAAAGTGTGAAAATAGATAAGTCCCCTCTGCCAGATGGGATTTATCCTAGGATTCTCTGGGAAGCAAGGGAGGAGATTGCAGAGCCTTTGTCCTTGATCTTTATGTCGTCATTGTCGACAGGAATAGTGCCGGAAGACTGGAGGATAGCAAATGTTGTCCCCTTGTTCAAGAAGGGGAGTAGAGACAGCCCTGGTAATTATAGACCTGTGAGCCTTACTTCGGTTGTGGGTAAAATGTTGGAAAAGGTTATAAGAGACAGGATTTATAATCATCTTGAAAAGAATAAGTTCATTAGCGATAGTCAGCACGGTTTTGTGACGGGTAGGTCGTGCCTCACAAACCTTATTGAGTTTTTCGAGAAGGTGACCAAACAGGTGGATGAGGGTAAAGCAGTGGATGTGGTGTATATGGATTTCAGTAAGGCGTTTGATAAGGTTCCCCACGGTAGGCTATTGCAGAAAATATGAAAGTATGGGGTTGAAGGTGATTTCGAGCTTTGGATCAGAAATTGGCTTACTGAAAGAAGACAGAGGGTGGTGGTTGATGGCAAATGTTCATCCTGGAGTTTTGGTACTAGTGGTGTACCACAAGGATCTGTTTTGGGGCCACTGCTGTTTGTCATTTTTATAAATGACCTGGAAGAGGGTGTAGAAAGGTGGGTTAGTAAATTTGCGGATGACACTAAGGTCGGTGGAGTTGTGGATAGTGCCGAAGGATGTTGTAGGGTACAGAGGGACATAGATAGGCTGCAGAGCTGGGCTGAGAGATGGCAAATGGAGTTTAATGCGGAAAAGTGCGAGGTGATTCACTTTGGAAGGAGTAACAGGAATGCAGAGTACTGGGCTAATGGGAAGATTCTTGGTAGTGTAGATGAACAGAGAGATCTTGGTGTCCAGGTGCATAAATCCCTGAAGGTTGCTACCCAGGTTAATAGGGCTGTTAAGAAGGCATATGGTGTGTTAGCTGTTATTAGTAGGGGGATCGAGTTTCGGAGCCACGAGGTCATGCTGCAGCTGTACAAAACTCTGGTGAGACCGCACCTGGAGTATTGCGTGCAGTTCTGTTCACCGCATTATAGGAAGGATGTGGAAGCTATGGAAAGGGTGCAGAGGAGATTTACTAGGATGTTGCCTGGTATGGAGGGAAGGTCTTACGAGGAAAAGCTGAGGGACTTGAGGTTTTTTTCGTTGGAGAGAAGGAGGAGGAGAGGTGACTTAATAGAGACATATAAGATAATCAGAGGGTTAGATAGGGTGGATAGTGAGAGTCTTTTTCCTCGGATTGTGATGGCAAACACGAGGGGACATAGCTTTAAGTTGAGGGGTGATAGATATAGGACAGATGTCAAGAGGTAGTTTCTTTACTCAGAGAGCAGTAGGGCTGTGGAACGCCCTACCTGCAGCAGTAGTAGACTCGCCAACTTTAAGGGCATTTAAGTGGTCATTGGATAGACATATGGATGAAAATGGAATAGTGTAGGTCAGATGGTTTCACAGGTCGGCGCAACATCGAGGGCCGAAGGGCCTGTACTGCGCTGTCATGTTCTAAAAAAAAAGAAACTTTTTTCCCTTAGCGGAGTTGTCAATAAAGGGGGCATAGATTTAAGGTAAGGGGCAGGAGGTTTAGAGGGGATTTGAAGAAAATGTTTTTCACCCAGAGGGTGGTTGATCTGGCACACACTGCCTGAAAGGGCAGTAGAGGCAGGAACCCTCACAACATTTAAGAAGTATTTAGAAGAGCACTTGAAATGCCATAGCATACAAGGCTATGGGCCAAGTGCTGGAAAATGGGATTAGAATAGATAGGTGCTTGATGGATGGCATGGACAGGATGGGCCAAAGGACCTCTTTCTGTGCTGTATATCTCTATGACTCTATGACTGTAATCCTCATTGAACCAGGGTTGGTCATCTGGTTTGCTGGTATTGGAGAGTTATGCCAGTCCATTAAATTGTTGATTGTGGGAAATACAATTCTGCTGATGGCCCACAGCACTTCATGGATACCCAGATCTGCTAGATCTGTTCCTAATCTATCCCATTTAGGACTATAGTAGTATCGCACAACATGATGGATTAAGATGGGACTTGGTGTCCACAGGACTGGGTGGTGGTCACTCCTACCAATATTGTCATGGAGAAATTCACCTGCGACAGGTAGATTGGTGAGGACAAGGTCAAGTAGGTTTTTCCCTCATGTTAGTTTTCTCACCACCTGCTGCAGGTCTGTTCTTCAGTATTTGACCAGCTCAGTCAGTGGTGGTACTACCAATGAACAGTGAAACCATCCCCGCAGCCCAGAGCACATTCTGTGCCCTTGCTACCCTCAGTGCTTTAAGGCTGAGTAAGGACAGGGGAGTCAAGGGTTATGGGGGTGCAGACAGGAACATGGAGTTGATACCACAGCTAGATCAGCCATGATCTTATCGAACGGTGGAGCAGGCTCAAGGGCCGAATGGCCTACTCCTGCTCCTAAGTCCTATGTTCCTATATTCTTCCAGGTGGTGTTCAATATGGTGGGACTTGCTGTCCGTTTCAGAGGGCAGTTAGGAGTCAACAAAATTGTTGTAGGTCTGGAGTCACACAGAGGCCAGACCAGGTTTCCTTCCATACAGGATATTGCGAACCAGTTTATGTTTTTATGACAAACTGACAGCTCCATGGTCATCATTACAAATACTAGCTTTTTATTTCAAATTCATTTCATTTAATTTTACTTCTTTTTCAGTGTCTGACATGTTGTAATTTTCAGCAACATTTACAAATTTAGCAATTATGCAGCTGACCACTAACATGGTTTTTATCCATTAGATCCAGATGCAGAGGTTTGTCTCCATGTTCTGCGGCTCATTCAGTCTCTGATCCTTGAACCGGAGGTTTTCTCCAGAGTGGCAACCCAGATCCGTGAATCGCTGCCGGAGCAGCGTATTTTAGAACTTAGCAGCAACTGTAACCCAGATCTCCGCAACATAGCAAGTGAGCTGCTGGAGGACATGAAAATGCTTAATATTTAATGGGAGCTTGTTTTACTTGTGCCAGTAGTTTGTGTTGCGGAATCTATTCTTATTTAAAAACGGTGTTTCGTAAATGAGTGTGGATCTCAGTTTCATTTTATAGGATGCAAAATATGAAAAATTGCTACTGCCATTAATCGCCAAGCCTGGTATGGTAGGACAGTGCCTTTGAATGTTCCAAAAGAAAATAACTTTGGTTCATTCGGCCTTTAAGGTGAATCTGTCTTTTTGCAGAGCTATAATGAGTAAATTTATGATTACAGAGATTGAACAACAAGATTTCCCCATTCCCATACACTACTCCCTGATTGAGAGGTCAGGAAATTAAATTATTTTTAGGTTCCTGCCATTATCCCTCCTGAACAACACACTAAGTGCATAAGAAGGGTTATTCAGTCTTTTCTACTCTCCCTTTATAGGTGACAGAAGCATAAATGGAATTGTGGGTCAAATCTTAATTACAACATTGCTGCCATTGGATATTGCAGTATCAGTCAGTCACTACCATGCTAACAGCACAACAAAAATGAAAAGCTGAAATGTCAACATGAATTTGTGGGTGTGATAATTGGGAAATTTCCACTCTGACTGCAGAGGAAACTCAAGCCAGTATATTCAGTCCTAAAAGTTTTCAGTCATGCTTTTCTGTGATCTGCTTGACTGCAGATTTGCTGAACTGGAACTTTTTTATGATTTAATGGATCTCTATGTAACCAGGGGTGCTTATGAAGCTCATCTAAATGCATTTTTCATTAGGGATGTATGCTGGTGATTTGTAGAGGTTGCTTGATTCATCTGCAAATATTAGGTCTCTGAACTTGCTCTCGTTCCTGCACTGACAGTGGTTGTTTATGTACCAGTTACACTGAAATAATTACAGATACTTTATACATTTGTTTAATAAAAGTTTGCAGTACTGTTACATTTTTCGGAAATCTCCAGTTTATTCTCAGATTTTCGTTGTGGTTGAAAATCTATTGTTTGAGAAAAATGTTTGGACCCAAAAATCCACAAAGCTTCTGGTACATTTTGGATGGTGGAGACTTGCAGTATCAGAAATTGGGGTGAAAACCAGTTGTTCCAAATCTCTGCCCCAATCAACCTTGTGTTGGGGTTGCAGTGAGACCAAGGTGCTTGTAACCACCCAATAACATTCAAGTTCAATGGATTGACATCCCACATCAGCTATTACCCTCAGTATACTCAAGAGGTGGGCAGCCCCTCATAGAGTCATACAGCATAGAAACAGGCCCTTCGGCCCACCGCTTCCATGCCGACCATAATGCCTATCTATACTAATCCCACCTGCCTGCATTAATTCCATATCCCTCTATGCCTTTCTCATTCAAGTACCTGTCCAGATGCCTCTTAAATGTTGCTACTGTTCCTGCCTCCACCACCTCCTCTGGCAGCTCATTCCAGATACCCATTATTCTTTGTGTGAAAAATTTACCCTTTTGATCCCCTTTAAACATCCTCCCTCTCACCTTAAATCTATGCCCTCTAGTTTTAGTCTCATCAGCCCACAAAGTGTTTTCAGGCTGGTTTTATAAACTGAAACATGGGTGAAAATCAGATTTAACCATGGGGAAATTGGGCTTCCTAGAAAGAGGCTGGTTTCCAGTTTTTACCAAAACCTTAATCTGCACCTGTCAGCTCTGCCCCAAGTCATGGCTACATTTTTCTTCCACCCAATTCGCAGCAGTCCAGTTGTGCCTATACTGCCAATAAAATGCAGATTGTCTGACCCGAGGATCTCTGACTCAGATGCTCTAGAAGTTCCACCCAGTCATTGTTATGATAGCAGAGCGGGAATGCAGGTTTCCCTCTCCAGCTCAGTACTTTATCAACAGTACCACAACAACCTGCTACTTCTGAGATTTTGCAGTACTTTTCAAGTTGTTTCTCTTGTTGAGAATTTCAAAAATGCGTAGATTCCTTCAATAAAAACAAAAAAATGCTGGAAATACTCAGCAGGTCTGGAAGCATCTGTGGAGAGAGAAGCAGAGTTAACGTTTCAGGTCAATGACTTTCATCAGAACTGGCAAAGGTTAGAAATGTAATAGGTTTTAAGCAAATAAAGCGGGGGTGGGGCAAAAGATAACAAAAGGGAAGGTGTTGATAGGACAGAAGGTCACAGAGAATAACTGACCAGAAGGTCATGGAGCAAAGGCAAAGGGTGTGTTAATGATGTGGTGAAAGACAAAGCGTTAGTGCAGAGAGGCTGTTAAATGACTGAATAATGAACAGCCTTGGCCAAAAGCACAAACATGAAAAAACAGTGGGCAGGCACATGGTAAAAACTGAATGATGAAACAAACTAAAATAAAAATAAAAAAAATAAAAAAGGCCAGTCATACTCTGAAATTATTGTACTCAATGTTCAGTCCGGTAGGCTGTGGTGTGCCTAATCGGTAAATGAGATGCTGTTCCTCGAGCTTGCGCTGATGTTCACTGGAACATTGCAGCAAGCCCAGGACAGAGATGTGAGCATGAGAGCAAGGGGGAGGGTGTTGAAATGGCAAGCAACAGGAAGCTTGGGGTCATCTTTTTGGATTGAGCGAAGGTGTTCCGCAAAGCGGCAATCCAATCTGAGTTTGGTCTCCCCAATGTAGAGGAGACCACATTGTGAGCAGCAAATACAGTATACCAAATTGAAAGAAGTACAAGTAAATCGCTGCTTCACCTGAAAGGAGTGTTTGGGGCCTTGGATAGTGAGGAGAAAGGAGGTAAAAGGACAGGTATTACACCTCCTGCGATTGCATGGGAAGGTGCGGTGGGAAGCGGAAAAGGTGTCAGGGGTAATGGAGGAGTGGACCAGGATGTCGCGGAGGGAACGATCCCTTCGGAATGCTGATGGGAGGGGAGGGGAAGATGCATTTGGTAGTGGAATCACGCTGGACGTGGCGAAAATGGTGGAGGATGATCCTTTGGATGTGGAGGCTGGTGGGGTGGAAAGTGAGGACAAGGGGAACCCTGTCGCAGTTCTTGGAGGGAGGGGAAGGGATGAGGGTAGAGGTGCGGGAAATGGGCCGGACACGTTTAGGGTCCTGTCAACCACAGTGGGGGGTATCCTCGGTTGAGGAAAAAGGAAGACATATCAGAAGCACTGTTGTGGAAGGTTGCATCATCAGAGCAGATGCGTCGGAGACGGAGAAACTGGGAGAATGGAATGGAGTCCTTACAGGAGGCAGGGTGTGAAGAAGTGTAGTCGAGGTAGCTGTGGGAGTCGGTGGGCTTATAATGGATATTAGTATTAGTAGACAGCCTATCCCCAGAGATGGAGTCAGAGAAGTCGAGGAAGGGAAGGGAAGTGTCAGAGAGAAGGGTGGAGATTAGAAGCAAAGTTGATAAAGTTTTCCAGTTTGGGACTGGAGCAGGAAACGGCACTGATACAGTCATCAATGTACCGGAAAAAGAGTTGGGGAGGGGGCCAGAGTAGGACTGGAACAAGAAATGTTCGACATATCCCACAAAAAGACAGGCATAACTAGGACCCATGCGTGTACCCAGCACAACACCTTTAACTTGAAGGAAGTGAGTGGAGTTGAAGGAGAAGTTGTTCAATGTGAGAACAAGTTCAGCCAGGCGGAAGAAGGTGGTGGTGGATGGGGACTGGTTGGGCCTCTGTTCAGGGAAGAAGCAGAGAGCCCTCAAACCGTCCTGATGGGGGATGGAGGTCAGCCTTCAAGATTCCTTGCAATATTGCTTATACCATACGAATTAGGAGCAGGAGTAGGCCACTCGGCCCCTCGAGCCTGCTCCATCATTCACTAAATTCATGGCTGAACTGATCAGTCCACATTTCATCCTACCCCCAATTGCTTATCAAGAATCTATCTACCTCTGTCTTAAAAATATTCAAAGACTCTGCTTCCGCTGCCTTTTGAGGAAGAGAATTCCAAAGACTCTCGACCCTCTGAGAGAAAATATTTCTCCTCATCTGTCATGCAGGGTCCCACCCACCAAGAATGAGGCACAGTAATTTTGCCACATGAACATTGATTTTTAAACTGTTAGTGGAGTAAAAGAAAGCAACACCAGACCCTTGACTGGAAGGACATTTGCATATTTACAGACGGCGCTTAAAGGGGACAAAGGACCGTTCCCTGCTCCAATTTAATCCACAATGCTCTTTTGATTACCAGACGTTGAGGGTGGAGGAGCTCACATTCCAGGTTAACTACTAAGATGGCCGAATACACAAACAGACGTGGTCGGACCAGTTTAGTCACATGACTAACTGGCTGTTGGAGTTTTTTGAATTTGAACTTGCCACAGAGTTTTAAACTAGCAGAAAGCTCTTTGTTTCTTCACTGAGAACATTCTCCTGTCTGCTCTCATCTCGTTCTCACCAGCTTTGGAGTCCATTGAAGACATATGAACCCCAAGAGAGAAAGGTCTCCTACAGTGAACAAGTTTTAAGAAAAATACTGGGCCCCATCGAAAAGCAAGATCTACTTACAAACAAGGACTACAAGGAGCTTGAAGCACAGTGACAACAACCCCATTTCAGAGATTGCCTCAAACCTCTCTACCTATCTTTTCTTCTGCTCTTTTCTGTCTCTATTTGCGTGTGCGGATCGCGTATGCATGCCAGCGTGGGGCTCGGCGTGTATCCGTAGGCATTAGTTGAAATAGAGTTTAAGTTTTAATAAATTTCACCTTTCTTCTTTAAACCTAAGAAAGCCTGTTTGTGCTCATTTCTTTGTCTTATAATTGGAAAGCGGTGAACAAGGATTCATCAAGGAGGAGCTCAAAACAAAGTGTGTTTAAAAATTAAACCCTGTTACAGTAAGACTAGGTGAAGGCCAAGAAGGACCCCGAGACACCTTTCTCACCTGGTCGTAACATTATCTCTATCTTAAATGGGTAACCCCTTATTTTTAAACAGTGACCCTTAATTCTAGATTCTCCCACAAGGGGAAACATCCTTTCCACATCCACCCTGTCAAGACCCCTCAGGATCTTATACGTTTCAATCAATGAACCTCTTACTTTTCTAAATTCCAGCGGATACAAGCCTAGCCTGTCCAATTTTTCCTCATAAGACAGCCCACCTATTCGAGGTATTAGTCTAGTAAACCTTCTCTGTACTGCCTCCAATGCATTTACATCTTTCCTTAAATAAGGAGACCAGTTCTGTACACAGTACTCCAGATGTGGTCTCACCAATGCCCTGTATAGCTGAAGTATAACCTCTCTACTTTTGTATTCAATTCCACTGGCGATAAACCATAACATTCTATTAGCTTTCCTAATTATGTGCTGTACCTGCATACTAACCTTTTGCGATTCATGCACTAGGATACCCAGATCCCTCTGCATCTCAGAGCTCTGCAATCTCTCACCATTTAGATAATATGCTTCTTTTTTATTCTTCCTGCCAAAGTGGACAATTATTTCCCACATTATATTCCATTTGCCAGGTCTTTGTCCACTCACTTAACCTATCTATATCCCTTTGTAGCCCCCTTATGTCCTCTTCACAAGTTACTTTCCTACCTATCTTTGTGTCATCAGCAAATTTAGCAACCATACCTTCGGTCCCTTCATCTAAGTCATTTATATAAATTGTAAAAAGTTGAGGCCCTAGCACAGATCCCTGTGGCACACCACTCGTTACATCTTGCCAACCGGAAAATGACCCATTTATACCTATTCTTTGTTTCCTTTTAACTAGCCAATCTTTTTTCCATGCCAATATGTTACCCCCTACACCATTAACTTTTATTTTCTGCAATAACCTTTGATGTGGCACCTTATCAAATGCCTTCTGGAAATCTAAGTACAATGCATCCACCGGTTGCCCTTTATCCACAGCATATGTAAGTCCCTCAAAGAACTCCAATAAATTGGTTAAACATGATTTCCCTTTCACAAAACCATGTTGACTCTGCCTTATTACCTTGAATTTTTTTAAATGCCCTGCTATACCATCTTTAATAATAGCTTCTAAAGGGGGACGCCGGCCCCGGAAGAAAGGTAAGTTTGTGGGGCTTCGCTGGGACAATTGGCTGGGCCCTGTCGAGGCAAGGAGAGGTCAGTTGGGAGGGTGGGGTGACTTTATTTCAGTGGGGGTAGTTGGGACTTGGGGGGGGCCCCCCAAGGGCACATGATGCCTGATCAGGAGGGCCCCCCGCAGCCTGCGAGGAGGCTGCCAGGTTTTACCCAGCTGCATTCTGGGGACCTCAGGCGCATGCCGGCTGCTGGTGAAATACCAGCAGTGGTGGGAGGAGGCACATAAGTGGCAGTTAATTGACCACTTAAGGACCTTGATTGGCCTGGGGCAGCGGGCTGTTTTTTGCCGCCGCTGCCCCTGATAAAATTGCAGCAGTGGTGGGAATGGCACCCCCGCCCCACTTCCTACTCAATTTTATGGACCCCACCCCCGCCACCAGTCCGCTCCTGTGGGGGGGTCAGAAAATTCCGGCCAATGATAACTGAATGAAGGCTAATTTTGGGAGTTGAAAGGGATGTGACCCAGGTGGAATGGAAATAAAGATTATCATGTAAAAAGGTAAATGAGGAATGGGAGGCCTTTAAAGAGGAAATAATTTAGGTACAGACTAGCCACATTCCCATTCGAGAGAAAGGAAGGATATCCAAAGCTAAAGCTCCCTGGATGACTAAAGACATTGGAATTAAAATTAAACAGAAAAAGGAAGTTTATGATAAATGTGAGGTACATAATAAAGTAGAGAAACAGGCAGAGGAGAACTGAAAAAGGAAATAAAAACAGCACTAGAATATATGAGATTAGCAGGTGACATAAAAACATATCTCACCCATGGCTTTGTCACTACTGGACTTTACTATTCCAATGCACTTCTGGCTGGTCATCCACATTCTACCCTTCATAAACTGGCGGTCATCCAAACCTCTATTGCCCGTTTCTTAACTTGCACCAAGTCCCATTCACTCATCTAAGTTAAGACTAATTTAAGCTTAAGAATGAAAATGGCAGGAGATTTCAGACCCGTGTTATGCTCCTCTTGCTCAATGTGGGAGCTCAGGGACACGGCTGATGTCCCTGACTCCTTCACGTGCAGGAAGTGTGTCCAGCTGCAGCTCTTGTTAGACCGCATGACGGCTCTGGAGCTGCGGATGGACTCACTTTGGAGCATCCGCGATGCTGAGGAGGTCGTGGATAGCACGTTTAGCGAATTGGTCACACCGCAGATTAGGATTGCTGAGGGTGAAAGGGAATGGGTGACCAAAAGACAGAGAAAGAGCAGGAAGGCAGCGCAGGTGTCCCCTGCGGTCATCTCCCTCCAAAACAGGTATACCGTTTTGGATACTGTTGAGGGAGATGGCTCACCAGGGGAAGGCAGCAGTAGCCAGGTTCATGACACCGTGGCTGGCTCTGCTGTTCGGAAGGGCGGGAAAAAGAGTGGAAGGGCTATAGTCATCGGGGATTCGATTGTAAGGGGAGTAGATAGGCGGTTCTGTGGTCGAAAACGAGACTCCCGAATGGTATGTTGCCTCCCAGGTGCACGGGTCAGGAATGTCTCAGATCGGCTGCAGAACATTCTGAAAGGGGAGGGTGAACAGCCAGTTGTCGTTGTGTACATAGGCACCAATGATATAGGTAAAAAACGGGATGAGGTCCTACAAGCAGAATTTAGGGAGTTAGGAGCCAAGTTAAAAAGTAGGACCTCAGAGGGAGTAATCTCAGGGTTGCTACCAGTGCCATGTGATAGTCAGAGTAGAAATGAAAGAATAGTCAGAATGAATGCGTGGCTTGAGAGATGGTGCAGGAGGGAGGGGTTCAGATTTTTGGGACATTGGGACCGGTTCTGGGGGAGGTGGGACTATTACAAATTGGACGGTCTACACCTGGGCCGGACTGGAACCAATGTCCTTGGGGGTGCTTTTGCTAACGCTGTCGGGGAGGGTTTAAACTAATGTGGCAGGGGGATGGGAACCAAATGAGGAGGTCAGTGGACAGTAAGGAGGTAGTAACTAAAGCCTGTAAGGGACTAGATAATGAAGTCAGCGTGACTAAGGAAAAGAGTAGACAGGGAGCAGATGATGAACGCAAAGGGACTGGTGGTCTGAGGTGCATTTGTTTTAATGCAAAAAGTGTAGTAGGTAAGGCAAATGAACTTAGGGCCTGGATTAGTACCTGGGAGTATGATGCTATTGCTATTACTGAGACTTGGTTGAGGGAAGGGCATGATTGGCAACTAAATATCGATGCTTCCGGCGGGATAGAGAGGGAGGTAAAAGGGGTGGAGGAATTGCAGTACTGGTCAAAGAGGATATCACAGCTGTGCTGAAGGAGGGCACTATGGAGGACTCGAGTAGTGAGGCAATATGGGCAGAACTCAGAAATAGGAAGGGTGCGGTAACAATGTTGGGGCTGTACTACAGGCCTCCCAACAGCGAGCGTGAGATAGAGGTACAAATATGTAAACAGATTATGGAAAGATGTAGGAGCAACAGGGTGGTGGTGATAGGAGATTTTAATTTTCCCAACATTGACTGGGATTCACTTAGTGTTGGAGGTCCAGATGGAGCAGAATTTGTAAGGAGCATCCAGGAGGGATTTCTAGAGCAGTATGTAAATAGTCCAACTCGGGAAGGGGCCATACTGGACCTGGTGTTGGGGAATGAGCCCGGCCAGGTGGTTGAAGTTTCAGTTGGGGACTACTTTGGGAATAGTGATCACAATTCCGTAAGTTTTAGAATACTCATGGACAAAGACGAGAGAGGTCCCAAAGGAAGAGTGCTAAATTGGGGGAAGGCCAACTATACAAAAATTCGGCAGGAGCTGGGGAATGTAGATTGGGAGCAGCTGTTTGAAGGTAAATCCACATTTGATATGTGGGAGGCTTTTAAAGAGAGATTGATTAGCGTGCAGGAGAGACGTGTTCCTGTGAAAATGTGGGATAGAAATGGCAAGATTAGGGAACCATGGATGACAGGTGAAATTGTGAGACTAGCTAAGAGGAAAAAGGAAGCATACATAAGGTCTAGGAGGCTGAAGAAAGACGAAGCTTTGAAAGAATATCGGGAATGTAGGACCAATCTGAAACGAGGAATTAAGAGGGCTAAAAGGGGTCATGAAATATCTTTAGCAAACAGGGTTAAGGAAAATCCCAAAGCCTTTTACTCATATATAAGGAGCAAGAGGGTAACTAGAGAAAGGATTGGCCCACTCAAGGACAAAGGAGGAAAGTTATGCGTGGAGTCAGAGAAAATGGGTGAGATTCTAAATGAGTACTTTGCATCGGTATTCACCGAGGAGAGGGACATGACGGATGTTGAGGTTAGGGACAGATGTTTGATTACTCTCGGTCAAGTCGGCATAAGGAGGGAGGAAGTGTTGGGTATTCTAAAAGGCATTAAGGTGGACAAGTCCCCAGGTCCGGATGGGATCTATCCCAGGTTACTGAGGGAAGCGAGAGAGGAAATAGCTGGGGCCTTAACAGATATCTTTGCAGCATCCTTAAACACGGGTGAGGTCCCGGAGGATTGGAGAATTGCTAATGTTGACCCCTTGTTTAAGAAGGGTAGCAGGGATAATCCAGTTAATTATAGACCGGTGAGCCTGACGTCAGTGGTAGGGAAGCTGCTGGAGAAGATACTGAGGGATAGGATCTATTCCCATTTGGAAGAAAATGGGCTTATCAGTGATAGGCAACATGGTTTTGTGCAGGGAAGGTCATGTCTTACCAACTTAATAGAATTCTTTGAGGAAGTGACAAAGTTGATTGATGAGGGAAGGGCTGTAGATGTCATATACATGGACTTCAGTAACACGTTTGATAAGGTTCCCCATGGTAGGCTGATGGAGAAAGTGAAGTCGCATGGGGTCCAGGGTGTACTAGCTAGATGGATAAAGAACTGGCTCGGCAACAGGAGACAGAGAGTAGCAGTGGAAGGGAGTTTCTCAAAATGGAGCCGTGTGACCAGTGGTGTTCCACAGGGATCCGTGCTGGGACCACTGTTGTTTGTGATATACATAAATGATTTGGAGGAAAGTATAGGTGGTCTGATTAGCAAGTTTGCAGACGAGACTAAGATTGGTGGAGTAGCAGATAGTGAAGAGGACTGTCAGAGAATACAGCAGAATATAAATAGATTGGACAGTTGGGCAGAGAAATGGCAGATGGAGTTCAATCAGGGCAAATGCGAGGTGATGCATTTTGGAAGATCCAATTCAAGAGTGAATTATACAGTAAATGGAAAAGTCCTGGGGAAAATTGATGTACAGAGAGATTTGGGTGTTCAGGTCCATTGTTCCCTGAAGGTGGCAACGCAGGTCAATAGAGTGGTCAAGAAGGCAGACAGCATGCTTTCCTTCATCGGACGGGGTATTGAGTACAAGAGTTGGCAGGTCATGTTACAGTTGTATAAGACTTTGGTTCGGCCACATTTGGAATATTGCGTGCAGTTCTGGTCGCCACATTACGAAAAGGATGTAGATGCTTTGGAGAGGGTGCAGAGGAGGTTCACCAGGATGTTGCCTGGTATGGAGGGTGCTAGCTATGAAGAGAGGTTGAGCAGATTAGGATTATTTTCATTTGAAAGACGGAGGTTGAGGGGGGACCTGATTGAGGTGTACAAAATCATGAGAGGTATAGACAGGGTGGATAGCAAAAAGCTTTTTCCCAGAGTGGGGGATTCAGTTACTAGGGGTCACGAGTTCAAAGTGAGAGGGGAAAAGTTTAGGGGGGATATGCGTGGAAAGTTCTTTACGCAGAGGGTGGTGGGTGCCTGGAACCCGTTGCCAGCGGAGGTGGTAGATGCGGGCACGATAGCATCTTTTAAGATGTATCTAGACAGATACATGAATGGGCAGGAAGCAAAGAGATACAGACCTTTAGAAAATAGGCGACATGTTTAGATAGAGGATCTGGATCGGCGCAGGCTTGGAGGGCCGAAGGGCCTGTTCCTGTGCTGTAATTTTCTTTGTTCTTTCTTCTATCACCCCTGTGCTAACTGGCCTACATTGGCTCCTGGTCAAGCAATGTCTTAGAATGTCTTGATTTTAAAATTCTCATCCATGTTTTCAAATCCCTCCATGACCTTGCTCCACCCTACCTCTGTGATCTCCAACCCCACAAACCTCCGAGATATCTGCACTCATCTAATTCTGGCCTCTTGAGCATCCCCGATTTTAATTGTTCCACCATTGGTGGCCACACCTTCAGTTGCCTCGGCCCTAAGCTCGTGAGTACTCTACTTATACCTCTCTGCCTCTTTACCTCACTTTGCTGCTTGAAGACACTCCTTAAAACCGAGCTGATTGACCAGGTTTTTGGTTATCTAAAGTAATATCTTTTTATGTGGTTCGGTGTCATATTTTGGTTTGTAATGCTCCTGTGAAGTGCCTTGGGACATTTTACTACATTGAAGGCACTATATAAATATAAGTTGTTGTTAAAGTATTTTGTAAACATAAATAGGAAAATGATAGTCAAAGGAAGGGTGGAGCCATTTAGGATCATAAAGGATATCTTGTAGAGGCAGAGGGCATGGCTGCGGTACTAAGTGAGTACTTTGCATTTGTAGTCACTAAAGAGATGCTGTCAATGTATCAGTAAAGGAGGAAGTCATAGAGAATTTCAAAGGGATAAAAATAGATAACAAGGAGGTACTTAAAATTTTGTCAGTGCTTAAAGGAGAGAAGTCACCCAGTCCAGATGGGATGCATCTTTGGTTACTGAGCGAAGTAAGGGTGGAAACTGCAGAGGCTCTTGTCACAATTTTCCAATCCTGCTTAGATATGCAAGTGCTGCCAGAGGATTGGAGGATTGTGAATGTTACGCCCCTATTCAAAAAAGGAGCGAGGGATAAATCCAGAAACTATAGGCCAGTCAGCCTAACATTGATAGTTGGAAAATTTAAGACTATAATCTGGAGCAAAATTAATTGTCACTTGTAAGAATATGTTTAATAAATGACAGCCAAATCAGATTTTTTAAAGACAAACTGTGTCTCTGGAACTTGATTGAGTTCTTCGATGAAATGACAGAGAGGGTTGACAAGGGTAGTAGTGTGGTTGATGTTGTGTATATGCATTTTCAAAAGGTGTTTGATAAAGTACCACATAATAGATTTGTTAGCAAAATTAAAGCCAATAGAATTAAAGAGGCAGTGACTGCCTGGATATGAAATTGGCTAAGAGACAGAAAGCAGAGTACTGGTCAACAGTTGATTATCAGACTGGAGCGAAGTGTACAGTGGTGTTCCCCAGGGCTAGGCATTGGGACTACTGATCATTTTAATGTATATCGTTGACCTGTACTTGGGTAGGCAGGACATAACTTGAAAGTTTGCAGATGACACAGAAATGTAGTAAATGAAGAGGAGGGTAGTAACAGACTTCAGGAGGACAGATTAGTGAAATTTAATGCAGGGAAGTGTGAGGTGATACATTTTGGTAGGAAGAATGAAGAGAGGCAATATAAATTAAATGGTACAATTTTAAATGGTGTGCAGGAACATAGACCTGAAAGTTCATAAACACAAATTTTTGAAGGTGGCAAGACAAGTTGGTAAAGCTGTTTTTAAAAAAAACATACAGGATCATTGATTTCATAAATAGAGGAATAAAGTACAAAAGTATGAAAGTTATGGTAAATCTATATTGCTGATTAGGCCCAGCTGGAGGATTGTGTCCATATCTGGGCACCACACTTTAGGAAGGATGTCAATGCCTTGAAGAGGATGCAGAAGAGATTTACTAGAATGTTACCAAGGATGAGGGACCTCAGTTATGTGGAGAATATGGAGAACAAAGAACAGTACAGCACAGGAATAGGCCATTCGGCCCTCCAAGCCTGCGCCGATCTTGATGCCTGCCTAAACTAAAACCTTCTGCACTTCCGGGGACCGTATCCCTCTATTCCCTTCCTATTCATGTATTTGTCAAGATGCCTCTTAAACGTCATTATCGTATCTGCTTCTACCACCTCCCCCGCAGCAAGTTCCAGGCACTCACCACCCTCTGTGTAAAGAACTTGCCTCGCACATCCCCTCTAAATTTGCCCCTCGCACCTTAAACCTATGTCCCCTAGTAACTGACTCTTCCATCCTGGGAAAAAGCTTCTGACTATCCACTCTGTCCATGCCGCTCATAACTTTGTCAATCTCTATCATGTCGCCCCTCCACCTCCGTCATTCTAGTGAAAACAATCCGAGTTTATCCAACCTCTCCTCATAGCTAATGCCCTCCAGACCAGGCAACATCCTGGTAAACCTCTTCTGTACCCTCTCCAAAGCCTCCACGTCCTTCTGGTAGTGTGGCGACCAGAATTGTACGCAATATTCTAAGTGTGGCCTAACTAAAGTTCTGTACAGCTGCAGCATGACTTGCCAATTTTTATACTCTATGCCCCAACCGATGAAGGCAAGCATGCCGTATGCCTTCTTGACTACCTTATCCACCTGCGTTGCCACTTTCAGCGACCTGTGGACCTGTACGCCCAGATCTCTCTGCCTGTCAATACTCCTAAGGGTTCTGCCATTTACTGTATACTTCCCACCTGCATTAGATCTTCCAAAATGCATTACCTCACATTTGTCCAGATTAAACTCCATCTGTCATTTCTCCGCCCAAGTCTCCAACCGATCTATATCCTGCTGTATCCTCTGACAATCCTCATCACTATCCGCAACTCTACCAACCTTTGTGTCGTCCGCAAGCTTACTAATCAGACCAGCTACATTTTCCTCCAAATCATTTATAGATACTACAAAGAGCAAAGGTCCCAGCACTGATCCCTGCGGAACACCACTAGTCACATCCCTCCATTCAGAAAAACACCCATCCACTGATACCCTCTGTCTTCTATGACAGAGCCAGTTCTGTATCCATCTTGCCAGCTCACCTCTGATCCCACGTGACTTCACCTTTTGTACCAGTCTGCCATGCTGGACCTTGTCAAAGGCTTTACTGAAGTCCATATAGATAACATCCACTGCCCTTCCTTCATCAATCATTTTTATCACTTCCTCAAAAAACTCAATCAAATTAGTGAGACACGACCTCCCCTTCACAAAACCATGCTGCCTCTTGCTAATAAGTTTGTTTGTTTCCAAATGGGAGTAAATCCTGTCCCGAAGAATCCTCTCTAATAATTTCCCTACCACTGATGTAAGGCTCACCGGCCTATAATTTCCTGGATTATCCTTGCTACCCTTCTTAAACAAAGGAACAACATTGGCTATTCTCCAGTCCTCTGGGACCTCACCTGCAGCCAATGAGGATGCAAAGATTTCTGTCAAGGCCCCAGCAATTTCTTCCCTTGCCTCCCTCAGTATTCTGGGGTAGATCCATCAGGCCCTGGGGACTTATCTACCTTAATGCTTTGCAAGACACCCAACACCTCCTCCTTTTTGATAATGAGATGACTGAGACTATCTGCACTCCCTTCCCTAGGCTCATCATGCACCAAGTCCTTCTCTTTGGTGAATACTGATGCCAAGTTCTCATTTAGTACCTCACCCATTTCCTCTGGCTCCACACATAGATTCCTTCCTCTGTCCTTGAGCGGGCCAACCCTTTCCCTGGTTACCCTCTTGCTCTTTATATATGTATAAAAAGCCTTGGGATTTTCCTTAATCCTGTTTGCCAATGACTTTTCATGACCCCTTTTAGCCCTCCTGACTCCTTGCTTAAGTTCCTTTCTACTGTCTTTATATTCCTCAAGGGATTCGTCTGTTCCTAGTCTTCCAGCCCTTATGAATGCTTCCTTTTTCTTTTTGACTAGGCTCACAATATCCCTCGTTATCCAACGTTCCCAAAACTTGCCAAACTTATCCTTCTTCCTCACAGGAACATGCTGGTCCTGGATTCTAATCAACTGACATTTGAAAGACTCCCACATGTCAGAATTTGAATTACCCTCAAACAGCTGCCCCCAATCTAAATTCTTCAGTTCCTGCCTAATATTCTTATAATTAGCCTTCCCCCAATTTAGCACCTTCACCCGAGGACTACTCTTATCCTTATCCACAAGTCGCTTAAAACTTACGGAATTATGGTCACTATTCCTGAAATGCTCCCCTACTGAAACTTCGACCACCTGGCCGGGCTCATTCCCCAATACCAGGTCCAGTACAGCCCCATCCCTAGTTGGACTACCTACGTATTGTTTCAAGAAGCCCTCCTGGATGCTTCTTACAATTCTGCCCCATCGAAGCCCCGAGCACTAAGTGAGTCCCAGTCAATATAGGGGAAGTTAAAATCACCCACCACTACAACCCTGTTACCTTTACATCTTTCCAAAGCTAGAGTTGTTCTCCTTAGAGCAGAGAAGGTTATGGGGTGATAGAATATATTTTCAAAATTATATAGGGGATTGATAGAGTTGATAGGGAGAAACTCACTCCACAGGTAGAAGGGTCACAGATTTAAGATAATTGACAAAAGAAAATCAAGGGATGAAACGAAAATGAAAATTTGGGCAGCGAGTTATTGTGATCAGGATTGCATTCCCTGAAAGGGAGCAGATTCAACAGTAACTTTCAATGGGAAATTAGATATAAGGTTCAGTAGGACAATTTACGGTTTATACCATGTGAATTGCTCTGAAAAGAGCAGTTGTTTTCTTGAAAAAATATTTCTTAGAAGAACTGTCTGGACTCAACATTTTCGGCAGCATACTCTGCCCGTCTTCTGGAGAAAAGACTGGATCTGTGGAAGAGATGGGTTAATATGTGGTGGAAGATGGGTGTGTGGGGTGGATCTTGTTGTTGATTGGTCAGACCTAGTGTGTCTGTGATAGGTCAATTCATGTTATTTTTCTTGCTGATTGGTTGGCTGTTGTGTTCCATGATTGGTCAGTATGTGCTATTGTTCACAGTCCTGATTGGTCGGCTAATCTATCCAGTAGTCGGTCAGTACATGCTAATATTCGTACTGTGTGGGTGGGTCTTGAGTGTGTGGAGGGTTGTATGTTGTTACAGTTGGTTGCACTTCGATACGTTGGCTGCAGAGGGTGATGGGGTGTTTCTTGAGTAGGGGTAACCAGATGTCACTGATGAGTACGGCGTTGTCTTGGGGGACGGTGTGGCGGTGGTAGATCTTGATGGCCTCCCTGACGCACTTGGTATACCACAGCATGATGGATAAGATATGTTTGGATTTTACCATTCGATGCAGTGGTTGTTGAGTTGAGCATCCTTGACGATAGCTGACTTGTCCCATTCACTGTATTTGAAGCAGGCTTGGTGTTCCTTAAGTCTGGTTTGCAGTCTGTGGCCTGTTCCCCCGATGTAAACAAGTCTGCCATGCAGTTGCATGGTATGCTGTAGATTCCTGGTTTGTTGTGAGATGATTTCTTTGCCTTTGTGGATGGACAGAAAAGTAAAAGCCCATGGGATACAGGGAAATGTGGCGGGTTGGATCCAAAATTGGCTCAGTGACAGGAAACAAAGGGTAATGGTCGACGGATGTTTTTGTGAATGGAAGGCGGTTTCCAGTGGCGTTCCACAGGGTTCAGTGTTGGGTCCCTTACTGTTTGTGGTATATATTAATAATTTGGACTTAAATGTGGGAAATGATTGGGAAATTTGCAGATGACACAAAAATTGGCCGTGTAGTTGACAGTGAAGAGGATAGCTGTAGACTCCAGGATGATGTCAATGGTTTGGTTGAGTGAGCGGAAAAGTGGCAAATGGAATTCAATCTGGAGAAGTGTGAGGTAATGCATTTGGAGATGGCAAACAAAGCAAGGGAATACACAATAAACGGGAGGATATTGAGAGGGGTACAGGAAGTGAGAGACCTTGGAGTGCATGCCCACAGGACCCTGAAGGTGGCAGGACAGGTAGAAAAAGTGATGAAGAGGGCATATGGAATGTTTTCCTTTATTGGCCGAGGTATAGAATACAAAAGCAGGGATGTAATGCTGGAACTGTATAAGACGCTGGTTAGGCCACAGGTGGAGTCTTGTGTCCAGTTCTGATCACCACATTACAGGAAGGACATAAATGCTCTGAAGAGAGTAGAGAGGAGATCCCAGAATCACAGAATCGTAACAATGCAGAAGGAGGCCATTTGGCCCTTTGTTTCCGCACGGGCTCTCTGAAAGAACAATTCACTCAATTCCATTCCCATGCCTTCTCCCCATAACCCTGCACATTCTTCCATTTCATATAACTGTCTAATTCCCTTTTGAATGCTTCAATTGAACCTGCCTCCACCACGTTCTCAGACAGCTCATTCCAGACCTTAATCACTCACTGCGTGAAAAAGTTTTTCCTCATGTCACTTTTGCTTCTCTTACCAAATACTTAAAATCTGTGCCCTCTCGTTCTCGATCCTTTCACAAATAGGAACAGTTTTTCTCTATCTGCTCTGTCCAGACCCTTATGATTTTGAATACCTCTATCCAAATCACATCTCGGCATTCTCCTCTCCAAGGAAAACAGTCCTAACTTTTCTAATCTATCTTCATAACTAAAATTCCTCATCCCTGGAACCATTCTCATTAATCTTTTCTGTACTCTCTCCCATGCCCTCACATCTTTCCTAAACTGCGGCAGTCAGAAGTGGACACAATACTCCAGCTGAGGCTGAACCAGTGTCTTATGCAAGTTCAACATAACTTCCTTGCTCTTGTACTCTATGTCCCTATTAATAAGGCCCAGGATACTGTATGCTTTATTAACCGCTCCCTCAACCTGTCCTGCCACATTCAATGACTTATGCACATATACACCCAAGTCCCTCTACTCCTGCACCCCCTTTAGAATTGTACCCTTTATTCTATATTGTCTCTCCATGTCCTTCCTACCAAAATGAATCACTTCACATTTCTCTGCATTGAACTTCATCTGCCACCTGTCTGTCCATTCCACCAACTTGCCTATGTCCTTTTGAAGTTCTACACTATCTTCCTCACAGTTCACAATGCTTCCAGGTTTCGTATCATCTGCAAATTTGTAAGGTGAGGTCTTAAATGATTACTTTTCATCTGTGTTCACCATGGAGAACAACGATGTAGGTGTAGAGATCAGGGAGGGGGATTGTGATATACTTGAACATATTAGCATTGAAAGGGAGGAAGTATTTGCTGTTTTAGCGGGCTTAAAAGTGGATAAATCCCCAGGCCCAGGTGAGATGTATCCCGGGCTATTATGTGAGGCAAGGGAAGAGATTGCAGGGGCTCTGACACAAATTTTCAAATCCTCTTGCCACAGGAGAGGTACCAGAGGACTGGAGGACAGCAAATGTGGTACCACTATTCAAGAAGGGTAGCAGGGATAAACCAGGTAATTACAGGTCGGTGAGTCTAACATCAGTGGTAGGGAAACTATTGGAAAAAATTCTGAGGGACAGGATTAATCTCCACTTGGAGAGGCAGGGATTATTCAGGGGTAGACAGCATGGCTTTGTCAGGGGGAGATCATGTCTAACTAACTTGATTGAATTTTTCGAGGTGGTGACTTGATGTGTAGATGAGGGTAAAGCAGTTGATGTAATCTACATGGACTTCAGTAAGGCTTTTGATAAGGTACCGCATGGGAGATTGGTTAAGAAGGTAAAAGCCCATGGGATCCAGGGCAATTTGGCAAATTGGATCCAAAATTGGCAGGAGGCAGAGGGTGATGGTCGAGGGTTGTTTTTGCGAGTAGAAGCCTGTGACCAGTGGGGTACCTCAGGGATCGGTGCTGGAATCCTCGCTGTTTGCAGTGTACATTAATGATTTAGACGTGAATATAGGAGGTATGATCAGTATGTTCGCAGATTACACGAAAATTGGTGGTGTCGTAAATAGTGAGGAGGAAAGCCTTAGATTACAGGACGATATAGATGGGCTGGTAAGATGGGAGGAACAGTGGCAAATGGAATTTAATCCTGAGAAGTGTGAGGTGATGCATTTTGGGAGGACTAACAAGGCAAGGGAATATACAATGGATGGTAGGACCCTAGGAAGTACAGAGGGTCAGTGGGACCTTGGTGTACTTGTCCATAGATCACTGAAGGCAGCAGCACAGGTAGATAAGGTGGTTAGGAAGGCATATGGGATACTTGCCTTTATTAGCCGAGGCATAAAAAAAAGAGCAGGGAGGTTATGATGGAGCTGTACAAAATGCTAGTTAGGCCACAGCTGGAGTACTGTGTACAGTTCTGGGCACCACACTATAGGAAGGATGTGATTGCACTGGAGAGGGTGCAGAGGAGATTCATCAGGATGTTGCCTGGGCTGGAGCATTTCAGCTATGAAGAGAGACTGGAAAGACTAGGTTTGTTTTTCTTAGAGCAGAGAAGGCTGAGGGGGGACCTGATTGAGGTATATAAAATTATGAGGGGCATTGATAAGTTAGATAGGAAAAACCTTTTTCCTTTAGCGGAGGGGTCAATAACCAGAGGGCATAGATTTAAGATAAGGGGCAGGAGGTTTAGAGGGGATTTGAGCAAAACTTTTTTCACCCAGAGGGTGGTTAGAATCTGGAACGCACTGCCTGAGGGGATGGTAGAGGAACCCTCACAACATTTAAGAAGTATTTAGATGAGCACTTGAAACGCCATAGCATACAAGGCTACGGGCCAAGTGATGGAAAATGGGATTAGAATAGTTAGGTGCTTGATGGCCGGCACAGACACGATGGGCCGAAGGGCCTGTTTCTGTGCTATATAACTCTATGACTCTCAAGGACCGTCACATCCTTCCTGAAGTGTGGTGACCAGAACTCGATACAATACTCCAGCTGTGGCCTAACCAGAGCTTTATAAAACTTCAGTATAATTTCCCTGCTTTTGTATTCAATGCCTCCATTTTGGAAGCCCAAGATCCCATATGCTTTATGAGCCACTTTCTCAATTTATCCTACCACCTTCAAAGGTCTGGGCACACGCATCCCCAGGTCCCTCAGTTCCTGCACTCTCTTTAGAACTGTGCCATTAAGTATGTATTGCCTCTCCCTATTCCTTCTGCCAACATGCATTACCTCACACTTGTCAGTATTAAATTCCATCTGCCTCCTCTCTGTCCATCTGCTTTAAGATTAAAAATGGCAGGAGATCTCCGACCCGTGTTATGCTCCTCTTGCTCAATGTGGGAGCTCAGGGACATGGCTGATGTCCCTGACTCCTTCACGTGCTGGCAGTGTGTCCAGCTGCAGCTCTTGTTAGACCGCATGACGGCTCTGGAGCTGCGGATGGACTCACTTTGGAGCATCCGCGATGCTGAGGAGGTCGTGGATAGCACGTTTAGCGAATTGGTCACACTGCAGATTAGGATTGCTGAGGGAGAAAGGGAATGGGTGACCAAAAGGCAGAGAAAGAGCAGGAAGGCAGTGCAGATGTCCCCTGCGGTTATCTCCCTCCAAAACAGGTATACCGTTTTGGATACTGTTGAGGGAGATGGCTCACCAGGGGAAGGCAGCAGTACCCAGGTTCATGGCACCGTGGCTGGCTCTGCTGTTCGGAAGGGAGGGAAAAAGAGTGGAAGGGCTATAGTCATAGGGGATTCGATTGTAAGGGGAGTAGATAGGCGGTTCTGTGGTCGAAAACGAGACTCCCGAATGGTATGTTGCCTCCCAGGTGCACGGGTCAGGGATGTCTCAGATCGGCTGCAGAACAGTCTGAAAGGGGAGGGTGAACAGCCAGTTGTCGTTGTGCACATAGGCACCAATGATATAGGTAAAAAACGGGATGAGGTCCTACAAGCAGAATTTAGGGAGTTAGGAGCCAAGTTAAAAAGTAGGACCTCAGAGGTAGTAATCTCAGGATTGCTACCAGTACCACGTGATAGTCAGAGTAGAAATGAAAGAATAGTCAGGATGAATGCGTGGCTTGAGAGATGGTGCAGGAGGGAGGGGTTCAGATTTTTGGGACATTGGGACCGGTTCTGGGGGAGGTGGGACGATTACAAATTGGACGGTCGACACCTGGGCCGGACTGGAACCAATATCCTTGGGGGTGCTTTTGCTAACGCTGTTGGGGAGGGTTTAAACTAATGTGGCAGGGGGATGGGAACCAAATGAGGAGGTCAGTGGACAGTAAGGAGGTAGTAACTAAAGCCTGTAAGGAACTAGATAATGAAGTCAGCGTGACTAAGGGAAAGAGTAGACAGGGAGCAGATGATGAACGCAAAGGGACTGGTGGTCTGAGGTGCATTTGTTTTAATGCAAGAAGTGTAGTAGGTAAGACAGATGAACTTAGGGCTTGGATTAGTACTGAGACTTGGTTGAGGGAAGAGCATGATTGGCAACTAAATATCCCAGGATATCGATGCTTCAGGCGGGATAGAGAGGGAGGTAAAAGGGGTGGAGGAGTTGCATTACTGGTCAAAGAGGATATCACAGCTGTGCTGAAGGAGGGCTCTATGGAGGACTCGAGCAGTGAGGCAATACGGGCAGAACTCAGAAATAGGAAGGGTGCGGTAACAATGTTGGGGCTGTACTACAGGCCTCCCAACAGCGAGCGTGAGATAGAGGTACAAATATGTAAACAGATTATGGAAAGATGTAGGAGCAACAGGGTGGTGGTGATAGGAGATTTTAATTTTCCCAACATTGACTGGGATTCACTTAGTGTTAGAGGTCTAGATGGAACAGAATTTGTAAGGAGCATCCAGGGGGGTTTTCTCGAGCAGTATGTAGATAGTCCAACTCGGGAAGGGGCCATACTGGACCTGGTGTTGGGGAATGAGCCTGGCCAGGTGGTTGAAGTTTCAGTAGGGAACTACTTTGGGAATAGTGATCACAATTCCGTAAGTTTTAGAATACTCATGGACAAAGACGAGAGTGGTCCTAAAGGAAGAGTGCTAAATTGGGGGAAGGCCAACTATACCAAAATTCGGCAGGAGCTGGGGAATGTAGATTGGGAGCAGCTGTTTGAAGATAAATTCACATTTGATATGTGGGAGGCTTTTAAAGAGAGGTTGATTAGCGTGCAGGAGAGATATGTTCCTGTGAAAATGAGGGATAGAAATGGCAAGATTAGGGAACCATGGATGACAGGTGAAATTGTGAGACTAGCTAAGAGGAAAAAGGAAGCATACATAAGGTCTAAAAGGCTGAAGAAAGACGAAGCTTTGAAAGAAAATCAGGAATGTAGGACCAATCTGAAACGAGGAATTAAGAGGGCTAAAAGGGGTCATGAAATATCTTTAGCAAACAGGGTTAAGGAAAATCCCAAAGCCTTTTATTCATATATAAGGAGCAAGAGGGTAACCAGAGAAAGGATTGGCCCACTCAAGGACAAAGGAGGAAAGTTATGCGTGGAGTCAGAGAAAATGGGTGAGATTCTAAACGAGTACTTTGCATCGGTATTCACCGAGGAGAGGGACATGACGGATGTTGAGGTTAGGGACAGATGTTTGATTACTCTAGGTCAAGTCGGCATAAGGAGAGAGGAAGTGTTGGGTATTCTAAAAGGCATTAAGGTGGATCAGTCCCCAGGTCTGGATGGGATCTATCCCAGGTTTCTGAGGGAAGCGAGAGAGGAAATAGCTGGGGCCTTAACAGATATCTTTGCAGCATCCTTAAACACGGGTGAGGTCCCGGAGGACTGGAGAATTGGTAATGTTGTCCCCTTGTTTAAGAAGGGTAGCAGGGATAATCCAGGTAATTATAGACCGGTGAGCCTGACGTCAGTGGTAGGGAAGCTGCTGGAGAAGATACTGAGGGATAGGATCTATTCCCATTTGGAAGAAAATGGGCTTATCAGTGATAGGCAACATGGTTTTGTGCAGGGAAGGTCATGTCTTACCAACTTAATAGCATTCTTTGAGGAACTGACAAAGTTGATTGATGAGGGAAGGGCTGTAGATGTCATATACATGGACTTCAGTAAGGCGTTTGATAAGGTTCCCCATGGCAGGCTGATGGAGAAAGTGAAGGCGCTTGGGGTCCAAGGTGTACTAGCTAGATGGATAAAGAACTGGCTGGGCAACAGGAGACAGAGAGTAGCAGTGGAAGGGAGTTTCTCAAAATGGAGCCGTGTGACCAGTGGTGTTCCACAGGGATCCGTGCTGGGACCACTGTTGTTTGTGATATACATAAATGATTTGGAGGAAAGTATAGGTGGTCTGATTAGCAAGTTTGCAGATGACACTAAGATTGGTGGAGTAGCAGATAGTGAAGGGGACTGTCAGAGAATACAGCAGAATATAGATAGATTGGAGAGTTAGGCAGAGAAATGGCAGATGGAGTTCAATCAGGGCAAATGCGAGGTGATGCATTTTGGAAGATCCAATTCAAGAGTGAACTATACAGTAAATGGAAAAGTCCTGGGGAAAATTGATGTACAGAGAGATTTGGGTGTTCAGGTCCATTGTTCCCTGAAGGTGGCAACGCAGGTCAATAGAGTGGTCAAGAAGGCATACGGCATGCTTTCCTTCATCGGACGGGGTATTGAGTACAAGAGTTGGCAGGTCATGTTACAGTTGTATAGGACTTTGGTTCGGCCACATTTGGAATACTGCGTGCAGTTCTGGTCGCCACATTACCAAAAGGATGTAGATGCTTTGGAGAGGGTGCAGAGGAGGTTCACCAGGATGTTGCCTGGTATGGAGGGCGCTAGCTATGAAGAGAGGTTGAGTAGATTAGGATTATTTTCATTAGAAAGACGAAGGTTGAGGGGGGACCTGATTGAGGTGTACAAAATCATGAGAGGTATAGACAGATTGGATAGCAAGAAGCTTTTTCCCAGAGTGGGGGATTCAATTACAAGGGGACACGAGTTCAAAGTGAAAGGGGAAAAGTTTAGGGGAGATATGCGTGGAAAGTTCTTTACGCAGAGGGTGGTGGGTGCCTGGAATGCGTTGCCAGCGGAGGTGGTAGACGCGGGCACGATAGCGTCTTTTAAGATGTATCTAGACAGATACATGAATGGGCAGGAAGTAAAGAGATACAGACCCTTAGAAAATAGGCGACATGTTTAGATAGAGGATCTGGATCGCCGCAGGCTTGGAGGGCCGAAGGGCCTGTTCCTGTGCTGTAATTTTCTTTGTTCTTTGTTCTTTGTTCTTTCACTTTATCAACCTTCTCTGTTACTTCATCAAAAAATTGAATTAGATTAGTCAAGCACAATTTGTCTTTTATAAATCCATGCTGGCTCTTCTTAATTAACTCAAGCCTTTAAAAGTGCCTGTTGATTTTTTCCCTGATTATTCTTTCCAAAACCTTACCCACCACAGCTGTTAAACTGACTGGCCTGTAGTTACGAAGAAAGTCCTAAACTCTTTCATGAATCAGGGTGTCACATGTGCCACTCTCCAATTCTTCATGTGTTTCTCTGGCACCTCCCCTGTATCTCGGGAAGATTGGAAGAGTATGGCAATCCCTTCTATTATCTCCACTCACACTTACCTGGGATGCAAGCCATCCAGACAAGGTGACTTATCCACCCTGTCAGGCAAACCCACCACCTGCCAAGATTGAGGCACACATGATTTCGCCACATGAACATTAAAACTTAAAATTGCAAGCCCCTGACTGGAAAGACATTTGCATCGTAACCAACAGTTTTGGAACAATAGGGACCCAGTCATTGCTTCATCAATACACAGAAGAAGTGGTCAGACCAGTTTTGGCCACATGACTGACTGACTGTTGGAGGTTTTGAATTTGAACTTCCAACAGGATTTGAACTCAGAAAGCCATGTGCTCCTGATTGGAACAGAACCTCCTCTCCTGTCTGCCTTATCCATTTCTTTCCCACGGAATTGAATCTTGTGAAAACACGTGAACCTCAAAGACAGAAAAATCTCCTTTGTGAGCAAGGTTTAAGAAGAACACTGGGCCCCAACAAACAGCAAGACTACTACAATCAAGTGAGCTCGAAGCACAGCAAACAAGAAACTTTTCTGATATTGCCTCAAACCCCTCTCTACTATATTTTCCTCTCCTCTTTTCTGTCCCTATTTTCATGTGTATTTCGTGTGTGCATAGTAGCGTGGGCATGTCGTATATCCGTAGGCATCAACCGTATTAGAGTTTAAGTCTAAGTTTTAATAAATTTCACTTTTCTCCTTTAAACCTGAGAAAACCAGCCGTGTTGGTTTCTTTGCCTGATAATTGGAAAGCTGTGAACAAGGATTCACAAAAGGGAGAGCTCAAAACACAGACCCAAAGTAGTAGTCTCTCCAATGAGATAGTTGAGGCAAATGTAGAGGTTAAAGCAAGCAAATCCAGTCGACAGGCTGGGCAGGGAGCTTGGAAGGCCTGGTAGGCTAAACTGCATTTACTTTAATGCAAGAAGCCTGACAGGTAAGGCAGATGAACTCAGCGCATGGATCGGTACATGGGATTGTGATATTATAGCTATTACGGAAACGTGGTTGAGGGATGGGCAGGACTGGCAGCTCAATGTTCCGGGGTACCGATGCTTCCAGCGTGACAGAGGTGGAGGTAAGATCGGAGGGGGAGTTGCACTATTGATTAGGGAGGACATCACGGCAGTACTTAGAGAGGATATCCCGGGGGAACGTCCAGCAAGGCCATATGAGTAGAACTTAGAAATAAGAAAGGGGTGAACACTTTGATGGGATTATACTCTAGGCCCCCCCAATAGTCAGAGGGAATTGGAGGAGCATATATGAAGGGAAATCACAGATAGGTGTCGAAATTATAGGGTTGTAATAATCGGTGATTTTAACTTCCCTTAAATTGACTGGGACTGCCGTAGTGCTAAGGGATCAGATGGGGAAGAATTTGTTAAGTGTGTCCAGGATAGATTTCTGAAGCAGAATGTGAATGGCTCTACTAGAGAAGGGGCTACACTCGACCTCCTCTTAGGAAATGAGGATGGGCAGGTGGTTGATGTGTCAGTGGGGAGCATAGAACATAGAACATTACAGCGCAGTACAGGCCCTTCGGCCCTCGATGTTGCGCCGACCTGTGAAACCATCTGACCTACACTATTCTATTTTCATCCATATGTCTATCCAATGACCACTTAAATGCCCTTAAAGTTGGCGAGTCTACTACTGTTGCAGGCAGGGCGTTCCACGCCCCTACTACTCTCTGAGTAAAGAAACTACCTCTGACATCTGTCCTATATCTATCACCCCTCAACTTAAAGCTATGTCCCCTCGTGTTTGCCATCACCATCCGAGGAAAAAGACTCTCACTATCCACCCTATCTAACCCTCTGATTATCTTATATGTCTCTATTAAGTCACCTCTCCTCCTCCTTCTCTCTCACAAAAACAACCTCAAGTCCCTCAGCCTTTCCTCATAAGACCTTCCCTCCATACCAGGCAACATCCTAGTAAATCTCCTCTGCACCCTTTCCAAAGCTTCCACATCCTTCCTATAATGCGGTGACCAGAACTGCACGCAATACTCCAGGTGCGGCCGCACCAGAGTTTTGTACAGCTGCAGCATGACCTCGTGGCTCCGAAACTCGATCCCCCTACTAATAAAAGCTAACACACCATATGCCTTCTTAACAGCCCTATTAACCTGGGTGGCAACTTTCAGGGATTTATGTACCTGGACACCAAGATCTCTCTGCTCATCTACACTACCAAGAATCTTCCCATGAGCCCAGTACTCTGCATTCCTGTTACTCCTTCCAAAGTGAATCACCTCACACTTTTCCGCATTAAACTCCATTTGCCATCTCTCAGCCCAGCTCTGCAGCCTATCTATGTCCCTCTGTAGCCTACAACATCCTTCGGCACTATCCACAACTCCACCGACCTTCGTGTCATCCGCAAATTTACTAACACACCCTTCTACACCCTCATCCAGGTCATTTATAAAAATGACAAACAGCAGTGGCCCCAAAACAGATCCTTGCGGTACACCACTAGTAACTAAACTCCAGGATGAACATTTGCCATCAACCACCACCCTCTGTCTTCTTTCAGCTAGCCAATTTCTGATCCAAGTTACTAAATCACCTTCAATCCCATACTTCCGTATTTTCTGCAATAGCCTACCGTGGGGAACCTTATCAAACGCCTTACTGAAATCCATATACACCACATCCACTGCTTTACCCTCATCCAACTGTTTGGTCACCTTCTCGAAAAACTCAATAAGGTTTGTGAGGCACGACCTACCCTTCACAAAACCGTGCTGACTATCGCTAATGAACTTATTAGAATTAGAATTAGAATTAGAACATTATTCTTTTCAAGATGATTATAAATCCTATCTCTTATAACCTTTTCCAACATTTTACCCACAACTGAAGTAAGGCTCACAGGTCTATAATTACCAGGGCTGTCTCTACTTCCCTTCTTGAACAAGGGGACAACATTTGCTATCCTCCAGTCTTCCGGCACTATTCCTGTCGACAATGATGACTTTGGAACCAGTGACCATAACTCTATTAGCATCAAGATTGTTATGGAAAAAGATAGGACTGGTCCTCAGGCTGAAGTCCTAAATCAGGGGAAGGCTAATTTCAATGGCATCGGACAGGAACTTTCGCAAGTTGACTGGGAGAGGCTGTTTACAGGTAAAGGGACGTCTGGCAAGTGGGAGGCTTTTAAAAGTGAGATAGGAAGAGTTCAGGGCCGGCATGTTCCTGTTAGATGGAAGGGCAAGGCTGGCAAGTTTAAGGAACCTTGGTTGACAAGGGATATTGAGAGTCTGGTCAGGACCAAGAAGGAGGCATATGTCAGGTATAGGCAGCTGGGATCAAGCGAGTCCCTCGAGGAGTATAAGGGATGTAGGACTACACTTAAGAAGGAAATTAGGAGGGCAAAAAGGGGCCATGAGATTTCCCTGGCAGATAAAATAAAGGAGAATCCTAAAAAATTCTGTAAGAATATTAAGAGTAAAAGGGTAGCCAGGGAGAGAGTAGGTCCCCTTAAGGATCAGTGTGGTAATCTATGTGTGGAGCCATGGGAAATGGGCGAGGTCTTAAATTAATATTTCTCGTCTGTATTTACCGTGGAGAAGTTCATGGAAGCTAGTGAGTTCAAGGGAGGGAACACCGATATCCTGGAGCATATCAACATTACAAAGGAGGAGGTGTTGGAGGTTTTGAAGCGCATTAAGGTGGATAAATCCCCAGGGCCTGACCAGGTGTATCCTAGGATGCTATGGGAAGCAAGGGAGGAGATTGCTGGGGCCCTGGCAGAGATTTTTGTATCATTGTTAGCCACGGGTGAGGCACCGGCAGACTGGAGGATAGCTAATGTTGTGCCTTTATTTAAGAAGGGCAGCAGGGATAAGCCAGGGAACTACAGGCCGGTGAGCCTTACATCAGTGGTGGGAAAGTTATTGGAAGGGATTCTGAGAGATAGGATTTATATGCATTTGGAAAGGCATGGTCTGATTAGGGATAGTCAGCATGGCTTTGTGCATGGGAAATCATGTCTCATGAATTTGATTGAGTTTTTCGAGGAGGTGACCATGAGGATTGACGAGGACAGGGCGATGGACGTTGTCTCCATGGACTTTAGTAAGGCCTTTGACAAGGTCCCACATGGTCGGCTGGTCCAGAAGGTTTGAACACATGGGATCCAGGTGAGCTAGCAAATTGGATACAAAATTGGCTTGGTGATAGGAGGCAGAGGGTGGTAGTGGAGGGTTGTTTTTCAGATTGGAGGCCGGTGACCAGTGGTGTGCCGCAGGGATTGGTGCTGGGCCCTCTGTTGTTTGTCATATATTAATGACTTGGATGTGAATATAGGGGGCATGATTAGTAAGTTTGCAGATGACACCAAAATTGGTGGTATAGTGGACAGTGAAGAAGGTTGTCTAAGGTTACAACAGGGATATAGATAAACTGGGAAAGTGGGCAAGGGATTGGCAAATGGAATTTAACGCAGACAAGTGCGAAGTGATGCATTTTGGGAAGTTAAACCAGGGCAGGACATATACAGTGAATGGCAGGGCCCTGTTGAGTGTTGTTGAGCAGAGAGACTTTGGGGTGCAAGTACATAGTTCCCTGAAAGTGGCAACACAGGTTTACAGGGTGGTGAAGAAGGCGTATGGCATGCTTGCCTTCATCGGCCGAGGCATTGAGTACAAGAGTTGGGACATCATGTTACAGTTGTATATAACGTTGGTTAGGCCGCATTTGGAGTACTGTGTGCAGTTCTGGTCGCCGCACTACAGGAAAGATGTGATTATGCTCGAGAGGGTGCAGAAAAGATTCACAAGGATGTTGCCTGGTTTGGAAGGCTTGAGTTATAAAGAGAGATTGGATAGGCTGGGTCTTTTTTCCCTGGACGAAGGAGGCCGAGAGGTGACATGATAGAGATATATAAAATTATGAGAGGCAAAGGTAGGGTAGATAGCCAGAGTCTGTTTCCCATGGTAGGGGTGACTAAAACTAGAGGGCATAGATTTAAGGTGAGAGGGAGGAGGTTTAAAGGGGATCAAAGGGGTAAATTTTTCACACAAGAATAGTGGGTATCTGGAATGAGCTGCCAGAGGAGGTGGTGGAGGCAGGAACAGTAGCGACATTTAAGAGGCATCTGGATAGGTACTGGAATAAGCAAGGAAAAGAGGGATATGGAATTAATGCAAGCAGGTGGAATTAGTATCGCTAGGCATAATGGTTGGCATGGACACAGTGGGCCGAAGGGCCTGTTTCTATGCTGTACGACTCTATGACAGTGTGTTTAAAAATAAAACCCTGTTACAATAAGACCAGGCAAAGATAGCAGAAGATCCCTATACACCTTTCACACCTGTTCGTAACAGAAATTTGGTGTGAGCGTCCGGAATTTTACCCACAGATAAACAAGCGAAATTGGAAGTGGGAAGCCAAATTGTTCCCAATCAAAAACAGCAAGGTTTTAATACAGATTTTCTTGTGGTTGTGTGTGATTGTATACGAACATGTCTGCGACTGAAGCTAGTAGCTCTCCAAGCCAGGTGAAGTAACTTGAGATAAGTTAAAAGCACAGTCTATGGAGGAGTTGAGGAAAATGGCTGAGCAGTGTGGGATCACTGTATGTGGTGAGGCTGGGAAGTCTGAACTCCTAAGGCTAGTGGTCAACCATTTTTCCCTTGAATCTGAATTAGAAGACAGGGAAAGAGAAAGGGAGAGACAGGAAAAAGAGAGACAGGAGAGGGAGAAAGAGTGAGCCTTTCAAAAGGAATGTGAAGAGAATGAAAGGCAGGAAAGAGAAAGAATATTCTGGAAAGAATGTGAAGAACGAGAGTTGAAGTGGCTTGAGTAAACTAGGAGGCGACAGAGTAACCCCAGTGAAAGCATAGCCAATATGGAGGAGCATAATTCAGGACTGGGTACACAATTGCTAAAACTCGCTCAACTAATTCCAAAATTTAATGAGGAAGATGTGGAAGTGTTTCTTGTGTCTTTTGAGAAATTGGCAAGGCAGCTAAAATGGCCAGCTGAGACCTGGTCTCTCTTATTGCAAAGCAAACTAATTGGAAAAGCCCATGAGGTTTATTCCTTGTTGCCAGATGAGAGTTCATCAAATTATGAACTTACCAAAAATGCTATCCTTGGGCCATATGAATTAGTACCCGAAGCCTACCGCCAAAAGTTTAGAACCCTCAAAAAGCAAGCCAATCAAACTTATCTGGAGTTTGAAAGAAGTAAGTAGCTGGATTTTAACCAGTGGCTGAGGGCTCTTAAAATACTCAGCTCAGCTATGAGACTCTCAGAGAAGTAATCTTGTTCGATGAATTTAAAAACTCTCTCCCATTCTCAATATAGACCCATGTAGAGGAGCAGTGGGGTCAGGGAGTCCGGCAAGCGGCCATTCTGGCCGATGAATTCGCTTTAATTTATAAGTGGTTTCCTGGGGGAGAACCTTTCTTAATCACCCTCACAAATCCAAAAAGGACAAAGGGAGGGAAGGTGATATCCACCCAGGCAGTCCTGGAAGAGAAAGGAAAGCAGGAGACACAGGGGGTCCTCCTCCCGCCAAAAAGGAAGGTGCTGTGAGCAAAAGTGAGACCTGGAGACCTGTGTGCTTTCATTGTAATAAGGCAGGCATTTAAAAGCTGACTGCTGGAAACTAAAGGGGAAACTAAAGGTAGGGTTAATCAGGGCACACCCGCTCAGTGAAGACTGATAAAAAAACACAGAACAAGCTGTGGCTTTAACTGCAGTAAGCGTGCAACCCAGGAAGCTTACTACAGCCAGTCCAGGAAAAGTTAATAGAATATAAAAACAAGCTGGAAACACTCAGCAGGTCTGGCAGCATCTGTGGAGAGAGAAGCAGAGTTAATGTTTCAGGTCAGTGACCCTTCTTCAGAACTGCAGTTTAAAGTTAATAGGATTCCTGAAGGTTATCAGGGTTTTGTATTTGAAGGGAAAGTAACCCCGTATCCCTGGAGTGGGGCAAGCAAGCCCATAGTGATTCTCAGGGACACAGGGGCCACTAGATCCCTTTTACTGGAAAAAGGCTTGACCTTTCTCCCAGAGAGTGCAGTGAACACCAAAATGGTGGAGAATGGTATTGGAGGGCAGTATATGGCTGTACCTGTACGGTGCACCTGGAGTGCGACCTAGTTTCGGGACCGGTGACTGTAGGGATTGTCCCTAGTTTGCCTGTGGACGGGGTTGACCTGCTCCTAGGTAATGATCTGGCAGGGGTGAAGGTGGTAGTCACCCCCCTCCCCACCCCCGTGGTGAAAGTAAGACCACAGGAGGTCAGAGAGATAGGGTGGTGGCAGGAGACAGTCCCCTGCAGAGTCCCTGAATGTGTAATGGATCAGGCCATGTTCAAACCAGCTCCCCCAGAGGAGACTGCATTAGCACTGCAGGCAGATGACCAGGTCTGCCTGTCCGAGACCTTCTTTGGAAAGTTAGGAGACCCAGGGAATTAAATGGATTTTCCCTCACTGAGGCTCAGTAAGCCAACCCAGTATTGCAAGAATTAGCACAGGCTGCCCAGTCTGAAAGTGAAACAGAGGGAGTCCTGGATTGCTAATGTTTAAAGAATGAGGTATTGATGAGGAAATGGAGTTCTCCTCACAGACCTGAGGGCAAGGAGTGGACAGTAGTTCACCAGTTAGTGGTGCCACAGAGGTACCGGGGAGAAATATTAAGAAGGGCCCACGAGACTGCAGTAGCTGTACAACCTGGTATACAAAAAACCAATTCCCTCATAACACAGCAGTTTGACTGGCCAAAATTCCACAAAGATGTGGTGGAGTTCTGCAGGAGTTGCCACATGTGCCAGTTTGAGAGGAAACCCCAACCTACAGTGAAACCTGTGCCCCTAAGTCCTGTACCGTTGTTAGGAGGACCCTCCAGCAGAGAGCTGGTGAACTGTAAGGGACCCCCGCCGAGAACAAACGGGGACAGACAGACACAAGGCTTGCAAAAGTTTAGAAAGAGAAGGGGAAAAAGTGACCAAGAGGGCAGGTTAAAGGAAGTCTGGGAGGAATCCCGGATGAAAACCCTACTGCCCGGTCAACCAACCCCGAAAAATGTGAAACATTAGGCCCCACATCCTCCAATGTAATTGCAGATTCTTGAAGCAGCCCACCAGAGCTGTTAACAGCATTTACAGGAACCTGCAGAGACAAAGAGAGACCTCTAGGGGGCAGAGAAACCGTAAGGGTGATGCCTCACCTAGTCGAAGTGTCACAGGAGAGTGCAGTTAAGTCCGCACAAATGCATGCAAGTAGGAGTGTCTCAGAGAACAAAGGGGGGATTAACAAAGGCTCCTCCCCTGCAGTCAGAGGAAAAGGGAACCACCCATCCCTTGAAGCCAAAAGTCTTTGTATGACTTAGAGATTTCAGAAAAGACCTGCCCACTCCTACTCTCCTGAGAAAAAAAGGGGAACTTAAAGCAGCCCTGGCACACATAAAAGACCATTTTTAATAAACTTTAAGATTGGTCACTGAATGGAAATGAATGAGAGAAATGCATGGTTTTTCTTTCTGTATCTTATATTTCTCTCAAACCCTGTAATGAAATGTGCCGTTTTTCTTCAACTCGCATTTCATTCCCCTGGGTGTGGAGGTGTCAGGCAAAGTCCCCACCTGCCAAGACTGAGGCACACATGATTTCGCCATATGAGTGTTAAAACTTAAAATTGCAAGCCCCTGACTGGAAAGACATTTGCATAGTAACCAACAGTGTTGAATCAATGGGGACCCAGTCATTGCTTCCCCAATACACAGAAGAAGTGATCAGACCAGTTTTGGTCACATGACTGACTGACTGTTGGAGGTTTTGAATTTGCACTTCCAACAGAGGATTTGTACTTAGAAAGCCGTTTGGAACAGAACCTCCTCTCCTGTCTGCCTGCTCCATCTCTTTCCCATGGAACTGAATCTTGTGAGAACATGTGAACCTCAAGGAGAGAAAAGTCTCCTATATGAACAAGGTTTAAGAAGAACACTGGGCCCCGCAAACAGCAAGACTACTACAATCAAGTGAGCTCGAAACACAGTAAACAAGAAACTTTTCTGATATTGCCTCAAACCCCTCTCTACTATATTTTCCTCTCCTCTTTTCTGTCCCTATTTTCATGTGTATTTCGTGTGTGCATAGTAGCGTGGGCATGTCGTATATCCGTAGGCATCAACCGTATTAGAGTTTAAGTCTAAGTTTGAATAAATTTCACTTTTCTCCTTTAAACCTGAGAAAACCTGGTGTGTTGGTTTCTTTGCCTGATAATTGGAAAGCTGTGAACAAGGATTCACAAAAGGGAGAACTCAAAACACAGTGTGTTTAAAAATAAAACCCTGTTACAATAAGACCAGGTGAAGACAGCAGACACCTTTGGCACCTGGTCGTAACAACTCTAAGCATAGCCTGCCTTTCCAATACATCCTCCCCATCAATTTTCACTGCATCCATTACATCTATCATTGCTACTTCTACCAATATTTTATCAGCATCCTTTTGCTTAATAAAGAGCGATACAAAGTATCTCCCTTCACCTCCTCCATCACCCCCTCCCTTTGGCCCCTCTCCTTCGTCCCCTCCCTTCATAGACCACTGGTGGAAGATTTCTCAGGTTCTCTAGAATTCCCTCATTAAATCCCAGTAACACTTCTCTCTTTAAAAATTCTTCCCAAGCCTAATTCAGCCCTCCCAAACCCTCTTCTCTTGGCTCAGCACTCACGTTTGCTAATTTATAAAGTGCCTTGGGATGGTTTTAAAGCAGGTTTTGAAAACAAGGAAAAGATAGAAAAATAAAAAAGCTACAAATGCATCAAATAATGTCATCAATTGTTAGTACATACAGGTCGAAGGTTGGAAAATATTATTTGAGGATCAGCATTGAGCTTCCTATCTACAGTGATGACTGCACACAAACAGCCATTTACCTCATTCAGAATCCACTTGGGTCATGAGCTGATCATAACCTGACTCATACTGACTAACGTCACAATGCGGGTGATTTTCTGAGGAATTACTGATTCCACTAACTTGATTCTTCCATAAGAAAATGAGTGGCAAAATTGTGTTTTGCACTTACCTAATTTGAAATAAAACTGCTACATAACTTGACAGCAGATTTGCTGCTAATTACAATACACCAGTGAGTGCAGGTGAACGGGCTGCTTTCCCCTTTATGCAAGTTATAAAAATGTGGATATAGGTTGGATTGGAGCTTAAGGGGAATAGAGGATTTTATGCCACTAATTCACTGTAAAATACATGAAAAAATGTTAAAACGTAATCATCATTTACAATTTTTAATATTTAACCTCAGGATGTGGGTGTCAATAATCAGGTCACTTTTGTTGCCCATCCCTGTTTGGTTTCAAAGATTCTGATGTCCCCTTGAATATCTGCAGCCCTTGTGATGATGGTGTTTCGATTCTGAGATCGGCCCTCATGCACAGGCCACACGCCAAAGAGCTGCTGCGATCGCACGCGCAGCGGCTCATGTAAATAGCCAGGGTGCACACCCCCCACCAATCAAGTGGAGGGGGTGGGCTGTCCGTCCTCAGCAATGGCATCAGCTGCCTGTGCGTAGGCACTGGCGTCATTTTTAAAGGGCAGATAGCCCTGCTGGTCAATTTGAATTTTTAAAGATACACCCCTCCCCAAAATGTATTAAATACATTTCTAACGCCTCTTTCCCACCTCCAGTAACAGTTACATTAACTATTTTCCCTTTCCCCCTACCAAAACACTTAGCTTTTAAATCTGACCTTCACCCCCGCCCCCTCCACAGACTGCACAAAGTTTGAAGTTCAACCCTTCCTAACATCCCCTACACCCATTACATTTATTTGACCCCCTCGCCCCACACTGAAAATCATAACTCCTCCCGCCTCCCCACCAGTGTCACGCTAGTTTTCCCCGGACGGGGAATTAAAGGCACAGCAGTGCCAGCTGCCACGCCGAAGATCGCTGTGGACCCAGAAGATTGAAGATAAGCTTATGTTAATGTATTCATTTCATTGATTTAAATATGTAGATGCAGGTCCCGTCACCCAGCAGCAGGGGGGGCCGCCACAGAGCCTCGCCGCCACCAGGAGGACAGGCTGGGTCCTCTCGACATTGAGCTCCGTGGTGGGCCTCTTCCAGACCCAGCTTCTGGCCAACCCCCCCACTCCCCCGCCATGGATCACAACGTCAGGGGCTTGGTAAAATCCAGCCCAATATATGTGTGACTTGGACAGGAACTCAGAGGAGATGGTATTTCCACAACATTGATAGGTCTTGTGTGGAAATATGTGCTATCACACTAACCTTGGTGCAGTGCATTCTGTAGGCCATACATACTGCAGTCATGGTGTGCCAGTGGCATAGGGGCTGGATAATGAGCGTGGTATCAGAAGTGTTAATCAAACAGATTGCTAGATGGTGGTGAATTTCTTGAGTGGTGTTGCAGCTTTAGCTGTCCAAGCAAGTGGTGAGAATCAATCATATGCCAGACTTGTCCCTTGTAGATGGTGGAGAGACCATGAGGGGTCCCCAGCCTCTCTCCTGCTCTTGTGATATAGCTGGTCAATGGTGACCTACAGAATCTTGAGGGAATGTCACTAAAGATCAGGGAGCTAGCTGGGCTTTCTCTTATGTGAGATGGTCATCACTTGGCACAAATGAAGGTGCACATTACCTGCCACTTATCAACCTAGGGGTGTCAGTTCTGCTTTCGACTGGTGTGAGCCACTTCATTATCAAGAACTGTGAATGGAGTTCACCATGAGTGAACTGCCTGACACCTGACAAGAGGATCGAGGCAAGGTCATTGATGAAGCAGCTAAAGATGAGTAACTCCCGGCTCCACAAATGTTTGGCCTGCAATAACCAGCTTCCTTTGTGTCAGGTTTACTCCAGCTATTGGAGAGTTTCCCCTTGATTTCCCCCCTTCCTGCTACTGACCGCAATTTTGCTAAAGCCCCTTAGTACCACACTCAGTCAAACTTATCTTTGGCCTACTTATCTGGAGAGACAATGGATAAGTGCCTGGAGGTGGTCAGTGGTCTGTGAAGCAGCGCCTGGAGTGGCTGTAAAGGCCAATTCTAGAGTGACAGGCTCTTCCACAGGTGCTGCAGAGAAATTTGTTTGTCGGGGCTGTTGCACAGTTGGCTCTCTCCTTGCGCCTCTGTCTTTTTTCCTGCCAACTGCTAAGTCTCTTCGACTCGCCACATTTTAGCCCCGTCTTTATGGCTGCCCGCCAGCTCTGGCGAACGCTGGCAACTGACTCCCACGACTTGTGATCAATGTCACAGGATTTCATGTCGCGTTTGCAGACGTCTTTAAAGCGGAGACATGGACGGCCGGTGGGTCTGATACCAGTGGCGAGCTCGCTGTACAATGTGTCTTTGGGGATCCTGCCATCTTCCATGCGGCTCACATGGCCAAGCCATCTCAAGCGCCGCTGACTCAGTAGTGTGTACAAGCTGGGGATGTTGGCCGCCTCGAGGACTTCTGTGTTGGAGATACGGTCCTGCCACCTGATGCCAAGTATTCTCCGGAGGCAGCGAAGATGGAATGAATTGAGACGTCGCTCTTGGCTGACATACGTTGTCCAGGCCTCGCTGCCATAGAACAAGGTACTGAGGACACAGGCCTGATACACTCGGACTTTTGTGTTCCGTGTCAGTGCGCCATTTTCCCACACTCTCTTGGCCAGTCTGGACATAGCAGTGGAAGCCTTTCCCATGCGCTTGTTGATTTCTGCATCTAGAGACAGGTTACTGGTGAAAGTTGAGCCTAGGTAGGTGAACTCTTGAACCACTTCCAGAGCGTGGTCGCCAATATTGATGGATGGAGCATTTCTGACATCCTGCCCCATGATATTTGTTTTCTTGAGGCTGATGGTTAGGCCAAATTCATTGCAGGCAGCCGCAAACCTGTCGATGAGACTCTGCAGGCACTCTTCAGTGTGAGATGTTAAAGCAGCATCGTCAGCAAAGAGGAGTTCCCTGATGAGGACTTTCCGTACTTTGAACTTCGCTCTTAGACGGGCAAGGTTGAACAACCTACCCCCTGATCTTGTGTGGAGGAAAATTCCTTCTTCAGAGGACTTGAACGCATGTGAAAGCAGCAGGGAGAAGAAAATCCCAAAAAGTGTGGGTGCGAGAACACAGCCCTGTTTCACGCCACTCAGGATAGGAAAGGGCTCTGATGAGGAGCCACCATGTTGAATTGTGCCTTTCATATTGTCATGGAATGAGGTGATGATACTTAGTAGCTTTGGTGGGCATCCGATCTTTTCTAGTAGTCTGAAGAGACCACGTCTGCTGACGAGGTCAAAGGCTTTGGTGAGATCAATGAAAGCAATGTAGAGGGGCATCTGTTGTTCACGGCATTTCTCCTGTATCTGACGAAGGGAGAACAGCATGTCAACGGTCGATCTCGCTGCACGAAAGCCACACTGTGCCTCGGTAGACGCGCTCGGCCAGCTTCTGGAGCCTGTTCAGAGCGACTCGAGCAAAGACTTTCCCCACTATGCTGAGCAGGGAGATTCCACGGTAGTTGTTGCAGTCACCGCGGTCACCTTTGTTTTTATAGAGGGTGATGATATTGGCATCGCGCATGTCCTGGGGTACTGCTCCCTCGTCCCAGCACAGGCATAGCAGTTCATGTAGTGCTGAGAGTATAGCAGGCTTGGCACTCTTGATTATTTCAGGGGTAATGCTGTCCTTCCCAGGGGCTTTTCCGCTGGCTAGAGAATCTTTGGCATCACGGAGTTCCGATTTGGTTGGCTGTATGTCCAGCTCATCCATGACTGGTAGAGGCTGGGCTGCATTGAGGGCAGTCTCAGTGACAGCATTCTCCCTGGAGTACAGTTCTAGGTAGTGATCAACCCAGCGGTCCATTTGTTTGTGTTGGTCAGTGATTATGTCCCCTGATTTAGATTTGAGGGGGGCGATCTTCTTGATGGTTGGCCCAAGAGCTCTCTTCATGCCATCATACATTCCTCTGATGTTTCCGGTGTCTGAGGCCAGCTGAATATGACGGCATAGGTGTTGCCAGTAGTTGTTTGTGCAACGCCTAGCTGTTCTTTGTGCAGTGCTTCTGGCTGCTTTAAGTGCTGCGGATGTTAAATCGCTGGGGGCTTTCTTGTAGTTCAACAGTGCAATGCACTTAGCGGCTATGACAGGTTCCAGCTCTTCATTATGAGATTGAAACCAGTCTGCATTTCTCTTCGCACTTTTGCCGTAGGTGGTCAAAGCTGACTCATAGATGGCGTCTCTGATGTGGGCCCGCTGCCTTGACATTCAGGGCAACTAATCTCTCTCCTCCTCCAGTAGTTTTCTCTTGCACCAAGTCTGGGTTAAGGTGATGATGGGACCTGGATTAAGGCAGTCATAGGGGCTGGATCAAGACAGTGATGGGGTCAATTATTTTAAATCCATGGCCTCTGGTTAACAACCCATTTGCCAGAGGAAACAATTTCTCCCTACTTGCTCCATCAAAACACCTCATAATTTTTGAATAGCTCTGTTGGTTGCCCCTTAACCTTCTCTGCTATGAGGAGTGCAGTCTCAGCTTTTCAATCCACATAACTGAACACCTTCAACCTTGGTATCATCCTGGTAAACCTCCTCTGTAGTCTGTCTCGGGTCTTGGCAGCCTTCCTAAAGTGTGCTACTTAAATACTCCAGCTGACAGCTAACTTGTAAAGGTTTAACTTGAAACCAAATATCCCATACACGTTCTTAACCTTCTTATCAATTTGTTCTGCAATCTTCAAGGATTTGTGAATCTGCACCCCCAAGACTTACCTACCAGGACAGCATTGGAGAGGAGCAGACCTGTGGGAAGAACATGGAGCTGGGAGCAGTTAAATAAGGCCCGAGGATCACTGCCTAGAGCACTTACCTTCCGGGAGAGCAGCGGAGAGCAGTGGACCTGTGGGAAGAACACGGAGCGGGGAGCCAATAAATACAGCCCGAGGATTGCGGCCTACAGCACTTTACCTTTCTTGTGCAAATTGTCATAGGCAGTGACAAGGTATTGGAGGTTTTGGAAGGCTTAAAAGTGGACAAATATCCAGGTCCGGACGATTTGTGTCCCAGGATGCTGTGGGAGGCGAGGGTGGAGATTGCAGGGGCTCTGACCCTAATTTTTAATTCCTCTCTGGCCACGGGGGAGGTGCCAGATGACTGGAGAACAGCTAAGGTGGTCCCACTATTTAAGAAAGGTTGTAGAGATAAGCCAGGGAACTACAGACCAGTGAGTCTCACGTCAGTGGTAGGGAAACTATTGGAGAAAATTCTGAAGGAGAGAATTTATCTCCACTTGGAGAGGCAAAATTTGATTAGGAATAGTCAGCATGGCTTTGTCAGAGGGAGGTCATTCCCAACAAATTTGATTGAATTTTTTGAGCATGTGACCAGGTGTGTAGATGAGGGTAGTGCAGTTGATGTAGTTTACATGGATTTCAGCAAAGCCTTTGACAAGGTCCCACATGGGAGACTTATCAAGAAAGCAAATGCACATGGGATACAGGGTTTCTTGATAAGGTGGATTCAAAATTGGCTTAGCTGTAGGAGACAGAGAGTGATGACAGACGGCTGTTTTAGTGACTGGAAGCCAGTGTCCAGTGGCGTACCACAGGGATCTGTGCTGGGTCCCCTATTGTTTGTCATTTATATAAACGACATAGATGAAGATGTGGGGGGTAAGATCAGTAAGTTCGCGGATGACACAAAGATTGGCCAAGTGGTTAACAGTGAGGTTGAGTGTCTTGGGTTACAGGAAGATATACACGGGATGGTCAAATGGGCAGAAAAGTGGCAGATGGAATTTAACCTGAAAAGTGTGAGGTGATACACTTTGGAAGGAGTAATGTGACACGGAAGTATTCAATGAATGGACTGACACTGGGAAGTTCCGAGGAACAAAGGGACCTTGGTGTGTTTGTCCATAGATCTCTGACGGCAGAAGGGCAGGTTAATAGGGTGGTGAAAAAGGCATATGGGACACTTGCCTTTAACAATCAAGGCATAGATTACAAAAGCAGGGAGGTCATGTTGGAGTTGTACAGAACTTTGGTAAGGCCACAGCTGGAGTACTGTGTGCAATTCTGGTCGCCACATTATAGGAAGGATGTGATTGCACTGGAGGGGGTGCAGAGACGATTCACCAGGATGTTGCCTGGGATGGAACATTTAAGCTATGAAGAGAGGTTGGATAGGCTTGGGTTGTTTTCACTGGAGCAGAGAAGACTGAGGGGTGACCTGATCGAGGTGTACAAGATTATGAGGGGCATGGACAGGGTTGATAGGGAGCAGCTGTTCCCCTTAGTTGAAGGGTCAGTTACGAGGGGACACAAGTTTAAGGTGAGGGGCGGGAGGTTTAAGGGAGATTTGAGGAAGAACTTTTTTACCCAGAGGGTGGTGACGGTCTGGAAGGCCCTGCCTGGGAGGGTGGTAGAGGCGGGTTGCCTCACATCCTTTAAAAAGTACCTGGATGAGCACTTGGCACGTCATAACATTCAAGGCTATGGGCCAAGTGCTGGCATATGGGATAAGGTAGACAGGTCAGGTGTTTTAATGCATCGGTGCAGACTCGATGGGCTGAAGGGCCTCTTCTGCACTGTATGATTCTGTGATTCTGAGAGCAGCAGAGAGGAGTGGACCTGCGGGAAGAACACGGAGCAGGGAGTGGATCAATAGAGCCCGAGGATTGCGGCCTACAGCACTTATCTTCCGGGAGAGCTGCAGAGAAGAGTCCAGGTGCACCAGAGTTTGAAAACAAAGTGAACAGTGAAGTCACAGGAAAGCTGCAAGGTGATTGGCTGGTGAGTAACTGCTGTTAGGGAATAACTCCAAATAACTGGGTTAGTACACCAGTGTTAGGGTGCATGTGTAAATATCTTAATAATAAGGAATAAGAGAGTAGCTGGGTTTATTTTGAGTAAGGTTTATTTTAAGTAGTGAACTGTATTGATTTTTAGTAGGATTTATCAGTACTAGTAAGGATGTACTAGCGCATGGGAAAGCCGTCCACTGCTATGTCCAGACTGGCCAAGAGAGTGTTGGAAAATGGCGCACTGACACGGAACACAAAAGTCCGAGTGTATCAGGCCTGTGTCCTCAGTATCTTGCTCTATGGCAGCGAGGCCTGGACAACGTATGTCAGCCAAGAGCGACGTCTCAATTCATTCCATCTTCGCTGCCTCCGGAGAATACTTGGCATCAGGTGGCAGGACCGTATCTCCAACACAGAAGTCCTCGAGGCGGCCAACATCCCCAGCTTGTACACACTACCGAGTCAGCGGCGCTTGAGATGGCTTGGCCATGTGAGCCGCATGGAAGATGGCAGGATCCCCAAAGACACATTGTACAGCGAGCTCGCCACTGGTATCAGACCCACCGGCCGTCCATGTCTCCGCTTTAAAGACGTCTGCAAACGCGACATGAAATCCTGTGACATTGATCACAAGTCGTGGGAGTCAGTTGCCAGCGTTCGCCAGAGCTGGCGGGCAGCCATAAAGACGGGGCTAAAATGTGGCGAGTCGAAGAGACTTAGCAGTTGGCAGGAAAAAAGACAGAGGCGCAAGGAGAGAGCCAACTGTGCAACAGCCCCGACAAACAAATTTCTCTGCAGCACCTGTGGAAGAGCCTGTCACTCTAGAATTGGCCTTTACAGAAACTCCAGGCGCTGCTTCACAAACCACTGACCACCTCCAGGCACGTATCCATTGTCTCTCGAGATAAGGAGGCCAAAGAAGAAGAGTAAGGATTTATTAATAATTCTAAGCTGTTGTAGTATTCTTAAGGTTTTTTTTTGGCGCAGCAAAGGGTCAACTAATAAATAAAGGAATGGCAGGGTTGCTTCAACCTCAAGAGTGCACCTCCTGTGCTATGTGGGAGCTCCAGGATGCTTCCCGTATCCTGGAGAACCATTTATGTAGGAAGTGTCGTCAATTGAAGCAGCTTGAGCTCTGGGTTTTGGAACTTGAGCAGCAGCTGGCAACACTGCAGTGCATTCATGAAGATGGGAGCTATGTGGATAGCACGTTTATAGATGTGGTCACCCCACAGCTTAAGAGTATGCAGGGAGAGAGGGAATGGATGACCACCAGACAGTCAAAAAGAGTCAGGCACGTAGTGCAGGAGACCCATGAGTGCATCTCACTCTCCAACAGGTATTCAGTTCTGAATACTGAGGAAAGTGATGCTTCACCTGGGGAGTGCAGCCAGAGCCAAGACCATGGCACCACGGGTGGCTCAGCTGCACAGGTGTGTACAGGGAAGACTGGAAGAGCCATAGTGATAGGTGATTCAATAGTCAGGGGAACAGACAGGCGTTTCTGTGGCCGCAGACGTGAATCCAGGATGGTGTGTTGCCTCCCTGGTGCCAGGGTCAAGGATGTCACTGCGCGGCTGCAGAGCATCCTGAAGGTGAACAGCCAGCAGTCGTGGTCCACATCGGAACCAATGATGTAGATAGAAGGAGGGATGTGGTCTTGCAGTCAGAATTTAGGGAGCTAGGTAAGAAATTAGCTCAAAAGTAGTGATGTCCGGATTACTCCCTGTGCCACGTGCAAGTGAGTATGGAAATAGAAGGATAAGACAGATGAATGTGTGACAGGAAAGATGGTGCAGGAGGGAGGGCATCAAATTCCTGGGACATTGGGACTGGCTCTGGGGGAGATGGGACCTGTACAGGCTGGACAGGTTGCACCTGAACAGAGCCGGGACTGATTTCCTTGTGGGACGTTTTGCTCATGCTGTTGGGAAGGGTTTAAACTAGTTTGGCAGGGAGAATGGGGACCTGAAGGTAGACTCAGCTGGAACAAAATCAGAAATTGAAATGGAAGATGGAAAATTAATGGATGAGTGTGGAAGACAGAGGAAACGAGGGTTAGAAAATTTAAAAAAGAGTTTAGCAGTGTTCAAGGGAATCTATTTCAATGCAAGGAGTATAGCAAATAAAGCAGATGAGCTGAGGGCACAGATAGGCACGTGGCAGTATGATATCATAGCTATTACAGAGACATGGCTTAAGGAGGGACAGGAATGGCAGCTCAACGTTCCTGGTTACAGGATTTTCAAACGCGATAGGGAGGGGGATAAGAAAGGAGGGAGAGTGGCAATTTTGGTCAAGGAAACTATTACAGTTGTGAGGAGGGATGATATGTTGGAAGGTTCATCAAATGAGGCCATTTGGATTGAGCTAAGGAACAAAAAAGGGGCAATCACACTGCTGGGAGTGTACTATAGACACCCAAACAGTCAGAGGGAGATAGAAGAGCAGATATGCAGGCAAATCTCTGAGAAGTGCAAAAACAATAGGGCAGTAATAGTAGGGGATTTTAATTACCCCAATATTAACTGGGATAGTTTTAGTGTGAAAGGAATTGAGGGAGCAGAATTCTTGAGGTGCATTCAGGAAACTTTTGTCCAACAAGAGGGGGCGCAGTTTTAGACATAGTTGTAGGAAATGCAGCTGGGCAGGTGGAAGGAGTGGCTGTGGGAGAGCATTTTGGTGATAGTGATCATAATTCAGTCAGTTTTAACATAATTATGGAAAAGGACAGAGATAGAACAGGAGTTAAAGTTCTCAATTGGGGCAAGGCCAATTTTACTAAACTGAGGAGTGATTTAGCGGAAGTGGACTGGAAACAGCTACTTGAAGGTAGATCAGTGTTAGAGCAGTGGGAGGTATTCAAAGGGGAGATTCAAGAGGTTCAGGGTAAACATGTTCCCACAAAGAAAAAGGGTGAGGTGGCCAAATCTAGAGCCCATTGGATGTCAAGGAGGTTACAGGGTAAGATAAGGCAGAAAAGGAAAGCTTATGTCCGACACTGAGAACTCAATACTACAGAAAGCTGAGAGGAGTATAGAAAGTGGAGGGGTGAAATCAGAAAGGAAATTAGGAAAGCAAAGAGAGGGCACGAAAGAATATTGGTAAGCAAAATCAAGGTGAACCCAAAGATATTTTATCAATACATTAAGAGTAAGAGGATAACTAAGGAGAGAGTAGGGCCCATAAAAGACCAAAAAAGGTAACCTTTGTGCAGGAGTGGAAGATTTGGTATGGTTCTTAATGAATACTTTGCATCTGTCTTCACAAAAGAGGGGGACGATGCAGATATTGTAGTTAAGGAGGAAGAGTGTAAAATATTGGATGTGATAAACATAGGGAGAGAGGAAGTATTAATGGGATTAGCATCCTTGAAAGTTGATAAATCACCAGGGCCAGACGAAATGTATCCTAGGCTGTTAAAAGAAGCAAGAGAGGAAATAGCAGAAGGTCTGACCATCATTTTCCAGTCCTCACTGGATACAGGTGTGATGCCGGAGGATTGGAGAATTGCTAACGTTGTACCTCTGTTTAAAAAGGGAGTGAAGGATAGACTGAATAATTACAGACCAGTCAGTCTAACCTCTGTAGTGGTCAAATTATTGGAATCTATTCTGAGAGACAGGATAAACTGTCAGTTAGAAAGGCACAGGTTAATCAATGATAGTCAGCATGGATTTGTTAAGGGCTTGTTTCACCAACTTGATCGAATTTTTTGAAGAAGTAACAAGGAAGATAGTTGCGGGTAGTGCAGTTGATGTGATCTACATGGATTTTAGCAAGGCTTTTGACAAGGTCCCACATGGCAGACTGGTTAAAAAAATAAAATCCCATGGGATCCAGGGAAATGCAGCAAGGTGGATACAAAATTGGCTCAGTGGCAGGAAACAAAGGGTAATTGTTGATGGGTGTTTTAGCGACTGGAGGGTTGTTTCCAGTGGCGTTCCACAGGGCTCAGTACTGGGTCCCCTGCTTTTTGTGGTGCTTATTAACGATTTGGATGTAAATTTAGGGGGAATGATCAAGAAATTTGCGGATGACAGAAAGGTTGGCTGTGTTGTAGAAACATAGAAACATAGAAAATAGGAGTAGGAGTAGGCTATTCGGCCCTTCGAGCCTGCTCCGCCATTCATTATGATCATGGCTGATCATCCAACTCAGTAACCTGTTCCCACTTTCGCCCCATATACTTTGCTCCCTTTAAACCCAAGAGCTATATCTAACTCCTTCTTGAAAACATACAATGTTTTGGCCTCAACTGCTTTCTGTGGTAGCGAATTCCACAGGTTCACCACTCTCTGGGTGAAGAAATTTCTCCTCATCTCTGTCCTGAAAGGTTTACCCCGTATCCTTAGACTATGACCCCTGGTTCTGGACTCCCCCACCATTGGGAACATCAAAGAACAAAGAACAAAGAACAAAGATAATTACAGCACAGGAACAGGACCTTCGGCCCTCCAAGCCTGCGCCGATCCAGATCCTCTCTCTAAACATGTCGCCTATTTTCTAAGTTTCTGTTTCTCTTTACTTCCTGCCCATTCATGTATCTGTCTAGATACATCTTAAAAGACTCCATCGTGCCCGCATCTACCACCTCCGCTGGCAATGCGTTCCAGGCGCCCACCACTCTCTGCGTAAAGAACTTTCCACGCATATCCCCCCTAAACTTTTCCCCTTTCACTTTGAACTCGTGTCCTCTAGTAATTGAATCCCCCACTCTGGGAAAAAGCTTCTTGCTATCCACCCTGTCTATACCTCTCATGATTTTGTACACCTCAATCAGGTCCCCCCTCAACCTCCGTCTTTCTAATGAAAATAATCCTAATCTGCTCAACCTCTCTTCATAGCTCGCGCCCTCCATACCAGGCAACATCCTGGTGAACCTCCTCTGCACCCTCTCCAAAGCATCCACATCCTTTTGATAATGTGGCGACCAGAACTGTACGCAGTATTCCAAATGTGGCCGAACCAAAGTCCTATACAACTGTAACATGACCTGCCAACTCTTGTACTCAATACCCCGTCCGATGAAGGAAAACATGCCGTATGCTTTCTTGACCACTCTATTTACTTGCGTTGCCACCTTCAGGGAACAGTGGACCTGAACACCCAAATCTCTCTGGACATCAATTTTCCCCAGGACTTTTCCATTTACTGTATAGTTCACTCTTGAATTGGATCTTCCAAAATGCATCACCTCGCATTTGCCCTGATTGAACTCCATCTGCCATTTCTCTGCCCAACTCTCCAATCTATCTATATTCTGCTGTATTCTCTGACAGTCCCCTTCAGTATCTGCTACTCCACCAATCTTAGTAAATATCCTGGGATATTTAGTTGCCAATCATGCCCTTCCCTCAACCAAGTCTCAGTAATAGCAATAACATCATACTCCCAGGTACTAATCCAAGCCCTAAGTTCATCTGCCTTACCTACTACGCTTCTTGCATTAAAACAAATGCACCTCAGACCACCAGTCCCTTTACATTCATCATCTGCTCCCTGCCTGCACTTCCCCTTAGTCACACTGACTTCATTATCTAGTTCCTTACAGGCTTTCGTTACTACCTCCTTACTGTCAACTGACCTCCTCAATTGGTTCCCATCCCCCTGCCACATTAGTTTAAACCCTCCCCAACAGCGTTAGCAAAAGCACCCCCAAGGACATTGGTTCCAGTCCGGCCCAGGTGTAGACCGTCCAATTTGTAATAGTCCCACCTCCCCCAGAAACGGTCCCAATGTCCCAAAAATCTGAACCCCTCCTTCCTGCACCATCTCTCAAGCCACGCATTCATCCTGACTATTCTTTCATTTTTACTCTGACTATCACGTGGCACTGGTAGCAATCCTGAGATTACTACCTCTGAGGTCCTACTTTTTAACTTGGCTCCTAACTCCCTAAACTCTGCTTGTAGGACCTCATCCCGTTTTTTACCTATATCATTGGTGCCTATGTGCACAACGACAACTGGCTGTTCACCCTCCCCCTTCAGAATGTTCTGCAGCCGATCTGAGACATCCCTGACCCGTGCACCTGGGAGGCAACATACCAGTCGGGAGTCTCGTTTTCGACCACAGAACCGCCTATCTACTCCCCTTACAATCGAATCCCCTATGACTATAGCCCTTCCACTCTTTTTCCCGCCCTTCTGAACAGCAGAGCCAGCCACGGTGCCATGAACCTGGCTACTGCTGCCTTCCCCTGGTGAGCCATCTCCCTCAACAGTATCCAAAACGTTTTCCCTTAGCGGAGGGGTCAGTAACCAGGAGGCATAGATTTAAGGTAAAGGGCAGGAGGTTTAGAGGGGATTTGAGGAAAAGTTTTATCACCCAGAGGGTGGTTGGAATCTGGAACACACTGCCTGAAGAGGTGGTAGAGGCAGGAACTCTCACAATATTTAAGAAGTATTTAGATGAGCACTTGAAACATCATTGCATGCAAGGCTATGGGCCAAGTGCTGTAAAACGGGATTAGAATAGCTTGATAGTTGGCACAGACACGATGGGCCGCAGGGCGAGTTTCTGTGCTGTATAACTCTATGACTCTATAACCATCTCCCGTTGACATACAGTGGCATTACACTTACTGAATCCCCCACTATCAACATCCTGGGGGTTACCATTGATCAGAAACTGAACTGGAGTAGCCATATAAATACCGTGGCTACAAGAGCAGGTCAGAGGCTAGGAATCTTGAGACGAGTAACTCACCTCCTGACTCCCCAAAGTCTGTCCACCATCCACAAGGCACAAATCAGGAGTGTGATGGAATACTCTCCACTTGCCTGGATGGGTGCAGCTCCAACAACACTCAAGAAGCTCGACACCATCCAGGACAAAGCAGCCCGCTTGATTGGCACCCCATCTACAAACATTCACTCCCTCCACCACCGACGCACAGTGGCAGCAGTGTGTACCATCTACAAGATGCACTGCAGCAACGCACCAAGGCTCCTTCGACAGCACCTTCCAAACCTGCGACCTCTACCACCTCGAAGGACAAGAGCAGCAGATGCATGGGAACACCACCACCTGTAAGTTCCACTCCTAGCCACACATCATCCTGATTTGGAACTATATTGCCATTCCTTTACTGTCGCTGGGACAAAATCCTGGAACTCCCTTCCTAACAGCACTGTGGGTGTACCTACCCTACATGGACTGCAGCGGTTCAAGAAGGCAGCTCACCACCACCTTCTCAAGGGCAATTAGGGATGGACAATAAATGCTGGCCTGGCCAGTGATGTCCATCTCCCACGAATGAATAAAAAAAAGCTTCTAAAATTTTCCCTGTAACAGATGTTAAGTTCATTGACCTATAGGTTCCAGCTTTCTGTCTCCCTTCCTTTTTGAATAAAGGAGTTACATTTGCTAATTTTCAGTCTAATGGAACCTTCCCCGAATCTAGAGAATTTTGGAAAATTAAAGCAAACGCATCAACTATCTTACTCGTGTTACGGAATTTCCATTTTGTTTGTTAAAACTTGGAATCTATATTTTTAAACGGAAGAAGCTGACCTTTGGGTGTTTTTTTGAAAGGACGTTCAACAAAAGTTTAGCCAGTAAACAAATTTTTACTGGAAAGCAGGTGATTTCAAGTAAAGACCACAAGGGGTTTGACTTAAGAACTATTTTGTGTTGTGACAAGAGAGAATTTATGATTAGCATGGGACTTGCCTGGAAAAAAGTTGGTTTTATTTTGAACTGATAAAAGCCAGCTTCTTTTTTCGACTAAAGGAATTTGCTGGAGATCAGAAGAACATCCAGGACACTGTTACCTCTCTTTGAAGAATCCCTGCTCAGGAAAAGCAAGGCTTGTATGAAGTTGTACTGTTGCCTCCTGCATTTTTGAAGAAACCCTGAATGGTTGCAGAAAACTTACATATTTAAAAAAGGACTTTGCATCGAATTTGAGAGATGGTGCAGGAGGGAGGGGTTCAGATTTTTGGGACATTGGGACCGGTTCTGGGGGAGGTGGGACTATTACAAATTGGACGGTCTACACCTGGGCCGGACTGCAACCAATGTCCTTGGGGGTGCTTTTGCTAACGCTGTTGGGGAGGGTTTAAACTAATGTGGCAGGGGGATGGGAACCAAATGAGGAGGTCAGTGGACAGTAAGGAGGTAGTAACTAAAGCCTGTAAGGAACTAGATAATGAAGTCAGCGTGACTAAGGGAAAAAGTAGGCAGGGAGCAGATGATGAAAGCAAAGGGACTGGTGGTCTGAGGTGTATTTGTTTTAATGCAAGAAGTGTAGTAGGTAAGTCAGATGAACATAGGGCTTGGATTTGTACCTGGGAGTATGATGTTATTGCTATTACTGGTTAAGGGAAGGGTGTGATTGGCAACTAAATATCCCAGGATACCGATGCTTCAGGCGGGATAGAGAGGGAGGTAAAAAGGGTGGAGGAGTTGCATTACTGGTCAAAGGTGATATCACAGCTGTGCTGAAGGAAGGCACTATGGAGGACTCGAGTTGTGAGGCAATATGGGCAGAACTCAGAAATAGGAAGGGTGCGGTAACAATGTTGGGGCTGTACTACAGGCCTCCCAACAGCGAGCGTGAGATAGAGGTACAAATATGTAAACAGATTATGGAAAGCTGTGGGAGCAACAGGGTGGTGGTGATAGGAGATTTTAATTTTCCCAACATTGACTGGGATTCACTTAGTGTTAGAGGTCTAGATGGAGCAGAATTTGTAAGGAGCATCCAGGAGGGTTTTCTAGAGCAGTATGTAAATAGTCCAACTCGGGAAGGGGCCATACTGGACCTGGTGTTGGGAAATGAGCCCGGCCAGGTGTTTGAAGTTTCAGTAGGGGACTACTTTGGGAATAGTGATCACAATTCCGTAAGTTTTAGAATACTCATGGACAAAGACGAGAGTGGTCCTAAAGGAAGAGTGCTAAATTGGGGGAAGGCCAACTATACCAAAATTCGGCAGGAGCTGGGGAATGTAGATTGGGAGCAGCTGTTTGAAGGTAAATCCACATTTGATATGTGGGAGGCTTTTAAAGAGAGGTTGATTAGCGTGCAGGAGAAACATGTTCCTGTGAAAATGAGGGGTAGAAATGGCAAGATTAGGGAACCATGGATGACAGGTGAAATTGTGAGACTAGCTAAGAGGAAAAAGGAAGCATACATAAGGTCTAGGCGGCTGCAGAAAGACGAAGCTTTGTAAGAATATCGGGATTGTAGGCACAATCTGAAACGAGGAATTAAGAGGGCTAAAAGGGGACATGAAATATCTTTAGCAAACAGGGTTAAGGAAAATCCCAAAGCCTTTTATTCATATATAAGGAGCAAGAGAGTAACTAGAGAAAGGATTGGCCCACTCAAGGACAAAGGAGGAAAGTTATGCGTGGAGTCAGAGAAAATGGGTGAGATTCTAAACGAGTACTTTGCATCGGTATTCACCGAGGAGAGGGACATGACGGATGTTGAGGTTAGGGACAGATGTTTGATTACTCTAGGTCAAGTCGGCATAAGGAGGGAGGAAGTGTTGGGTATTCTAAAAGGCATTAAGGTGGACAAGTCCCCAGGTCCGGATGGAATCTATCCCAGGTTACTGTGGGAAGCGAGAGAGTAAATAGTTGGGGCCTTAACAGATATCTTTGCAACATCCTTAAACATGGGTGAGGTCCCGGAGGACTGGAGAATTGCTAATGTTGTCCCCTTGTTTAAGAAGGGTAGCAGGGATAATCCAGGTAATTATAGACCGGTGAGCCTGACGTCAGTGGTAGGGAAGCTGCTGGAGAAGATACTGAGGGATAGGATCTATTCCCATCTGGAAGAAAATGGGCTTATCAATGATAGGCAACATGGTTTTGTGCAGGGAAGGTCATGTCTTACCAACTTAATAGCATTCTTTGAGGAAGTGACAAAGTTGATTGATGAGGGAAGGGCTGTAGATGTCATATACATGGACTTCAGTAAGGCGTTTGATAAGGTTCCCCATGGTAGGCTGATGGAGAAAGTGAAGTCGCATGGGGTCCAGGGTGTACTAGCTAGATGGATAAAGAACTGGCTGGGCAACAGGAGACAGAGAGTAGCAGTGGAAGGGAGTTTCTCAAAATGGAGCCGTGTGACCAGTGGTGTTCCACAGGGATCCGTGCTGGGACCACTGTTGTTTGTGATATACATAAATGATTTGGAGGAAAGTATAGGTGGTCTGATTAGCAAGTTTGCAGACGACACTAAGATTGGTGGAGTAGCAGATACTGAAGGGGACTGTCAGAGAATACAGCAGAATATAAATAGACTGGAGAGTTGGGCAGAGAAATGGCAGATGGAGTTCAATCAGGGAAAATGCGAGGTGATGCATTTTGGAAGATCCAATTCAAGAGTGAACTATACAGTAAATGGAAAAGTCCTGGGGAAAATTGATGTACAGAGAGATTTGGGTGTTCAGGTCCATTGTTCCCTGAAGGTGGCAACGCAGGTCAATAGAGTGGTCAAGAAGGCATACGGCATGCTTTCCTTCATCGGACGGGGTATTGAGTACAAGAGTTGGCAGGTCATGTTACAGTTGTATAGGACTTTGGTTCGGCCACATTTGGAATACTGCGTGCAGTTCTGGTCGCCACATTACCAAAAGGATGTGGATGCTTTGGAGAGGGTGCAGAGGAGGTTCACCAGGATGTTGCCTGGTATGGAGGGCGCTAGCTATGAAGAGAGGTTGAGTAGATTAGGATTATTTTCATTAGAAAGACGGAGGTTGAGGGGGGACCTGATTGAGGTGTACAAAATCATGAGAGGTATAGACAGGGTGGATAGCAAGAAGCTTTTTCCCAGAGTGGGGGATTCAATTACAAGGGGACACGAGTTCAAAGTGAAAGGGGAAAAGTTTAGGGGGGATATGCGTGGAAATTTCTTTACGCTGAGGGTGGTGGGTGCATGGAACGCTTTGCCAGCGGAGGTGGTAGACACGGGCACGATAGCGTCTTTTAAGATGTATCTAGACAGATACATGAATGGGCAGGAAGTAAAGAGATACAGACCCTTAGAAAATAGGCGACAGGTTTAGATAGAGGATTTGGATCGGCGCAGGCTTGGAGGGCCGAAGGGCCTGTTCCTGTGCTGTAATTTTCTTTGTTCTTTGTTTTGTTTGCCTAAAACCTCTGTTGCTGCACACCTGCTGTAAGACCTATGTGAAGCCCTCTGCAGTTGAATTTCTTTGAATGCCTACCCAAACAGACTGTTCATCAAACTCGCCTGGACCCCTCTGCACCACTGTAGCTGTTAATGCTGCATTTTTACCTGCTGGACCCCTCTGCACCAACACTGCTGCAGCCATCTGGACAGACTGGGAGTGAACTGGGACCATGTCTGAGGCAAGACACTTGGGTGGCCCCACGGTTTAGCGATTATCTCCCTGGAGGTTCTGCTCCAGGCTGCAAGGGAAATGCGGGAGATCCTCTTTCCAAGGGATGGCAAGAAGGGATCCTCCCGCCTGACTAAGCAGGCCTGGTCAATGACCTTCTACCAAGGTGAGTCCTCTATTCCTCTCTTCTCTTTGGGACTTGCATGTTGCTACCAAGGAGGGAGCGCTATATGGTGAGGGAGTGACCACAAAGACAGTGACAAGGGGGTTAGGCATCACCACATCCTGGCAGATGCACAGCAACAATGCACCAAGGCTCCTTAGACAGCACCTTCCAAACCTGTGACCTGATGATCTACATCCCAGATTGTTGAAAGAGGTGGCTGTGGAGACAGTAGATTCATTGGTGGTCGATTCTGGAATGGTTCCTACAGATTGGAAGGCAGCAAATGTAACACCACTATTTAAGAAAGGAGGGAGAGAGAAAACGAGGAACTGCAGACCCGTTAGACTGACATCAATAGTAGGGAAAATGCTAGAATCTATTATAAAGGATGTGATAGCTGGACATTTAGAAAATAATGGTAGAATTGGGCCGAGTCAACATGGATTTATGAAAGGGAAATCATGTTTGACAAACCTGTTGGAGTTTTTTTGGGGATGTAACTAGCAAAATAAATAAGGGGGAACCAGTGGATGTGGTGTATTTGGATTTTCAGAAGGCTTTCGATAAGGTCCTGCACAGGAGGTTAGTAAACAAAATTAGAGCGCATGGGTTTGGGCATGGATTGAGAATTGGTTAATGGACAAAAAACAGAGAGTAGGAACAAAAGGGTCATTCTCAAGTTGGCAGGCTGCAATTAATGGGGTACCGCAAGGATCAGTGCTTGGGCCCCATCTATTCAGAATCTATATAAATGCTTGAGATGTTGATGACACAAAACTAGGTAGGAATGTGAGTTGTTTAGTTTAGTTTAGAGATACAGCACTGAAACAGGCCCTTCGGCCCACCGAGTCTGTGCCGACCATCAACCACCCATTTATACTAATCCTACACTAATTCCATATTCCTACCACATCCCCACATGTCCCTATATTTCCCTACCACCTACCTATACTAGGGGCAATTTACAATGGCCAATTTACCTATCAACCTGCAAGTCTTTCGGCATGTGGGAGGAAACCGGAGCACCTGGAGAAAACCCACGCAGACACAGGGAGAACTTGCAAACTCCACACAGGTAGTACCCAGAATTGAACCCAGGTCGCTGGAGCTGTGAGGCTGCGGTGCTAACCACTGTGCCGTGGTTGGAGGTGAGGCAAACAGTGAGGATGATATGAACTGTCTGCAACAGGACATAGATAGACTCGCAGAATAGGCAGATTGGTGGCAGATGGAATTTAACACTAACAAGTGTGAGGTGATGCTTTTTGGCAGAAGGAATAGGGAGAGGCAATATACACTTAATGGCACAGTTTGAAAGAGTGTGCAGGAACAGAGGGACCTGGGGGTACGTGTGCATCGATCTTTGAAGGTGGCAGGACATATTGAAAGAGTAAAGCATATGGGATCTCGGGCTTCATAATAGAGGCATTGAGTACAAAAGCAGTGAAGTTATGCTGAACCTTTATAAAGCTCTGGTTAGGCCCCAACTAGAGTATTGTGTCTTGGTTCACCACACTTTAGGAGGATGTGAGGATCCTTGACAAGGTACAGAGGAGATTTACCAGAATGATTTCAGGGATGGGGGATTTTAGTTATAAGGTTAGGTTGGAAAAGCTGTGTTTGTTCTCCTTAGAACAAAGGAGATAGAGGGGAAATTTAATAGAAATGTATAAGATTATAACAGGCTTAGATAGCTTAAACAAGGAAAAACAGAGCTACGGGGAGTGAGCAGGGGACTGACAGAAAAGCTTTGTGGAGAGCTGGCATGGACTCAATGAGCTGAATGGCCTCCTTCTGAGTTGTAAATGACTCTATGACCCTAAGCTAGTTAAACACGGTTTGCCCTTAACAAGTTCGTGCAGGCTTTCCTTAATTAATCCACATTTGTCCAAATAACTGTTAATTTTGTCCAGAAGTATCCTTTATAAAAGCTTTCTCACCACCAAGGTTAAGCTGACTGGCCTGTAGTTGCTGAGCTTGTCCTTACAGACATTTTTGAACAAGGGTGTAAAATTTGCAATTCTCCAGTCTACTGGTACCATTCCTGTGTCTAAGAAGGATTGGAAAATTATGGCTAGTGCCTCCGCAAATTTCACCCTTACTTCTCCCAGTATCTTTTTTTAAATTTGTTCACAGGATGTGGGTATCACTGGCCAGGTCAGCATTTATTGCCCATCCCGAATTGAGAAGGTGGTGGTGAGCTGCCTTCTTGAACTGCTGCAGTCCATGTGAGGTAGGTTCACCCACAGTGCTGTTAGGAAGGGAGTTCCAGGATTTTGACCCAGCGACAGTGAAGGAACAGCGCCAGAGTTCCAAGTCAGGATGGTGAGTGACTTGGACAGGAACTTGCAGGTGGTGATGTTCCCATGCATCTGCTGCTCTTGTCCTTCTTGATCCTCAGATGCATCTCCCTGATCTGAAGCCAATATTCGTCGCTTGACCAACATCATTCAAAACAGATTATGTGATCATTACTAGATACACCCTACTGAGCCAGCGGCGCTTGAGATGGCTTGGCCATGTGAGCCGCATGGAAGATGGCAGGATCCCCAAGGACACTCCTGACAAATGGATATCTATCAGGAATACTCCACATCGCTATAAGAGTAGTGCGGGCAAACATTGACTACTTGTGCAAGCAAGAAAATGCCAGATATCTCACTAAATCAGTGTCCAACTTCGTGATGAGAAAGTAAGTCACTAAATTAATCCTCTCATTTAAAGCTTCTTCACAAAATTGCACATTTGTTGTTTATATGATTAACAGTAAGATACATTTTTAATGCCTTTATCTTTCCGAAATTGTCTCACCGGCCACCCATGTAAGACAAAAATTGTAATGTGGCCCTCCCATGTGAAAACATTGGACAACCCTGGTGTAAACATACAGCACATTACTGCCCTAAACATCCCCTCACTCCCCAGCATTGGCTCAAGCTCCTGGTATCACACAAGCTGCTTTACTCAGAGGGTGATGAATCTTTTTAATTCTCTACCCGAAGGCTGTGGAAGTTCAATCATTGAGCATGTTCAAGACAGAAATCGACAGATATCTAAATACTAATGACATCATGGGATATGGGGATAATGCGGGAAAGTGGCATTGAGGTAAATGATCAGCCATGATCTAATTGAATGGTGCTGCAGGTTCAAAGGGCTGAATGGCTTCTCCTGCTCCTAAATTCCTATGTTTACCTCAACAGTCTTCTGTCTGTCGATGCCAAGGCTGTGCATGAGGCTGAGGACCTGCTGATTGTAATTGCCGAGGTTTGAGTTGTAGTCTTTGAGGGAATAGGTCAGTGGTTCCTGTGCCAATATCCAGCAGTGTTGCTTAATCTGTGAGACTGTAATCCGCTTCAGAGGATCCACTATTAACATCCGCCGAATTAAACTTTCACAGTCTGTTAGAGCAAATAACCAATTTTAGTCAGGATTAAGCTCAAACTGCACATAAACTTCACATTACAGGAGTGGCTTCTGGTCAAATTAATCTGAGGAATGTTAAAAAATTAATCTAAAAGGTACTGCCTAGAAATGATAAGTGTGCGGAGACTAAATGTACCTTCAGATAAGAAGAATGGGATTCGGAAACGGCCCTCTATCACCCTCTGCCTCAGAACTGGTAATGTTGGCCCATCAAATGGCAGGGATCCACAAACCAGAACATACAGGACCACTCCCAAACTCTGTTGGAACAAAAGGACATTTGTCATTTCTTCACCTGCACCAGAATCAACAATGTCCCAAGTCTGTTAGCAAGCTTCTTTTGCTTTACGTACCCAGATATCAACATGGGGACCTTCATATTCTTTCCCTTCAAAGACCTCTGGTGCTGCATAGGGTGGGCTTCCACACCACGTGGATAATGGCTCACCGTGCTTATAAAAATTTCCAAAACCAAAATCTGTGAAAGAAGAGGCAGGTTACACACCCAACATATTAAATCCTGCAATAATAAAAGCAAAATACTGCGGATGCTGGAAATCTGAAACAAAAACAAGAAATGCTGGAATCACTCAGCAGGTCTGGCAGCATCTGTGGAAAGAGAAGCAGAGTTAACGTTTCGGGTCAGTGACCCTTCTTCGGAACTGACAAATATTAGAAAAGTCACAGATTATAAACAAGTGAGGTGGGGGTGGGGCAAGAGATAACAAAGGAGAAGGTGCAGATTGGACCAGGCCACATAGCTGACCAAAAGGTCACGGAGCAAAGGCAAACAATATGTTAATGGTGTGTTGAAAGACAAAGCATTAGTACAGATTAGGTGTGAATATACTGAATATTGAACAGCAGCAAGTGCAAACCTGAAGAAAAACAACCTGTGTCTCAGGAGCATCATTCAGAACTTATACAAAGCACAATTTAACTTCATGGGCTGCAAAAGATCCTTTACCGATCATCGTGCCTTCAGTTTCAGCATACCAACATTCCAAAAACCCAAATTCTTTCACTCCCTACTTAGCGCTACCTCTTCCATAAAGTACTCCAATATTCTTTTATATGAAAGACTCGATGCAACTGGAAGCTGTTGTTGTAAATACAGGAGTTGAGGCATGGAGTGATCTATATCCTTGACTGTCCCCCATGCACCCTTGACTGTTCCCCACACCATGGACTGACTGTAAAAGGTGTTGCTCTGGGTACCCACATGGGTCCTAGTTATGCCTGTCTTTTTGTGGGATATGTCGAACATTCCTTGTTCCATTCCTACTCAACTCTTTTTCCGGTCCATTGATGACTCTATCGGTTTTCTGCTCCCGCCCGGAACTAGAAAACTTTATCAGCTTTGCTTCTAATTTCCACCCTTCTCTCACCTTCACATGGTCCATCTCCGACCCTTCCCTTCCCTTCCTCGACTTCTCTGTCTCCATCTCCGGGGATAGGCTGTCTACTAATATTCATTATAAGCCCACTGACTCCCACATTTACCTCGACTACACTTCTTCACACCCTACCTCCTGTAAGGACTCCATTCCATTCTCCCAGTTTCTCCGTCTCCGACGCATCTGCTCTGATGATGCTACCTTCCATGACAGCGCTTCTGATATGACCTCCTTTTTCTTCAACCGAGGATTCCCCCCCACTGTGGTTGACAGGGCCCTCAACCGTGTCTGGCCCATTTCCCGCACCTCTACCCTCACCCCTTCCCCTCCCACCCAGAACCATGACAGGGTTCCCCTTGTCCTCATTTTCCACCCCATCAGCCTCCATATCCAAAGGATCATCCTCTGCCATTTCCGTCACCTCCAGCGTGATGCCACTACCAAACGCATCTTCCCCTCCCTTCCCCTGTCAGCATTCCGAAGGGATCGTTCCCTCCGTGACACCCTGGTCCACTCCTCTATTACCCCCACCACCTCGTCCCCTTCCCACGGCACCTTTCCCTGCAATTGCAGGAGGTGTAATACCTGCCCATTTACATCCTCTCTCCTCACTATTCCAGGCCCCAAACACTCCTTTCAGGTGAAGCAGCGATTTACTTGTACTTCTTTCAATGTAGGTACTGTATTCCTCCGCTCAGTCCGAAAGCAGGACCCCAAGCTTCCGGTTCCTTGCCATTTCAACACTCCCCCCTGCTCTCATGCTCACATCTCTGTCCTGGGCTTGCTGCAGTGTTCCAGCGAACATCAACGCAAGCTTGAATAACAGCATCTCATTTACCGATTAGGCACACTACAGCCTGCCGGACTGAACATTGAGTTCAATAATTTCAGAGCATGATGGGCCCCCCATTTAACTTTTATTTTTAGTTATTTTTTCTTTTTTCCCCTTGAAAAAATTTTTTTTTGTGTTTATTTTATTTTATTTTCGTTTGTTCAGTTTGCTTACCCACTGTTTTTTTTTCATGTTTGTGAACAAAGAACAGTACAGCACAGGAACAGGCCATTCGGCCCTCCAAGCCTGCGCCGATCTTGATGCCTGCCTGAAGAAAAACCTTCTGCACTTCTGGGGCCCATATCCCTCTATTCCCATCCTATTCATGTATTTGTCAAGATGCCTCTGAAACGTCTCTATGGTACCTGCTTCCACCACCTCCCCCGGCAGCAAGTTCCAGGCACTCACCACCCTCTGTGTAAAAAACTTGCCTCCCACATCCCCTCTAAACTTTGCCTCTCGCATCTTAAACCTATGTCCCCTAGTAACTGACTCTTCCAACCTGGGAAAAAGCTTCTGATTATCCACTCTGTCCATGCCGCTCATAGCTTTGTAAACCTCTATCATGTCGCCCCTCCACCTCCGTCGTTCCAGTGAAAACAATCCGAGTTTTTCCAACCTCTCCTCATAGCTAATGCCCTCCAGACCAGGCAACATCCTGGTAAACCTCCTCTGTACCCTCTCCAAAGCCTCCACGTCCTTCTGGTAGTGTGGCGACCAGAATTGCACGCAATATTCTAAGTGTGGCCTAACTAAAGTTCTGTACAGCTGCAACATGACTGCCAATTTTTATACTCTATGCCCCGACCGATGAAAGCAAGCATGCCGTCTGCCTTCTTGACTACCTTATCCACCTGCGTTGCCACTTTCAGTGACCTGTGGACCTAAACGCCCAGATCTCTCTGCCTGTCAATACTCCTAAGGGTTCTGCCATTTACTGTATACCTCCCACCTGCATTAGACCTTCCAAAATGCATTACCTCACATTTGTCCGGATTAAACTCCATCTGCCATTTCTCCGCCCAAGTCTCCAACCGATCTATATCCTGCTGTATCCTCTGACAATCCTCATCATTATCCGCAACTCCACCAACCTTTGTGTCATCCGCAAACTTACTAATCAGACCAGCTACATTTTCCTCCAAATCATTTATATATACTAAGAAACAGCAAAGGTCCCAGCACTGATCCCTGCGGAACACCACTAGTCACATCCCTCCATTCAGAAAAACACCCATCCACTGATACCCTCTGTCTTCTATGACCGAGCCAGTTCTGTATCCATCTTGCCAGCTCACCTCTGATCCCGTGTGACTTCACCTTTTTCCTCAGTCTGCCATGCGGGACCTTGTCAAAGGCTTTACTAAAGTCCATATAGACAACATCCACCGCCCTTCCCTCATCAATCATCTTTGTCCCTTCCTCAAAAAACTCAATCAAATTAGTGAGACACGACCTCCCCTTCACAAAACCATGCTGTCTCTCGCTAATAAGTTTGTTTGTTTTGAAATGGGAGTAAATCCTGTCCCGAAGAATCCTTTCCAATTGTTTCATTGCCTCATTTCCCGGCGGAGCAGCAGGAGAAGGTAGCGACTCTTCGGTGGGTGAGTGAAGGCATCAGGAGCTGTGTTTTAAAAGTAAGTACTTACTGTTTTACTTACTGTTTTCCTTGTCTTTGAGTTTCTTTTGGCGCCGGAGGAACCGGAAGCTGGTCGGCAGCGAGGACTCCTGGGTAGGTATTTTCCTTAAAGGTGCGGAGCTGAGTAAACCCGAGCCGCTACACATGTAGTGTCTCCCACCCATCCTCCTCCTCTAACATAATAATAAGACCCTTTTTACCCTCCTCCTCTAACCAAAAAGGACTGAGCAGGTAAGCTATTTACTGTTTTTTTTTAATATCTATAGTTGTACTTAACTAAGGGGTAATTGAATAAAAGAAATGGCAGCCAGTGTAGTGTATTGCTCCTCCTGCAGAATGTTCGAGGTGAGGGAAACCTCCGGTGGCCCTGCCGACTTCACCTGCTGGAAGTGCATCCGTCTCCAGCTCCAATCAGACCGTGTTAGGGAATTGGAGCTGGAGCTGGATGAACTGAGGATCATTCGGGAAGCTGAGGGGTTGATAGATAGAAGCTACACGGAGGTCGCTACTCCACAAATCAAAGGCAGCTGGGTAACAGTTAGAGGTGGGAAGAGGTCAGTGCAGGGATCTCCTGTGGTCGTTCCCCTCAACAACAAGTATACAGTTTTAGATACTGTTGGGGGGGACGGCCTATCGGGGGCAGGCTGCAGTGACCGGGCCTCTGGCACGGGGTCCTGCACTGTGGCTCAGAAGGGAAGGAGGGAGAATGGGAGAGCACTAGTCATCGGGGACTCGATGGTGAGGAGTACGGACAGGCGGTTCTGTGGGCGCAGGCGAGACGCACGGATGGTTTGTTGCCTCCCTGGTGCCAGGGTCCGTGATGTTTGTGATCGCGTCTTCAGGATCCTTAAAGGGGAGGGGGAGCAGCCAGAGGTCGTGGTGCACATTGGCACCAACGACGTAGGAAGGAAGGGTGGCACAGATGTTAGAAGTGAGTTTAGGGAGTTAGGCTGGAAGCTGAAAGCTCGGACGGACAGAGTTGTTATCTCTGGTTTGTTGCCGGCGCCACGTGATAGTGAGGCTAGGAATAGGGAGAGAGCACAGCTGAACACGTGGCTGCAGGAATGGTGTAGGAGGGAGGGCTTCCAGTTCTTGGATAATTGGACTGCATTCTGGGGAAGATGGGACCTGTTCAAACAGGACGGGCTGCATCTGAACCAGAGGGGCACCAATATCCTGGGAGGGAGGTTTGCTAGTACTGTTCGGGAGGGTTTAAACTAGTTTGGGAGGGGGATGGGAACCGGACTTGTAATCCAGGGACCAGTGGGTCCACTCAGAAAGACAAAGAGTGTAGTGAGGTATTGGGGAAGGTAGCACTGTCGCAGAGGACAGATGGGCACGGAGAAGGGTTAAAGTGCGTATACTTCAACGCAAGAAGCATCAGGAATAAGGTGATTGAATTGAAGGCGTGGATGGGCACTTGGGACTACGATGTTGTGGCCATCACTGAAACGTGGATAGGTGAGGGGGAGGAATGTTTTTTGGAGGTACCTGGTTATAGATGTTTTCATAAGATTAGGAATGGTGGTAAAAGAGGTGGGGGGGTGGCATTGTTAGTTAGAAATAGTGTAACAACTGCTGAAAGAATTTTCGAGGAGGATCTGCCGACTGAGGCACTGTGGGTTGAGGTCAGGAACAGGAAAGGAGCAGTCACCTTGATGGGAGTTTTCTATAGGCCCCCCAATAGCAGCAGGGAGGTGGAAGAGCAGATTGGGAAACAGATTTTGGAAAGGAGCAGAAGTCACAGGGTAGTAATTATGGGGGATTTCAACTTCCCAAATATTGATTGGCAACTCTTTAGATCGAATAGTTTGGATGGGGTAGTGTTTGTGCAGTATGTCCAGGAAGCTTTTCTGACTCAGTATGTAGACTGCCCGACCAGAGGGGAGGCAATATTGGATTTGGTACTAGGTAATGAACCAGGGCAAGTGATAGAGCTGTTGGTGGGCGAGCACTTTGGAGATAGTGATCACAATTCTGTAGCATTCACTGTGGTAATGGAGAGGGATAGGTATGTGCAACAGGGCAAGGTTTACAATTGGGGGAAGGGTAGATATGATGCTGTCAGGCAGGAACTGAGGAGCATAAGTTGGGAGCATATGCTGGCAGGGAAGGGCACGGTCGAAATGTGGAACTTTTTCAAGGAGCAGATAGTAGGGGCCATTGATAAGCATGTCCCTGTCAGACAGGGAAGGGATGGTCATGTGAGGGAACCGTGGTTGACAAGAGAGGTTGAGAGTCTTGTTAGGAAGAAGAAGGATGCGTATATAAAGTTGAGGAAAAAGGGCACAGGCATAGCTCTGGAGGGATACAAGATGGCCAGGAAGGATCTGAAGAAAGGGATTAGGAGAGCTAAGAGAGGGCATGAAAAATGCTTGGCGGGTAGGATAAAAGAAAACCCCAAGGCCTTTTACGCGTATGTCAGAAATATGAGGATGACTAGGGGGACCGTAGGTCCGGTCAAGGACAATAGCGGGAGACTGTGTGTTGAGCCGGAAGAGATAAGTGAGGTTTTGAATGAGTACTTCTCTTCGGTATTTACGAATGAGAAGGGGTGTATTACTGAAGAGGACGGTGTGAAACAGACTGGTAAGCTCGAGGAAGTGCTCGTTAGGAGGGAAGATGTGTTGGGGTTTTTGAATAACTTGAAGATAGACAAGTCTCCCGGGCCTGACGGGGTATATCCAAGGATGTTATGGGAAGCAAGGGATGAAATTGCAGAGCCGCTGGCAATGATCTTTTCATCTTCTCTGCTGACGGGGGTGGTACCAGGTGATTGGAGGGTGGCAAATGTTGTGCCCCTGTTCAAGAAAGGGAATAGGAACAACCCTGGGAATTACAGGCCAGTTAGTCTTACTTCGGTGGTAGGCAAGTTGATGGAAAAGGTGCTGAGGGATAGGATTTCTGAGCATCTGGAAAGACACTGCTTGATTCGGGACAGTCAGCACGGTTTTGTGAGGGGTAGGTCTTGCCTCACAAGCCTGATTGAATTCTTTGAGCAGGTGACCAAGCAAGTGGATGAGGGTAAACCAGTGGATGTGGTGTACATGGATTTTAGTAAGGCATTTGATAAGGTCCCCCATGGTAGACTTATGGAGAAAGTCAGGAGGCATGGGATAGTGGGGAATGTGGCCAGTTGGATTAAGAATTGGCTAACTGATAGAAGGCAGAGAGTGGTCTTAGATGGTAAATACTCAGCCTGGAGCCCAGTTACCAGTGGCGTGCCGCAGGGATCAGTTCTGGGTCCTCTCCTGTTTGTGATTTTTATTAACGACTTGGATGAGGAAGTCGAAGGGTGGGTCAGTAAATTTGCAGATGATACAAAGGTTGGTGGAGTTGTGGATACCGAGGAGGGCTATTGTCGTCTGCAAAGGGACTTGGATAGGTTGCAGTGCTGGGCTGAAAAGTGGCAGATGGAGTTTAACCCTGAAAAGTGTGAGGTCGTCCATTTTGGAAGGACAAACATGAATGCAAAATACTGGGTTAACGGTAGGGTTCTTGGGCATGTGGAGGAGCAGAGAGACCTTGGGGTCTATGTGCATAGATCATTGAAAGTTGCAACTCAAGTGGATAGGGCTGTGAAGAAGGCATATGGGGTGTTAGCGTTCATTAGCAGAGGGATTGAATTTAAGAGCCGAGAGGTGATGATGCAGCTGTACAGGACCTTGGTAAGGCCTCATTTGGAGTACTGTGTGCAGTTCTGGTCGCCTCATTTTAGGAAGGATGTGGAAGCCTTGGAGAGGGTGCAGAGGAGATTTACCAGGATGTTGCCTGGAATGGAGAATAAGTCTTACGAGGAAAGGCTGAACATTCTAGGCCTCTTCTCATTAGAACGGAGAAGGATGAGGGGTGACATGATAGAGGTTTATAAGATGATCAGGGGAATAGATAGGGTAGACAGTCAGAAACTTTTTCCCCGGGTGGAGCAAAGCGTTACAAGGGGTCATAAATTTAAGGTGAAGGGTGGGAGATATAAGGGGGATGTCAGGGGAAGGTTCTTTACCCAGAGAGTGGTCGAGGCATGGAATGCCTTGCCCGGGGAAGTTGTTGAGTCAGAAACTTTAGGGACTTTCAAAAGGCTTTTGGATAGGTATATGGATAAAGGAGAATGATGGGGTATAGATTAAATTGTCCTTGACAGAGGACAAAGGATCGGCACAACATTGTGGGCCGAAGGGCCTGTTCTGTGCTGTATGTTCTATGTTCTATATGTTCTATGTTTCCCTACCACTGACGTAAGGCTCATCGGCCTATAATTTCCTGGATTATCCTTGCCACCCTATTTAAACAAAGGAACAACATTGGCTATTCTCCAGTCCTCTGGGACCTCACCAATGAGGATGCAAAGATTTCTGTCAAGGCCCCAGCAATTTCTTCTTTTGCCTCTCTCAGTATTCTGGGGTAGATCCCATCAGGCCCTGGGGACTTATCTACCTTAATGCTTTGCAAGACACCCAACATCTCCTCCTTTTTGATAATGAGATGACTGAGATTATCTACACTCCCTTCCCTAGACTCATCATCCACCAAGTCCTTCTCTTTGGTGAATACTGATGCAAAGTACTCATTTAGCACCTTGCCCATTTCCTCTGGCTCCACACAGTTTCCCATCTCTGTCCTTGAGTGGGCCAACCCTTTCCCTGGTTACCCTCTTGCTCTTTATATATGTATAAAAAGCCTTGGGAGTCAGTTGCCAGCGATCGCCAGAGCTGGTGGGCAGCCATAAAGGCGGGCTAAAGTGTGGCGAGTCAAAAGAGACTTAGCAGTTGGCAGGAAAAAAGACAGAAGCGTAAGGGGAGAGCCAACTGTGTAACAGCCCCGACAACCAATTTTATCTGCAGCGCCTGTGGAAAAGTCTGTCACTCTAGAATTGGCCTTTATAGCCACTCCAGGTGCTGCTTCACAAACCACTGACCACCTCCAGGCGCGTATCCATTGTCTCCCGAGACAAGGAGGCCAAAGAAGAAGAAAACTAGATTGTTGTTTGTGGGATCTTGATGTGCATGAATTGGCTGCCCTGTCATTCCAATAGTGAATACACTTCATTGGTTCTGAAAGGGGGAGATGTTGGTGTAGTTGTCCTGTCACTACACTAGTAATCCAGTGGTGCAGGCTAATGTCCTGAGAACATGGGTTCAAATCCCAACATAGCAGCTGGTTAAATACCATGAATAAAATCTATTTTCGAATTGAAAGCTAGTCTCACTACTGAAAGTATCATCGATTGTGGTAGAGTAATGTCCTTGCGGGGATGAAATCTGCCATCACTAGACCCTGTGCTTGTGCCACATTGAAAAGGCTTTGCTTTGGGCAAGGTCTTTTCCAAAGGCTTCTTCCGGCCTGCAGGTGCTGCCCAGAGTTGATTGGACAACTGGTCCCTCACCGCTGACGTCAGGCAGTGATTCGCCATGGTAACCGGCACAGGTGTTACGTCACCAGAGTTGCCATGCCGACTGAGTCTGTCATTCACCGGCTGCTTGCGCCCGAGCTGGTCGCTTTGACGTCAGCAATACGTCAATCAGAAGGGGGGGGTTCCGGCGCGCGGGGATCCCGCCTCAGTGTCAGAGTATCTGAGAGAGCGGAGCGGGGCGGCGGGCCGAGCGGGGCTGATACCCGTCATGGTGATGAGCGATTGGGAAGGGGCCGCAGTCTGGCCCCGGCCGCAGCCGCAGCGCCGGCCTCTCAGAGTCGGTTTTTATGACATTGAGAAGACGCTGGGGAAAGGGAATTTCGCAGTGGTGAAGCTGGCGAGGCACCGAGTGACCAGGAGCAGGGTGAGTGACCAGGAGCAGGGTGAGTGACCAGGGGCAGGGTGAGTGACCAGGGGCAGGGTGAGTGACCAGGAGCAGGGTGAGTGACCAGGAACAGGGTGAGTGACCAGGGGCAGGGTGAGTGACCAGGGGCAGGGTGAGTGACCAGGAGCAGGGTGAGTGACCAGGAGCAGGGTGAGTGACCAGGGGCAGGGTGAGTGACCAGGGGCGGGGTGAGTGACCAGGAACAGGGTGAGTGACCAGGGGCAGGGTGAGTGACCAGGGGCAGGGTGAGTGACCAGGAGCAGGGTGAGTGACCAGGAGCAGGGTGAGTGACCAGGAGCAGGGTGAGTGACCAGGAGCAGGGTGAGTGACCAGGAGCAGGGTGAGTGACCAGGAGCAGGGTGAGTGACCAGGAGCAGGGTGAGTGACCAGGAGCAGGGTGAGTGACCAGGAGCAGGGTGAGTGACCAGGAGCAGGGTGAGTGACCAGGAACAGGGTGAGTGACCAGGAGCAGGGTGTGACCAGGAGCAGGGTGAGTGACCAGGAGCAGGGTGAGTGACCAGGAGCAGGGTGAGTGACCAGGAGCAGGGTGAGTGACCAGGAGCAGGGTGAGTGACCAGGGGCAGGGTGAGTGACCAGGGGCAGGGTGAGTGACCAGGGGCAGGGTGAGTGACCAGGGGCAGGGTGAGTGACCAGGGGCAGGGTGAGTGACCAGGGGCAGGGTGAGTGACCAGGGGCAGGGTGAGTGACCAGGAACGGGGTGAGTGACCAGGAACGGGGTGAGTGACCAGGAGCGGGGTGAGTGACCAGGGGCGGGGTGAGTGACCAGGGGCGGGGTGAGTGACCAGGGGCGGGGTGAGTGACCAGGGGCGGGGTGAGTGACCAGGGGCGGGGTGAGTGACCAGGGGCGGGGTGAGTGACCAGGGGCAGGGTGAGTGACCAGGGGCAGGGTGAGTGCTGGGGTAAGGTGGGTGACCAGGAGCAGAATGGGTGACCAGGGGCAGAGTGATTGCTGGGGTAAGGTGAGTGACCAGGGCCAGAGTGAGTGCTCAGGGGCAGTGAGCGACCAGGAGCCGGGTGAGCGACCAGGGGCGGGGTGGGCGACCAGGGGCGGAGTGGGCGACCAGGGGCAGGGTGAGTGCTGGGGTAGGGTGAGTGACCAGGGGCAGAGTGAGTGCTGGGGTAGGGTGAGTGACCAGGGGCAGAGTGAGTGCTGGGGTAGGGTGAGTGACCAGGGGCAGAGTGAGTGCTGGGGTAGGGTGAGTGACCAGGGGCAGAGTGAGTGCTGGGGTAGGGTGAGTGACCAGGGGCAGAGTGAGTGCTGGGGTAGGGTGAGTGACCAGGGGCAGAGTGAGTGCTGGGGTAGGGTGAGTGACCAGGGGCAGAGTGAGTGCTGGGGTAGGGTGAGTGACCAGGGGCAGAGTGAGTGCTGGGGTAGGGTGAGTGACCAGGGGCAGAGTGAGTGCTGGGGTAGGGTGAGTGACCAGGGGCAGAGTGAGTGCTGGGGTAGGGTGAGTGACCAGGGGCAGAGTGAGTGCTGGGGTAGGGTGAGTGACCAGGGGCAGAGTGAGTGCTGGGGTAGGGTGAGTGACCAGGGGCAGAGTGAGTGCTGGAGCAGAGTGAGGTTTGGTGTTTATTTGTCTGCTTGGGGAGGGGAAGGGCCAAACTGCAAACTGACTGAAATCCAAACTTCTTCAGGTTGCAATCAAAATAATCGATAAGTCACGGCTGGACCCTAGGAATCTGGAAAAGATTTATCGCGAGGTGCAGATCATGAAGCTCCTAAACCACCCGCACATCATTAAACTATACCAGGTACAGAAGCCCCAGCCTTCCAACCCCAGAGTGCTGGGAGTGGAGAGGGAGGGAGGGAAGGTATGAGGGAGGGAGAGGGAGGTAATGGAGAGGGTTAATGAGAGTAATGCAGTTGATGTGGTGTTAATGGACTTGCATATGAACTGGGAGCAGGAGCAGTCTGTCTGGCCCCCTCGTGCCTGCTCTGCCATTTTGTCAGATTATGACTGATCTGTTTGTGGGCTCAACTCTGCTTTCCTGCCTACCCCCGATACCTGTCAGAATCTGTCTACCACTGCCATATAAACATTCAATGACTCCGCCTCCACCGCTCTTTGGGGAAGAGTTCCACAGACTCACGATCACCAGAGATAAAAATTTCTCCTCATCTCTCTGATCCTCCATGAGGATGAGAACTTCATGGATAGTATGTTTATAGATGTGGTCACCCTGCAGCTAAAGAGTATGCAGGCAGAGAGGGAATGGGTGGCCACCAGACTATCAAGAAGAAAAAGGCAGGAATTGCAGAAGACCCCTGAGTACGTCTCACTCTCCAACCGGTATTCAGTTTTAAATACTGAGGAAAGTGGTGGTTCTTCTGAGGACAGCAGCCAGAGCCAAGTCCATGGCACCACAGGTGGCTCAGCTGCACAGGGGGACACAAGGAAGACTGGAAGAGAAATAGTGACAGGAGATTCGATAGGGGAACAGACAGGTGTTTCTGTGGCCGTAGATGTGAATCCACAATGGTATGTTACCTAAAATTGCTGGAAATCCTCAGCAGGTCTGGCAGCATCTGTGGCGAGAGAAGCAGAGTTAACGAAGGTTAACTGACCTGAAACGTTAACTCTGCTTCTCTCTCCACAGATGCTGCCAGACCTGATGAGTATTTCCAGCACTTTTTGGTTTTATTTCAGATTTCCAGCATCTGCAGTATTTTGATTTTATATTATGGTATGTTGCTTCTCTGGTGCCAGGGTCAAGGATGTCACTGAACGTCTGCAGAGCACTCTGAGTGGGGAGGGTTAACAGCCAGCAGTCATGGTTCACATTGGTATCAACAACATAGGTAGGAAGGGGGATGTGGCCCTGCAGTCAGAATTTAGGGAACTAGGTAGAAAATTAGTAATCAGGACCTCAAAAGTAGTAATCTCCGGATTACTCCCAGTGCCACTTGCAAGTGAGTATAGAAATAGGAAGATAAAGCAAATGAAAGTGTGGCTGGAAAGATGGTGCAGGAGGGAGGGATTTAGATTCTTGGGACATTGGAACCGGTTCTGGGGGAGATGGGACCTGTACAGGCTGGACGGGTTACACCTAAATAGAGCCGGGACTGAGATTCTTTCAGGACAATTTGCCAGTGCTTTTGGGGAGGGTTTAAACTAACTTGTCAGGGGCGTTGGAATCAGGAGGAAATATCAGAGAGGAATATCAAGGTGCACAGAATACTGAGAGAGATAGATAGCATGCGATTAGGGAATAGTAAGTTATTAGGTGGGGTCAGAGTAAGGGAGAAAGTAATAAAGTCTGAATCAGGGTTAATGTGCATGTATGTGAATGCATGGAATGTGGTTAATAAGACTGGTGAGGTACAGGCACAGATTGCCATGTGGAAATATGATGTTGCTATAACAGAGACCTGGCTCAAAGAAGGGCAGGGCTGGGTGTTAAATATTTCTGGATACAAGGTGTTCAGGAAAGATAGGAAAGCGAAAAAGGGGGAGGGGTGGCGGTACTGATTAAGGAGAGCATTGCAGAGCTGGAGATAAAGGATGTCCCAGAGGGGTCGAGGACAGAAGCTATTTGGCTAGAGCTAAGGAACAAAAAAGGTGCGATTATATTGCTCGGTGTTGTCTATAGACCATCAGCTAGTGGGAAGGATAAAGAGGAACAAATTTGCAAGGAAATGACAGAGAGGTGCAAAAATTATAGTGTAATTATAATGGGGGACTTGAATTATCCAAACATAGACTGGGATAATAGCAGTGTAAAGGGCAGTGAGAGGCAAGCATTCCTAGAGTGTGTTCAGAAAAATGTTCGATAACAGTATGTTTCTTGTCCAACGAGAAAGGAGGCACTGCTAGACCTGGTTCTTGGGAATGAGGTGGACCAAGTGGATCAAGTATCTGTCAGAGATCATTTAGAGGACAGTAATCATTGTACCATAAGGTTTAGGCTGACTATGGAAAAGGACAAAGAACAATCCAGGGTAAGAATAATTAACTGAGGGAAAGCCAACTTCAATGGGGTAATAACAGAGCTGGGCAAATAAATTGGAGTCAAAGGTTGGCAGGAAAAACAGTAGCTGGACAATGGGCTACCTTCAAAGAAGAGATAGTTCGGGCACAGTCAAGGTATGTTCCCTCGAAGGGGAAAGGTAGGGTAAACAAATCCAGAGTTCACTGGATGACAAAAAAGGTAGAGATTAAGGTAAAGAAGAAAAAGTGTGTTTATGGCAGATGCCAGGTAGAAAATACTATTGAGGACCAGGCTGAATATAGAAGGTCCAGAGGGGAAATGAAAAAACAAATAAGAGAAGCAAAGAGAGAGCATGAGAAGAGACTGGCAGCTAACATTAAAGGGAATCTATAGTTTTCTTTAGACATATAAATGGTAAAAGGAGGAAGTGCGGCCAATTAGGGACCATAAAGGGGATTTACACATGGAGGCAGAGGGCATAGCTGAGGTATTAAATGAATACTTTTCATCTGTCTTTACCAAGGAAGAAGATGCAACCCAGGCATGGTGACAGGATGGATTAATGATTTGTTAACGAGCAGAAAACAGAGAGTAGGAATAAACAGGTCATTCTCGTGTTGGCAGGTTGTGGCTTGTGAGGTACCGCAAGGATCAGTACTTGGACCCCAGCTGTTCACAATCTATGTCAATAATTTGGATGTGGGGACCAAATGTAATATTTCCAAGTTCACGGATGACATAAAATTGGTGGGAATGTGTGTTGTGAGGACGATGCAAAGCGGCTTCAAGGGGATTTGGACAGACTTAGTGAGTGGGCAAGAATGTTGCAGATGGACTATAGTGTGGAAAAGTGTGCAGAGTATTTCTTAAATGGTAAGCAAATAGAAAGTGTAGATGTACAAAGGGACCTGGGTGTCCTGGACAATAAGTCACTAAAAGCTAACATGCAGGTGCAGCAAGCAATTAGGAAAGCTAATGGTATGTTAACCTTTATCACAAGAGGATTTGAGTACAAGAGTAGTGAAGTCTTACTTCAATTGTATAGAACCTTGGTTGGACCGCACCTGGAGTACTGTGTGCAGTTTTGGTCCCCTTACCTTAGGAAGGATATTATTGCCATAGAGGGAGTGCAATGAAGGAATCACCAGACTTGTTCTCGGGATGGCGGGACTGTCCTATGAAGAGAGATTGGGGAAACTGGGCCTGTATTCTCTAGAATTTCAAAGAATAAGAGGTGATCTCATTGAAACCTACAAAATACTCACAGGGATAGATAGGATAGATGCAGGTAAGATGCTTCCGGTGATTGGGGAGTCTAGAACCAGGGGACACAATTTCAAAATAAGGGGGAAGCCACTTCGGACAGAGATGAGGAGAAATTTCTTTACTCAGGGTTGTGAATGTTTTTTAAATTCATTCATGGGATGTGAGCGTCACTGGCCAGGCCAGCATTTATTGTCCATCCCTAATTGCCCTTGAGAAGGTGGTGGTGAGCTGCCTTCTTGAACCGCTGCAGTCCATGTGAGGTAGGTACACCCACAGTGCTGTTAGGAAGGGAGTTCTAGGATTTTGACCCAGCGACAGTGAAGGAATGGCGATATAGTTCCAAGTCAGGATGGTGTGTGACTTGGACGGGAACTTGCAGGTGGTGGTGTTCCCATGCATCTGCTGCTCTTGTCCTTCTAGTTGATAGAGGTTGTGGGTTTGGAAGGTGCTGTCTAAGGAGCCTTGATGCATTGCTGCGGTGTATCTTATTGATGGTACACACTGCTGCCACTGTGCGTCGGTGGAGGGAGTGAACGTTTGTGGGCAGGGAGCCAATCAAGCGGGCTGCTTTGTCCTGGATGGTGTCGAGCTTCTTGACGACTGTTGTTGGAGCTGCACCCATCCAGGCACATATTCGGAATTCTCTGCCCCAGAGGGCTGTGGAAGCTCAGTCATTGAGTATGTTTAAAGCAGAGACTGACAGATTTCTAAATACCAATGACATAAAGGGATATGAGGATAGTGTGGGGAAAAGGCATTGTAGTGGATGATCAGCTATGATCATATTGAATGGCAGGGCAGGCTCGATGGGCTGAATGTCCTACTCCTGCTCCTATGTTCATATGAAAGAGGAGGTAATTCAGACACTAGAAAGGTTTAAAATTGATAAGGGGGACCTACTAGATAGGTTGTTTGTACTGAAAGTAGATAAAGCACCAGAACCAGATGAGATGCATCCAAGGATACTGTGGGAAGTGAGGGTGGCGTGGAGGCACTGGCCATAATTTTCCAGTCTTCCTTAGACTCTGGGGTTGTCAGAGGACTGGAGAATTGCAAACACTACACCCTTGTTCAAAAAAGGCAGTAAAGGTAAGCCCAGCAACTACAGGTCAGTAGGTTTAACTTTGATGGTGGGGAAATTTCTAGACAGAATAAGTCAGGACAAAATGAATAGTCACATGGATAAATGCGGGTTAATTAAAGAAATCCAGCATTGATTTCTTAAGGGAAAATCATGTTAGAGTCATAGATTCATGGAGTTATACAGCACAGAAACAGGCTCTTCGGCCCATTGTGTCTGTGCCGGCCATCAAGCACCTAACTATTCTAATCCCATTTTCCAGCACTTGGCCCATAGCCTTGTATGCTATGGCATTTCAATTGCTCATCTAAATACTTCTTAAATGTTGTGAGGGTTCCTGCCTCTACCACCTCTTCAGGCAGTGTGTTCCAGATTCCAACCACCTTCTGAATGAAAAATGTTTTCCTCAAATCCCCTCTAAACCTCCTGTCCTTTACCTTAAATCTATGCCCCCTGGTTATTGACCCCTCCGCTAAGGGAAAAAGTCTCTTCCTATCTAACCTATCTATGCCCCTCATAATTTTGTAAACCTCAATCAGGTCTCCCGTCATCCTTCTCTGCTCTAAGGAAAGCAACCCGAGCCTTTTCAGTCTCTCTTCATAGCTGAAATGCTCCAGCCCAGGCAACATCCTGGTGAATCTCCTCTGCACCCTCTCCAGTGCAATCACATCCTTCCTATAGTGTGGTGCCCAGAACTGTACACAGTGCTCCAGATGTGGCCTAACTAGCGTTTTATACAGCTCCATCATAGCCTCCCTGTTCTTATATTCTATGCCTTGGCTAATAAAGGCAAGTATCCCATATGCCTTCCTAACCACCTTATCTACCTGTGCTGCTGCCTTCAGTGATCTATGGACAAGTACACCAAGGTCCTTCTGACCCTCTGTACTTCCTAGAGTCCTACCATCCATTGTATATTCCCTTGCCTTGTTTGTCCTCCCAAAATTTTATACTTCTCCACAAAGTGCTCTGTTGATGTCTTTGCAGACTGCAATCAAATTGAAATCACTGAATTGATGAACTTACCCTTTACACTGTTAGTGTCGCTGCAAAAACCTTTGAAAAAGTTAGACTTGAATGAGGTTATTAACGGCGTACTAATGTCATAAATTACTCTGTAAAACTTCTTGGCCCTGTAAAAACTAATTTTATATCTGTGGAATGTCAAATTTCTTCAATATGATAAATTACACTTCTCAGGATTAAAGTCCATTTGCCACTGCTCCGACCATCTTACCTGCCCATCTATATCGTCCTGTAATCTAAGCCTTTCCTCCTCACTATTTACAACACCACCAATTTTCGTGTCATCTGCGAACTTACTTATCATACCTCCTATATTCACATCTAAATCATTACTGTACACTACAAACAGCAAGGGTCCCAGCAACGATCCTTGTGGTACACCACTGGTCACAGGCTTCCACTCGCAAAAACAACCCTCGGCCGTTACCCTCTGCCTCCTGCCACTAAGCCAATTTTGGATCCAATTTGCCAAATTGACCTGGATCCCATGGGCTCTTACCTTCTTAACCAATCTCCCATGCGGGACCTTATCAAAAGCCTTACTGAAGTCCATGTATACTACATCAACTGCTTTACCCTCATCTACACGTCTAGTCACCTCCTCGAAAAATTCAATCAAGTTAGTTAGACACGATCTCCCCCTGACAAAGTGTTGCTGACTATCCCTGATTAATCCCTGCCTGTCCAAGTGGAGATTAATCCTGTCCCTCAGAATTTTGACCACTAGTTTCCCTGCCACTGATGCTAGACTCGCTGGTCTGTAATTACCTGGTTTATTCCTGCTACCCTTCTCTGGCACCTCTCCCATGGCCAGAGAGGATTTGAAAATTTGTGTCAGAGCCCCTGCCATCTCCTCCCTTGCCTCACAGAACAGCCTGGGATACATCTCACCTGGGCCTGGGGATTTATCCACTTTTAAGCCCGCTAAAACATCTAATCCTTCCTCACTTTCATTGCGAATAAGTTCAAGTATATCGCAATCCCCCTCCCTGATCCCTACACCTATATCGTCCTTCTCCATTGTGAACACAGATGAAAAGTAATCATTTAAAACCTCACCTATGTCCCCTGGCTCCACACACAGATTGCCACTTTGGTCCCCAATTGGCCCTACTCTTTCCCTGGTTATCATCTTACCCTTAATATACTTATAAAACGCCTTAGGATTTTCCTTTATCTTGCCTGCCAATGTTTTTTCATGCCCCCTCTTCGCTCTCCTTGATTACTTTTTTAAGTACGCCCCTACACTTTCTATACTCCTCTAGTGCCTCCACTGTTTTCAGCCCTCTGAATCTGCCATAAAGCTCCTTTTTTTTCCCTGATCCAATACTCTATATCCCTTGACATCCAGCGTTCCCTGGACTTGTTGGTCCTACCCTTCACTTTAACGGGTACATGTTGGCTCTGAACACTCACTATTTCCTCTTTGATGACTCCCACTGGCCTGATGTAGACATTCCTTCAAGTAGCTGCTCCCAGCACTTTGGCCAGATACTGTTTTATCATATTGAAATTGGCCTTCCCTCAATTCAGTACCTTTATTTCCGGCTCGTCTTTGTCCTTTTCCATAACTACTTAAATCTTAGAGTTATGGTCACTATCCCCGAAATGCTCCCCCACTGATACTTCTACCACTTGTCCAACTCATTCATTAGGATTAGGTCCAGTATCGCCCCTTCTCTTGTAGGACTTTCTACATACTGGCTTAAAAAGCTCTCCTGTCTGCATTTTAAGAATTCCGCCCCCTTTAAGCCTTTTGCGCTAAGACTATCCCAGTTGATATTGGGGAAGTTGAAATCCCCCTACTATTATTACCCTATTATTTTTACACCTCTCTGAGATATGCCGACATATCTGTTCCTCTACCTTTCCCTAACTGTTTGGAGGCCTGTAGTACACGCCCAGCCAAATGATTGCCGCCTTTTTGTTTTTACGTTCTACCCATATGGCCTCATTTGAAGAACCTTCTAAGATATTATCCCTCTTTACTACAGTAATTGACTCCTTGATCAACAGTACAATGCCACCTCCTGTTTTATCCCCTCCCCTATCAAACCTGAAGATTCTATACCCTGGAATATTGAGATGCCAGTCCTGCCCCTCCCTCAGCCATGTCTCTGTGATAGCAACAATATCATAATTCCATGTGCTAATCAATGCCCTCAATTCATCTGCCTTATTAGTAAGACTCCTTGCAATAAAATAAATGCAATCCAGCCTTGCATTTTTCCTTGTGCCTTAACAGGTCTATATTTGCTCTGCCTTCCAGACTGACTCAGTTTCTCTTCTATATTTGACTGTGCATCACCCCCTACTGTACCTCCACTCTGTATCCCATCCCCTGCCAAATTAGTTTAACCACCCCCCACCAACAGCACTAGCAAACTAATTCATGTTCAACTAACTTGCTAGACTGTTTTGAGGAGATAACAGAGAGAGGGTTGATGTGTGTACATGGACTTTCAAAAGGCATTTGGCACAGTCCCACACAACAGACTTGTGAGCAAAATTATAGCTCAAGGAATAAGGGGGATGGAAGCAACATGGAGATGGGGATGGAAGCTACCCAGGTTAATAGGGCTGTTAAGAAGGCATATGGTGTGTTAGCTTTTATTAGTAGGGGGATCGGGTTTCGGAGCCACGAGGTCATGCTGCAGCTGTACAAAACTCTGGTGAGGCCGCACCTGGAGTATTGCGTGCAGTTCTGGTCACCGCATTATAGGAAGGATGTGGAAGCTTTGGAAAGGGTGCAGAGGAGATTTACTAGGATGTTGCCTGGTATGGAGGGAAGGTCTTACGAGGAAAGGCTGAGGGACTTGAGGTTGTTTTCGTTGGAGAGAAGGAGGAGGAGAGGTGACTTAATAGAGACATAAGATAATCAGAGGGTTAGATAGGGTGGATAGTGAGAGTCTTTTTCCTCGGATGGTGATGGCAAACACGAGGGGACATAGCTTTAAGTTGAGGGGTGATAGATATAGGACAGATGTTAGAGGTAGTTTCTTTACTCAGAGAGTAGTAGGGGCGTGGAACGCCCTGCCTGCAACAGTAGTAGACTCGCCAACTTTAAGGGCATTTAAGTGGTCATTGGATAGACATATGGATGAAAATGGAATAGTTTAGGTCAGATGGTTTCACAGGTCGGCGCAACATCGAGGGCCGAAGGGCCTGTACTGCGCTGTAATATTCTAATTCTAATTCTAAAAAAATGGATATGAAATTGGCTGAGTGACAGGAAACAAGGAGTAGTGGTTAATGGATGTTTTTCGGATTGGGGGAAGGTTTGTTGTGGAGTTCCCCAGGGATCAGTGTTGGAACCCTTGCTTTTCCTGATATATATTAATGACCTTGATGTACGGGGCACAATTTCAAAGTTTGCGGATCATACCAAACTTGGAAGCATTGTGAACTGTGAGGAGGATAGTGTAGAACTTCAAAAGGACAGAGGCAAGTTGGTGGAATGGGCAGACAAGTGACAGATGAAATTCAATGCAGAGAAAGGTGAAATGATTCATTTTGCTAGGAAGAATATGGAGAGACAATATAGAATAAAAGGTGCAATTCTAAAGGGGATGCAGGAGCAGAGGGACCTGGGTGTATATGTGCATAAACCATTGAAGGTAGCAGAACAGGTTGAGAGCGTGGTTAATAAAGCATACAGTATAGAAAATAGGAGCAGGAGTAGGCCATTCGGCCCTTTGAGCCTGCTCGGCCATTCATTATGATCATGGCTGATCATCTAACTCAGTAACCTGTTCCCGCTTTTGCCCCATATCCTTTGATCCCTTTAAACCCAAGAGCTATATCTAACTCCTTCTTGAAAAAATACAATGTTTTGGCCTCAACTGCTTTCTGTGGTAGCGAATTCCTCAGGTTCACCACTCTCTGGGTGAAGAAATTTCTCCTCATCTCAGTCCTGAAAGGTTTACCCCGTATCCTTAGGCTATCCTGGGCTTCATTAATAGAGGCATAAAGTACAAGAGTAAGGAAGTTATATTGCACTTGTATAAGACACTAGTTCAGTCTCAGCTGGAGTATTATGTCCAGTTCTGACTGCTGCACTTCAGAACAGATGTGAGGGCATTGGAGAGAGTACAGAAAAGATTAATGAGAATGGTTCCAGGGATGAGGAATTTTAGTTATAAAGATAGATTAGAGAAGTTAGGACTGTTTTCATTGGAGAAGAGAAGGCTGAGAGGTGATTTGATAGAGGTATTCAAAATCATGAGGGGTCTGGACAGAGTAGATAGAGAGAAACTGTTCCCACTCGTGAAAGGATCGAGAACGAGAGGGCACAGATTTAAAGTATTTGGTAAGTGAAGCAAAAGTGAGATGAGGAAAAACTTTTTCACACGGCGAGTGGTTAAGGTCTGGAATGCGCTGCCTGAGAACGTGGTGGAGGCAGGTTCAATCGAAGCATTCAAAAGGGAATTAGACAGTTATATGAAATGGAAGAATGTGCAGTGTTATGGGGAGAAGGCAGGGGAATGAAACTAAGGGAATTGCTCATTCAGAGAGCCAGTGCGGACAGGATGGGCCGAATGGCCTCCTTCTGCACTGTAACGATTCTGTGATTAAATGGGAGACCAATTATTTTAAACTGTGCCCCCTAGTTTTAGTGTCTCCCACAAGGGGAAACGTCCTTTCAATATCCACCCTGTCAAATCCCCTCAGGATCTTATATGTTTCAATAAGATCTCATCACATCCTTCCAAACTCCAATGAATACAGACCCAACCTGTCCAACCTGTCCTCATAAGATAACCTTCTGATCCCAGGAATCTGTTGGGTGAACTTTCTCTGAACTGCTTCCAATGTAGAAACATAGTAAGCATAGAAAAATAGGAGCAGGAGTAGGCCATTCGGCCCTTCGAACCTGCACCACCATTCAATACGATCATGGCTGATCGTCCAAACTCAGTACCCTGTTCCTGCTTTCTCCCCGTATCCCTTGATCCCTTTAGCACTAAGAACTATATCTAACTATTTCTTGAATATATTTAATGATTTGGCCTCAACTGCTTTCTGTGGTAGAGAATTCCACAGGGTCACCACTATTTGTACTTATTACATACAATTTAATTATATCCTTTCTTCAGTCAGTAGACCAAAACTGTACACAATACTCGAGATGTGGTCTCACCAATGCCCTGTACAACTGTAGCAAAACATCTCTACTTTTATATTCCATTCCCCTTGCAATAAATGACAACATTGCATTTGCCTTCTCAATCATTTGCTATACCTGCATATTAACTTTCTGTGTTTCCTGTACCGCCGATTTCTGCAATCTCTCTCCATTTAAATAATGGAGTTATTTAAATCTCCATTTCTATTCTTCCGGCCAAAGTGGACAAGATCACACTTTCCCACATTATACTCCATCTGCCAAATCTTTGCCCACTCACTTAACCTATCAATATCCCTTTGCAGACTGCTTATGTCCACTTCACAATTTACTCTCCTTGTGTCTAACTCTAACAAATTAGTCAAACATGATTTTCCTTTCACAAAACCATGTTTCCAAAAGGCATTTGATAAAATGCCACATAACAGGCTTGTCAGCAAAGTTCGAGCCCATGGAGTAAAAGGGACAGATACAAAATTGGCTGACTGACAGGAAACAGAATAGTTGTGAACGTTTGTTTTTCGTAATGGAGGAAGGTATATATTGGAGTTCCCCAGGGGTCAATGGTGGGACCCCTGATTTTTTTGATATGTGTTAATGACCTAGACCTGGGTGTACAGGGCACTGTTTCGAAATTTGCAGATGACACAACAATTGGAAGTATTGTGAATTGTGAAGAGGATAGTGATGAACTTCAAGGGCACATAGACAGACTGCTGGAATGGGCGGACAAGTGGCAGATGAAATTTAATGCAGAAATTGTAAAGTGATTCATTTTGGTTGGAAGAATGAGGAGAGGCAATATAAATTGAAGGCTACAACTCTAAAGGGGTGCTAGAGCAGAGAGATCTGGGGGTATATGTGCACAAATCATTGAATGTGGCAGAAAGTGATTAATAAGGCATAATGGGATCCTGGGATTTATCAATAGGGGCATTGAGTACAAAAACAAGGAAGTTATGATAAACTTGTATAAACCAATGGTTTGGCCTCAACCGGAGTATTGCGTATAATTCTAGGTACCACACTTTCAGAAGGATGTTAAGGCGTTAGAGAGGGTGCAGAACAGATTCACAAGAATGGTTCCAGGGATGAGGAAGTTCAGTTATGTAGATTAGTTGGAGAAGCTGGGTCTGTTCTCCTGAGAGAAGAGAAGGTTGAGAGGAGATTTGATCGAGGTGCTCAAAATCATGAGGGGTCTGGACAGAGTAAATAAGGAGAAACTGTTCCCATTGGCCGAAGTATCCAGAACCAGAGGACACCGACTTTAGGTGATTGGCAAAAGAAGCAACAGCAACATGAGAAAGAAACTTCTTTATGCAGCGAGTGGTTAGGATCTGGAATGCACTGCTTGAGAGTGTGGTGTGCAATCGAGGCCTTCAAAATAGAAATGAATAATTATCTGAAGAGAAAAAATTTGCAGGGCTATGGGGAAAAGGCAGGGGATTGGGACTAGCTGAGTTGCTCTTGCAGAGAACTGCACAGACTCGATGGGCCAAATGGCCGCCTCCTTTGCTGTAACCATTCTATGATTCTATATAAATAGGGGCTAGGAGTACAAGAGTAAAGAGAGAATGATAAATGAAATCAAAAGTAAAATTTCAAAATCTGAAGATGAGACCAAACTCTAGGCATAGTTAAGAAAAAGGAAGAATACATCAAAAGAAGGCTTTCATAAACTTGCAGATTGGGCAGAATGGCCTGTTTCTCTGCTGTAAATTCTGTCTAACTTTGAAGTAGGTAACAGTTAGGTGTATGGTTTTGAGCACCCCATTATAAAGGGAGACTAAAACCATTGAGAGAGTACAGTGTCAATTCATCAGGATGTTAAACCAGAGTTATGAGGAGGGACTTTTTTTTTGTTCATTCGGGGATGTGGGCTTTGCTGGCTAGGCCAGCATTTATTGCCCATCCCTCAATTGCCCTTGAGAAGTTGACAGTGAGCTGCCTTCTTGAACTTGAGGTAATGGGATTGTTTCCACTGAAACATAGAGAGTTAAGAGGAGGTTTAATAAAAAATTTCAGTATGACATGCGGTCACTGTTGTAATGTTGGAAAGACAGCCAGTTTGTGCAAAACAAACTATTTTAATTCTGTAATAAAAGCAAAATACTGCAGATGCTGGAAATCTGAAATGAAAACAAAAAGTGCTGGAATTACTCAGCAGGTCAGGCAGCATCTGTGAAGAGAGAAACAAAGTTAACCTTTCGGGTCTGTGACCTTGCATCAGAACTGGCAAAAGTTGGAAATAATTAGGTTTTGAGCAAGTGAAGGGGAGGGGGAGAGAACAAAGGGAAAGTGTTTGATAGGGCATAGGTAAATTAAATAACAAAGCTGTCCTAGGACAAAGGCAAAGAGTGTGTTAATGCTTGTGGTGAAAGACAAAGCATTAGTCCAGAGAGAGTGTTAATAGCAGAATAATGAGCAGCTCTGACTACATGAAAAACAGGCACATGGTTAAAAAATAAAATATTAAAAAAATTCTATCTGCATTTGGTCTCCCCAACCTTCAACCGTGTCTGGCCCATTTCCCGCACCTCTGCCCTCACCCCTTCCCCTCCCTCCCAGAATCACGACAGGGTTCCCCTTATCCTCACTTTCCACCCCACCAGCCTCCACATCCTCCCCCACTGTATTCACTGCTCACAATGTGGTCTCCTCTACATTGGGGAGACCAAGCGGAGATTGGGCGACCGCTTTGCGGAACATCTCCACTCAGTCCGAAAGCGTGACCCCGAACTTTCAGTTACTGGCCATTTCAACACTCCCCCAAACTTTCAAGCCAATATTTCTGTCTTTGGCCTGCTCCAGTGTTCCAGTGAACGTCAACGCAAGCTCGAGGAGCAGCACCTGATCTTTCGATTAGGCACTCTACAGCTTTGTGGACTGAACATTGAGTGCAATAACTTCAGAGCATGACCATGTGTTCTGGTGAAGGGTCACTGACCTGAAACGTTAACTCTGCTTCTCTCTCCACAGATGCTGCCAGACCTGCTGAGTATTTCCAGCACTTATTGTTTTTATTTTAATTCTGTGTTCTTGAAGCATCTCACCTCGGGCACATTGAGTCATTTCCTATAGTTAAAATCCTACCTGGAATTTTATGGACAGGATATAACCCTCCAGCAACAGGGGCCACTCTCTGAGCTTTTATCTCCTCTCTCCGCTGACTGCTATACAAACTGCAGGTTTACAGAGCTGAGGCCAGGGTTTGAAGTGCAGTTTTGGCCATTGATCAAGTTGTTTTGGTAATCAGGAGGGTCTAGTTGTCCTTTCCACATGAATTGTTCTCACTCAAGTGTAAAGCTCCTTTGTCCCTGGGCCAAAGGAAATCATTGAATGGCAGTTTCTGTCCTCCTGAGCTGAGACATGATGTTGCCTGAGAGTCTGGCTGTGGTCCCAGAATGTTCAACACGACATACTCTGCTTGCTTTCCCACTTGAACTTGTCGTTTCCTGGAACTGCACTGCTCTCCTTGCAGTTCTTGGTAATTACTCTTTTTGTCTGACGTATTTCGAGCAGTGTTATTACTCAGCCAGTCAGCTGCTCTTGCCTTTTAGCTTTCTTCATTGTGCACTCATCATGCATTTGAGTGTGCGTTAGTCATTTATTTAACCAATTTAAGGTAAAGTTCTAATTGTAAAACGATTAACTTGTATATTAACGATTTGGACGTAAATGTAGGGTGCATTATCAAGAAGTTTGTGGATGACAAAACGATTGGCCGTGTGGTAGATAGCGAGGAGGATAGCTGTCGGCTGCAGGAAGATATTGATGGTCTGGTCAGATGGGCAGGAAAGTGGCAAATGGAGAAGTGTGAGGTGATGCATTTAGGGAGGTCAAACAAGGCAAAGGAATACATGATTTAATGGGAAAATATTGAGAAGTGTAAAGGAGGTGAGGGACCATGGAGTGAATGTCTACAGATCCCTGAAGGTAGCAGGACAGGTGGATAAGGTGGTTAAGAAGGCATTTGGAATCCTTTCCTTTATTAGCTGAGGTATAGCATGAGATGGCTTGGCCATGTGAGCTGCATGGAAGATGGCAGGATCCCCAAAGACACATTGTACAGCGAGCTCGCCACTGGTATCAGACCCACCGGCCGTCCATGTCTCCGCTTTAAAGACGTCTGCAAACGCGACATGAAGTCCTGTGACATTGATCACAAGTCGTGGGAGTCAGTTGCCAGCGTTCGCCAGAGCTGGCGGGCAGCCATAAAGACGGGGCTAAAGTGTGGCGAGTCGAAGAGACAGCAGTTGGCAGGAAAAAAGACAGAGGCGCAAGGGGAGAGCCAACTGTGTAACAGCCCCGACAAACACATTTTTCTGCAGCACCTGTGGAAGAGCCTGTCGCTCTAGAATTGACCTTTATAGCCACTCCAGGCGCTGCTCCACACACCACTGACCACCTCCAGGCGCCTACCCATTGTCTCTCGAGATAAGGAGGCCAAAGAAGCATACAAGAGCAGGGAGGTTATGTTGGAACTGTATAACTCATTGGTTAGGCCACAACTTGAGTACTGTGTGCAGTTCTGGTCACCTCATTACAGAAAGGATGTAATTGCACTAGAGAGGGGACAGATGAGATTTACGAGGATGTTGCCAGGACTGGAAAAATGCAGCTATGAGGAAAGATTGGATAGGCTGGGGTTGTTCTCCTTGGAACAGAGAAGACTGAGGGGAGATCTGATTGAAATGTGCAAAATTTTGAGGGGCCTGGATAGAGAGGGGGGGAGGGGTCTATTCACCTTGGCAGAGAGGTCACTGACGAGGGGGCATAGATTTAGTGATTGGTAGAAAAATTAGAGAGGAGTTGAGGAAAAACTTTTTCACCCAGAGGGTGGTGTCAGAGAGTCATAGAGTTATACAGCACAGAAACAGGCCCTTTGACCCATCGTGTCTGTGCTGGCCATCAAGCACCTATCTATTCTAATCCCATTTTCCAGCACTTGGCCCATAGCCTTAAATACTATGGCGTTTCAAGTGCTCATCTAAATACTTCTTAAATATTGTGAGAGTTCCTGCCTCTACCACCTCTTCAGGCAGTGTGTTCCAGATTCCAACCACCCTCTGGGTGAAAAAATGTTTCCTGAAATCCACTCTAAACCTCCTGCCCCTTACCTTAAATCTATGCCCCCTGGTTATTGACCCCTCCACTAAGGGAAAAAGTTTCTTCCTATCAATGCCCCTCATAATTTTGTACACCTCAATCAGGTCCCCCCTCAGCCTTCTCTGCTCGAAGGAAAACAACCCCAGCCTTTTCAGTCTCTCTTCATAGCTGAAATGCTCCAGGTGATGGTCTGGAACTCACTGCCTGAAAGGGTAATTGAGGCAAAGACCCTCAACTCATTCAAAAGGAGTCTGGATATGCACCTCAAGTGCCTTAATCTGCAGGGCTATGGACCAAATTCTGGAAGGTGGGATTAGAATAGGTGGATTGTTTTTTGGCCAGCACAGCCACAATGGGCCAAGTGGCCTCTTTCTGTGCTTTAAACTTTCTATGATTCTATGAAAACATTCATTGGCAAAAATGATTTTATAAATAAATTCAAATTTCATACCCAGCAATTATACAAGAGATATCCACTGTCTTTTTCACAAGAACACAAGAAGTAGGAGTAGACTACATGGCCCATCAAGCCTGCTCCACCATTCAATACGATCATGGTTGATCTTGGGCTTCAATTCCACTTTCCCGCCTACTGCCATATCTTTTGATTCCCTGAGCGACCAAAAATCTATCTATCCCAGCCTTAAATGTATTCAACGACGGAGCATCCACAACCCTCTGGGGTAATCTCCGGAATACTCCCAAGGCCACGTGTGAGTGAGTACAGAAATAGGAGAATACACCTGATGAATGCATGGCTGGAGAGATGGTGCAGGAGGGAGGGCATCAGATTTCTGGGGTATCAGGACCGGTTCTGGAGAAGGTGGGACCTGTACAAGCCGGATGGTCTACACCTGAATAGGACTGGGACAAATATCCTCACAGGAAGGTTTGCTAGTGCTGTTGGGGATGGTTTAAACTAGATTGACAGGGGGATGGGAACCTGAGGGCAGTTTCAGATAGGACAGATTCAGAGCAGAGAACGGGAGGCAGAAAATTAGCGAGTGACTGAAAGACAAAAGAAGCAAAAGTTAAAAAGTGTGCAGCACAGGAATTTGGCAGTGTTAAAAGGTATTTATTTAAATGCAAGGAGTATAGTAAATAAAGCCAATGAGCTGAGGGCACAGATAGCATGGTTTCATTGCCATAATGGAAACCTGGTTTAAAGAGGGGCACAAAAGACAGCTTAATATCCCTGGATGTAGAGTTTTCAAGCGGGATAGAGAGGGGGATTAAAAAAAAAGGAGTTGTAGCATTATTGGTTAAAGAATCAATAACAGCTGTGAGGAGGGATGATATGCTAATTGAATCATTAAATGAGGCCATATGGGTTGAGTTTAGAAATAAAAAAGGGGCAGCCACACTACTAAGAGTGAACTACAGACCCCCAAATAATGAGAGGGAGGTAAAGAACAAAATTGTAGGCAAATTTCTGAGTGCAAAAACAAAAGGGCAATAATAGTTGGGAATTTCAACTACCCGACTATCAACTGGGATACAAACAGTGTGAAGGGCACAAAATTCTTGAACTGCATTCAATAGAACGTGTTGAGCCAGCACGTAACAAGCCCAACGAGAAGGGGCGCAATTCTAGATTTAGTCTTGGGTAATGAAGCTTGACAAGTGGATGAAGTAGCAGTGGGTGACTATTTTGGAGATTGTGACCATAATATAGTTAGATTTCGTATTATTCTGGAAAAGGACAAAGATAGAACAGGAGTAAAAGTTCTAAATTGGGGGAAGGGAAGTTTTACAAAACTGAGAGGTGATCTGGCGAAAGTGGACTAAATACAGCTACTTGAAGGAAAATCATTGGCAAACCAGTGGGAGGCATTCAAAAGCGAGATTCTACAGGCTCAGTGTAGACATGTCCCCATAAAGGAAAAGGGTATATTGCCAAATGTGGAGCCCCCTGGTTATCTAGAAGCATAAAGGGTAAGATAAAGCAGAAAAAAAAAGATTATGCCAGTCACAAAAAGCTTAATACTTCAAAAATCTGGAGGAGTGTAGAAGTGCAGGGGGTGAAGTAAAAAAGGAAATTAGGAAAGCAAAGAGAGGACATGAAAAATTATTGGCAGGTAAAATCAAGGAAAACCCAAAGATGTTTTATCAGTACATTAAGAGCAAGAGGATAACTAAGAAAAGGGTAGGGCCTATCCGAGATGTACAAGGTAACTTATGTGTGAATGCAGAAGATATGGGCATGAGAACTTTGTCTCTCTCCATAGAGGAGAGGGATGATGCATACATTGTAGTTAAAGAGGAGGAGTGTGAAGTACTAGATACGATGAGCAGAATGAGAGAGGAAATACTAGATGGTCTGACATCCTTGAAAGTAGATAAATCACTAGGGCCGGATGGATTGTATCCAGGTTATTGAAGGAAGCAAGGGAAGAAACAGCAGATGCTCTGAGGATAATTTTCAAATCCTCACCAGATAAAGGCGAGGTACCAGAAGATTGGATGTCTGTGAATGTTGACCATTTTTTTAAAAAAGGGTGTGAGGGATAGGCCAAATAATTATAGGCCATTCAGTCTGACCTCGGTGGTGGGCACATTTTTTAAAAATTCATTCATGGGATGTGGGCGTCACTGGCTACGCCAGCATTTATTGCCCATCCCTAATTGCCCTTGAGAAGGTGGTGGTGAGCTGCCTTCTTGAACCGCTGTAGTCCATGTGGGGTAGGTACACCCACAGTGCTGTTAGGAAGGGAGTTCCTGGATTTTGATCCAGTGACAGTGAAGGAATGGCGATATAGTTCTAAATCAGGATGATGTGTGGCTTGGATGGGAATTTGCAGATGTTGCCATGCATCTGCTGCCCTTGTCCTTCGAGGTGGTAGATGTCGCAGGTTTGGAAGGTGCTGTCTAAGGAGCCTTGGTGTTTTGCTGCAGTGCATCTTGTAGATGGTACACACTGTTGCCACTGTGCGTCGGTGGTGGAGGGAGTGAATGTTTATAGATGGGGTGCCAATCAAGTGGGCTGCTTTGTCCTCAATGGTGTTGAGCTTCTTGAGTGTTGTTGGAGCTGCAGCCATCCAGGCAAGTGGAGAGTATTCCGTCACACTCCTGACTTAGATTAGATTAGATTAGAGATACAGCACTGAAACAGGCCCTTCGGCCCACCGAGTCTGTGCCGAACATCAACCACCCATTTTATACTAATCCTACACTAATCCCATATTCCCAACAAACATCCCCACCTATCCCTATATTTCCCTACCACCTACCTATACTAGTGACAATTTATAATGGCCAATTTACCTATCAACCTGCAAGTCTTTTGGCTTGTGGGAGGAAACCAGAGCACCCGGAGAAAACCCACGCAGACACAGGGAGAACTTGCAAACTCCACACAGGCAGTACCTGGAATCGAACCCGGGTCCCTGGAGCTGTGAGGCTGCGGTGCTAACCACTGCACCACTGTGTCTTGTAGATGGTGGACAGGCTTTGGGGAGTCAGGAGGTGAGTTACTCGCCACAGGATTCCTAGCCCCTGACCTGCTCTTGCAGCCACGGTATTTATATGGCTACTCCAGTTCAGTTTCTGATCAATGGTAACCCCCAGGATGTTGATGGTGGGGGATTCAGCGATCGAATGCCATTGAATGTCAAGGGGAGATTCTCTCTTCTTGGAGATGGTCATTGCCTGGCATTTGTGTGGCGCGAATGTTACTTGCCACTTATCAGCCTAAGCCTGGATATTGTCCAGGTCTTGCTGCATTTCTATTAGAACTGCTTCAGTATCTGAGGAGTTACGAATGGTGCTGAACATTGTGCAATCATCAGTGAACATCCCCACTTCTGACCTTATGATTGAAGGTCATTGATGAAGCAGCTGAAGATGGTTGGGCCTAGGACACTACCCTGAGGAACTGCTGCAGTGATGTCCTGGAGCTCAGATGAATGACTTTCAACAACCACAACCATCTTCCTTTGCACTAGGTATGACTCCAACCAGTGGGGAGTTTTCCCCCGATTCCCATTGACTTCAGTTTTTCTCGGGCTCCTTGATGCCATACTCGGTCAAATGCTGCCTTGATGTCAAGGGCAGTCACTCTCACCTCACCTGTTGAGTTCAGCTCTTTTGTCCATGTTTGAACCAAGGCTGTGATGAGGTCAGGCGCTGAATGGCCCTGGCAGAACCCAAACTGAGTGTCACTGAGTAGGATATTATTAAGCAAGGACTACTTGATAGCACTGTTGACAACACCACCTTACTGATGATTGAGAGTAGGCTGATGGGGCGGTAATTGGCCGGGTTGGACTTGTCCTGCTTTTTGTAAATTGGACATACCTGGGCAATTTTCCACACTGCAGGTAGATGGCAGTATTGTAGCCGTACTAGAGCAGCTTGACTAAGGGCACGGCAAGTTCTGGAGCACAGGTCTTCAGTGCTATTGCCGGAGTGTTGTCAGGGCCCGTAGCCTTTGCAGTATCCAGTACCTTCAGTCATTTCTTGATATCATGTGGAGTGAATCGAATTGGCTGAAGTCTGGCGTCTGTGATGCTGGAGACTTCAGGAGGAGGCCGAGATGGATCATCAACTCGGCACTTCTGGCTGAAGATTGTTGCAAATGCTTCTGCCTTATCTTCTACACTGATGTGCTGGGCTCCCCCATCATTGAGGATGGGGATATTTGTGGAGCCACCTCCTCCAGTTAGTTGCTTAATTGTCCACCACCATTCACAACTGGGCGTGGCAGGACTGCAGAGCTTAGATCTGATCCGTTGGTTTTGGGATCGCTTAGCTCTGTCTATCACATGCTGCTTACGCAGTTTTGCACGCAGATAGTCCTGTGTTGTAGCTTCACCAGGTTGACACCTCATTTTGAGGTATGCCTGGTGCTGCTCCTGGCATGCCCTCCTGCACTCTTCATTGAACCAGGGTTGGTCACTTGGCTTGATGGTAATGGTAGAGTGGGGGATATTCCAGGCCATGAGCTTACAGATTGTGGTTGAGTACAATTCTGCTGCTGCTGATGGCCCACAGCGCCTCATGGATGCCCAGTTTTTCATTGCTAGATCTGTTCGAAATCTATCCCATTTAGCACGGTGGTAGTGCCACACAATACGATGGAGGGTATCCTCAATGTGAAGATGGGACTTTGTCTCCACAGGACTGTGCGGTGGTCACCCCTACCAATACAGTCATGCACAGAAGCATCTGCGGCAGGCAGATTGGTGAGGACGAGGTCAAGTATATTTTTCCGTCTTGTTGGTTCCCCCACCACCTGCCGCAGACCCAGTCTAGCAGCTATGTCCTTTAGGACTTGGCCAGCTCGGTCAGTAGTGGTGCTACAAAGCCACTCTTGGTGATGGACCTTGAAGTCCCCCACCCAGAGTACATTCTGCACCCTTGCCACCCTCAGTGCTTCCTCCAAGTGCTGTTCCATCAGCTGAGGGAGGGTGGTAGGTGGTAATCAGTAGGAGGTTTCCTTGCCCATGTTTGTCCTGATACTATAAGACATCATGGGGTTTGGCGTCGATGTTGAGGACTCCCAGGGCAACTCCCTCCCAACTGTATACCACTGTGCCGCCACCTCTGCTGGGTCTGTCCTGCCGGTGGGACAGGACATACCCGGGGATGGCGATGGCATTGTCTGTAAGGTATGGTTAAGTAACTATGAATGACTATGTCAGGCTGTTGCTTGACTAGTCTGTGGGACAGCTCTCCCAACTTTGGCACAAGCCTCCAGATGTTAGTAAGGAGGACTTTGCAGGGTCGACAGGGCTGGGTTTGCCGTTGTCGTTTCCGGTGCCTCGGTCGATGTTGGATGGTCCATCTGGTTTCATTCCATGGTGACTTTGTAGTGGTTAGATCCACTGAGTGTCTTGCTAGGCCATTTCAGAGGGTATTTAAAGGTTAACCAAGCTATTAGAATCAATTCTGAGATATAGGATAAACTGTCACTTAGAAAGGTACAGATTAATCGGGGATAGTCAGCATGGATTTGTGTCTTTCTAACTTAATTGAATTTTTTGGGGAAGTAACAAGGAGGATTGATGTGGGTAGTGCAATGGATGATGTCTACATAGAGTTTAATAAGGCATTTGACAAGGTCCCACATGGCAGACTGGTCAGAAAAGTAAAAGCCCATGGGATACAGGGGAATGTGGCGAGTTGGATCCAAAATTGGCTCAGTGACAGAAAACATACAAACATACGAATTAGGAGCAGGAGCAGGCCACTTGGCCCTTCGAGCCTGCTCCACCATTCAATAAGTTCATGGCTGAACTGATTACTCCATCTACCCCCGATAACCTTCCACCCCCAAACAGAGGGTAATGGTCGTGGGATGTTTTTGTGAATAGAAGGCGGTTTCCAGTGGCGTTCCACAGGGTTCAGTGTTGAGTCCCTTACTGTTTGTGGTATATATTAATGATTTGGACTTAAATGTGAGAGGCATGATTGCAAAATTTGCAGATGACACAAAAATTGGTCGTGTAGTTGATAGTGAAGAGGATAGCTGTAGACTCCAGAATGATATCAATGGTTTGGTTGAGTGAGCAGAAAAGTGGCAAATGGAATTCAATCTGGAGAAGTGTGAGGTAATGCACTTGGGGAGTGCAAAGGAATACACAATAAACGGGAGGATATTGAGAGGGGTCGAGGAAGTGAGAGACCTTGGAGTGCATGTCCACAGGTCCCTGAAGGTGGCAGGACAGGTAGATAGAGTGGTGAAGAAGGCATATGGAATGCTTTCCTTTGTTGGTTGAGGTACAGAATACAAACGCAGGGATGTGATGCTGGAATTGTATAAAACGTTGGTTAGGTCAGAGCTGGAGTATTGCGTACAGTTCTGGTCACCACATTACAGGAAGGACAGAATTGCTCTGGAGAGAGTACAGAAGAGATTTACAAGAATGTTGCCAGGGCTATGAGGAAAGATTGGATCAGCTAGGGTTGTTTTCTTTAGAACCGAGGAGGCTGAGGGGTGACTTAATAGAGTTGTACAAAATTATAAGGGGCCTAGATAGACAGACAGACTTTTTCCGATAGTGGAGAGGTCAATTACCGGGGGCACCGATTTATTGTGATTGGTAAATGGTAAAAGGTTTAGAGGGGACATGAGGTGTCTGGAATTTGCTGCCCGGATTGGTGATGGAGGCAGAAACCCTCAACTCATTTAAAAGATACCTGGACCTGCACCTGAAGTGCTGTAACCTGCAAAGTTACGGACCAGGTACTGGAAAGTGGGATTAGAATGGGCAGCTAGTATTTTTAGCCAACACAGACATGATGGGTTCAATGGCCTCTTTCTGTGCTGTAACTTTTCTATGGTTTCCAGAGAATTCCAAAGATTCACAACCCTTTGAGTGAAGTATTTTCTCCCCATCTCACTCCTAAATGATCAACCCCTTATCCTGAGACTGTACCTGTGTTTTAGATTCCTCAACCAGTGGAAAAATCTCTGTGTCTAACCTATCCAGCCGCTTCAGAACAAAGAACAGCACAGGAACAGGCCATTCGGCCCTCCAAGCCTGCGCCGATCTTGATGCCTGTCTAAACTAAAACCTTCTGCACTTCCGGGGACCGTATCCCTCTATTCCCATCCTATTCATGTATTTGTCAAGATGTCTCTTAAACGTCGCTATCGTACCTGCTTCCACCACCTCCCCTGGCAGCAAGTTCCAGGCACTCACCACCCTCTGTGTAAAGAACTTTCCTCGCACATCCCCTCTAAACTTTGCCCCTTGTACCTTAAACCTATGTCCCCTAGTAACTGACTCTTCCACCCTGGGAAAAAGCTTCTGACTATCCACTCTGTCCATGCCGCTCATAACTTTGTAAACCTCCATCATGTCGCCCCTCCACCTCCGTCGTTCCAGTGAAAACAATCCGAGTTTATCCAATCTCTCCTCATAGCTAATGCCCTCCAGACCAGGCAACATCCTGGTAAACCTCCTCTGTACCCTCTCCAAAGCCTCCACGTCCTTCTGGTAGTGTGGCGACCAGAATTGCACACAATATTCTAAGTGTGGCCTAACTAAAGTTCTGTACAGCTGCAGCATGACTTGCCAATTATTATACTCTATGCCCCGACCGATGAAGGCAAGCATGTCGTATGCCTTCTTGACTACCTTATCCACCTGCGTTGCCACTTTCAGTGACCTGTGGACCTGTACGCCCAGATCTCTCTGCCTGTCAATACTCCTAAGGGTTCTGCCATTTACTGTATACTTCCCACCTGCATTAGATCTTCCAAAATGCATTACCTCACATTTGTCCGGATTAAACTCCACCTGCCATTTCTCCGCCCAAGTCTCCAACCGATCTATATCCTGCTGTATCCTCTGACAATCCTCATCACTATCCGCAACTCCACCAACTTTTGTGTCGTCTGCAAACTTACTAATCAGACCAGCTACATTTTCCTCCAAATCATTTATATATACTACAAACAGCAAAGGTCCCAGCACTGATCACATCCCTCCATTCAGAAAAGCACCCTTCCACTGCTACCCTCTGTCTTCTATGACCGAGCCAGTTCTGTATCCATCTTGCCAGCTCGCCTCTGATCCCACTTGACTTCACCTTTTGTACCAGTCTGCCATGAGTGACCTTGTCAAAGGCTTTACTGAAGTCCATATAGACAACATCCACTGCCCTTCCTTCATCAATCATCTTTGTCACTTCCTCAAAAAACTCAATCAAATTAGTGAGACACGACCTCCCCTTCACAAAACCATGCTGCCTCTTGCTAATAAGTCCATTTGTTTCCAAATGGGAGTAAATCCTGTCCCGAAGAATCCTCTCCAATAATTTCCCTACCACTGATGTAAGGCTCACCGGCCTATAATTTCCTGGATTATCCTTGCTACCCTTCTTAAACAAAGGAACAATATTGGCTATTCTCCAGTCCTCTGGGACCTCACCTGTAGCCAATGAGGATACAAAGATTTCTGTCAAGGCCCCAGCAATTTCTTCCCTTGCCTCCCTTAGTATTCTGGGGTAGATCCCATCAGGCCCTGGGGACTTATCTACCTTAATGCTTTGCAAGACACCCAACACCTCCTCTTTTTTGATAATGAGATGACTGAGACTATCTACACTCCCTTTCCTAGGCTCATCATCCCCCAAGTCCTTCTCTTTGGTGAATACTGATGCAAAGTACTCATTTAGTACCTCGCCTATTTCCTCTTGCTCCACACATGGATTCCCTTCTCTGTCCTTGAGTAGGCCAACCCTTTCCCTAGTTACCCTCTTGCTCTTTAAATATGTATAAAAAGCCTTGGGATTATCTTTAATCCTGTTTGCCAATGACTTTTCATGACCCCTTTTTGCCCTCCTGACTCCTTGCTTAAGTTCCTTTCTACTGTCTTTATATTCCTCAAGGGATTCGTCTGTTCCTAGCCTTCCAGCCCTTACGAATGCTTCCTTTTTCTTTTTTTTTTACAGAATCTTGTATGTTTCAATGAGATCGCCTCTCATTCTTCTAAACTCCAAAGAATATAGGCCCAATTTACTCAGCCTCTCATCATAGGACAGCTCCCTTATCTCAGGGACCAATTTAGTGAATCTTCGGTGTACCACCTCCAATACAAGTATACCCTTTCTTAATGTGGAGACCAAAACTGCACACAGTATTTCAGGTGTGGTCTCACCAAAGCCCTGTACAGTTTTGGTAAGTCTTCTTTATTCCTGTACTCAAATCCCTTTGCAATAAAGGCCAACGTGCCATTTGCCTTCCTAATTGCTTGCTGTACCTTCATGCTAACTTTCTGCATTCCTTGTGCAGACTGACCCAAGTTTCTTTGAACATCAACAGTTACAAATATTCTGCTTTTCTAGTGCTAGTGCTGTTGGGGAGGGTTTAAATTAGATTGGCAGGAGGTTGGGAAGCTGAGAGGGAGCTCAGATTGGAGGGAAGCAAAACTGGTAACAGGAAGTAGAAAAGTAGTAAACAAAATTAGAAGGCAGACATCAAATAGGATCAGAATGAGAAATAATGTTAAGACAAAGTTAAAAGCACTGTATCTTGAATGCATGCAGCATTCGCAACAAAGTAAATGATTTGAAGGCACAAACAGTGGTGAATTGGACTGATTTAATTGCCGTTACGGAGAAGTGGTTACAGGGTGGCCAGGACTGGAACTGAATATTCAGGAATATTCATCATTTAGGAAGGATAGGCATGGGGGAAACAGCGGTGGGGTAGTGCTGTTATTAAGGGACGAGATCAGTACATGAGTGAAAAAGGATCTTAGTTTGAAGGAGCAAAATGTAGAATCAGTTTGGGTGGAGCTAAGAAACAGCAAGGTGCAGCAAACATTGGTGGGAGTTGTTTATAGGCCACCAAACTGTCATGGTAATAGTGGGCACAGTATAAATCAGGAAATTAGAGGTGCATGTAGCATGGGCTATACAGTAATAATGGGTGACGTCAATTTACATGTAGAATGGGTAATACTGTGGAGGAAGAATTCCTGGAGTGTATATAAGGTGGGTTTCTGGAGCAGTATATTGAAGAACCAACTAGAAATTGGGCTATTTTAGATTTAGTATTATGTAATGAGAAAGGTCTAATTAATATCCTTGCTGTAAAGGAGCCATTAGGAAATAGTGACCCCAATATGATAGAATTTCACATTAAGTTTGAAAGAGATGTAGTTTATTCTGAAAGTAGGATCTTCAATCTGAAGAAAGGAAACTATGAAGGTATGAGGGGCAAGTTGGCTATGGTGGATTGGGAAAATACATTAAAAATTTGACAGTCGACAGACAATGGCTACTATTCAAAGAAGTATTACATGGTTTACAACAAATATACATTCCTCTCAGACACAAAAACCCAACAGGAAAGATGAATCAACCGTGGCTAACAAAATAAATTAAAGATTGCATTAGATCAAAGGAAGTGGCTTATAAGGTTGCCAGAAAAAGTGGTAAGCCTGAGGATTGGGAGTAATTTAGAATCCAGCAAAGGATGACCAAGAAACTGTTAAAGAAAGCGTAAAGAATATGAATGCAAGCAAGTGCAAAACATAAAAGGCGGACTGTAAAAGCTTCTTTAGATATGTGAAAAGGAAACAATTAGCAAGGACAAATGTGGGTCCGTTGCAAGCGGAGACAGGAGACTTTATAGTGGAGAATGGGGAAATGGTGAAGAGTCTAAACAATTACTTTGTCTTCATGGAGGAAGATACAGAAAATCTCTCAGATGTATGAGGGAACCAATGGACTTGTAAAACGAGGAACTGAAAGAAGTTAGTATTAATAAAGAGGTAGTACTCGAAAAATTAATTGGATTGAAAGTTGATAAATCTCCTGGACCAGGTGAGCTACATCCCAGAGTATTGAAGGAGGTGGCTATAGAGATAGTGGATGCATTGGTGGTTATTTTTCAAAATTCTATAGATTCTGGAAGGGTTCCTGCAGACTGGAAAGTAGCAAATGTATTAATAAGGGAGTGAGAGAGAAAACGAGGAACTACAGACCTATAAGTTTGATGTCAGCAGTAGGGAAAATGTTAGAATCTATTATAAAGGATGTGATAACTAGACACAGGGAAAAACATAAGATTGGGCAGAGTCAAGATAGTTTCATGAAAGGGAAATCATGTTTGACAAACCTGTTGGAGTTTTTTGAGGATGTTCTTTGTAGCATCGATAAAGGAGAACCAGTGCATGTGGTGTATTTGGAGTTTCAGAAGGCTTTTGATAAGGTACCACACAGGAGCTTAGTAAACAGATTTAAAGCACATGGGATAGGGGGTAAAATACTGCTTTGGATTGAGAATTAGTTAACAGACAGAAAACAGAGTAGGAATAAATGGGTCATTCTCAGGATGGCCGGCTGTTACTAGTGACGTGCTGGAAGGATCAGTGCTTGGGCCCCAGCTGTTCACAATCTATAGAAATGATTTGTATGTCGAGACCAATTGTAATATTTCCAAATTTGATTATGTTACAAAACTAGGTGGGAATAAAGCTGTGAGGAGGATGCCAGAGGGCTTCAAGGGGAATTTTGACAGGCTAAGTGAATGAGCAAGAACATGGCAGATGGAATATAATGTGAATAAGTGTGAAGTTATCCACTTTGGTAGAAAAAAACAGAAAGACAGAGCATTTCTTAAATGGTGAGAAATTGGGAAATGTTGATGTCCAAAGGGACCTGGGTGTCCTTGTTCATGAGTCAGTAAAAGCTAGTATGAAGGTGCAGCAAGCAATTAGGAAGGCAAATGGTATGTTGGCCTTCATTGCATGGGGATTTGAGTACAGGAGTAAATGCGTTTTGGTGCAATTGTATATAGCCTTGTTGAGACCGCACCTGGAGTATTTTGTACAGTTTTGGTCGTCTCATCTAAGGAAGGATATACTTGCCATAGAGGGAGTGCAACAGAGGTTCACCAGACTAATCCCTGGGATGGTGGGATTGTCTTCTGAGGAGAGATTGCAGAAACTGGGCCTGTATTTAAAGAATGAGAGGTTATCTCATTGAAACTTACAAAATTCTTACAAGCTGTGACAGGGTAGATGTGGATAGGATGTTTCCCCTGGCTGATGAGTCCAGAACTAGGGGACATAGTCTCAGAATAAGGGGCAGACCATTTAAGAGTGAGATGAGGAGGAATTTCTTTACTCAGAGGGTGGTGAATTCTTTATCCCAGAGGGCTGTGGAAGCTCAATGAGCTTGTTCAAGACAGAAATCAATAGATTTCTGGATGCTAATGACATCAAGCAATATGGGGATAGTGGGGGAAAATGGCGTAGAGGTAGATGATCAGCCATGATGTGTTTGAATGGTGGAGCAGGCTCGACGGGCCGAATGGCCTACTCCTGCTCATATTTCCTATGTTCCTATGTTCTATTCTTACAAAGTGCATAACTTCACACTTCCCTACGTTATACTCCATCCACCACCATCTTGTTGCCCACTCACTTCACCTGTCTATATTTCTTTGCAGCCTCTCTGTGTCCTCCCCACAGTTTACCATTCCACCTATCTTTGTATCATCAGAAAACTTATCTGCATTATTCTCTGTCTCTTCATCTAAGTCATTAATATAGATTGTAAATAGCTGAGGCCCCAGCACTGATCCTTGCGGCACTCCACTTTTCACTGCTTGCCAACTTGAAAAAGCCCCATTTATGTCCACTCTTTGCTTCCTGTCTGTTAATCAATCCTCTTCCCTTTTAATTTGCTTAATTTTATACACACGAATGTAAACCTCTGAAAATTTTCCATGTACTCCCAGGGCAGGTACGACATGGGGTTAGATATCGAGTCTGGCTGCCTCCAATACTGTCCCATCAAATACTCCCAGGAGATGTACAGCATGGGTTAGATACAGAGTAAAGCTCCCTCTACACTGTCCCCATTAAACATTCCCAAGACAGGTATAGCACGGGGGTTAGATACAGAGTAAAGCTCCCTCTACACTGTCCCCGTCAAACACTCCCAGGACAGGTACAGCACAGGGTTAGATACAGAGTAAAGCTCCCTCTACACTGTCCCCATCAAACACTCCCAGGACAGGTACAGCACAGGGTTAGATACAGAGTAAAGCTCCCTCTACACTGTCCCTGTCAAACACTCCCAGGACAGGTACAGCACTGGGATTGGCTGCTCTCTGATTTGGAAGCCTGAGTGCATCAACGAGGTGCAGCTGACTGTGGCTGTGTGCAGAGGTTGGAGGCTGCAGGCTGTGTGACTGCTGCAAGAGGGAGACTCAAACTGAAACAAAAGTTTTTTTCCAAATTTCAACAAAGGAAGGAAGGCGAAGAACTGGAAGCTCTTTTGTGAGTTTGCTTGGTACTGAAAGTCTTTTTCATTGATTGTTGGGGATGGGGAAAGAAGAGACCTGAAGACCTTGGGTGGGGCTGTATTGTTCAATAGGGAGCTCCTGTGTTTAGCATCTTTGGATAGGGAGCTCCGTCCCCACCCCAACTACTAAGCCTGGGACAGCTGGAGCTGCCCAGGTGAAGAGACTTATTATCTGAACATCGAAGGAGGCGTGTGCCTGGGCAGCTTACAGCTGACCCAGGTGAAGACATCACCCCACCCCACCCTCCCAACTGGAAGACCAGCTACAAGACTTGTGCAATACTAACAAAGACTGATTCCTCTTGGCCTTCCTCTCCCTCAGCCTCTTCCCCTGTGCTACATCCTTTAAATGTTGCTTTTTTGATTTATTGTATTTGCTCTTTTTTTTTTCTCTCAGCAAAGTGCCTGTAACTCTTCTACCCCATGACTTCTCAGTCCTCTCCGGTGGCGGGGCCCTCCTATGCTGCAGCAGCTGCGACAGCTGCTCCTGTGGCCCCGTCACCATTTAAAATCTTAACATCAAAGCATGGGGTGAAGAGTTACACCCACCCTACCATGACTATTGAGGCTTGTGTTAAGGCAATGGCCGTGGTTGTCGGCCCCTCGGCCATTGTTGCAGACTCAAAGATGTATGGGAAGGCTGTGTTCTTCCTGAAGACCAAGCGGGCTGTGTCCCTCGCCCTAAGTACGGGGCTCTCAGTGGGTGGGATTTTCCTGCCAGTGGACCCTCTGGGGGGCCACTGCACATCGGGTAATCTTGTCGAACGTCCCACCCTTCATTCCTGATGAGCTCCTCCTCCCCCACCGACACCATCAGTCGGTTCCGGGGGCTGTGGTTTTCACAGCCTCACGGCGGGGAGGGGAGCGCCCGTCCGAGTGGAAGGAAGACACGGGGGAAAAAAGAAACATCAAGAGGCGCGTCCCCTGGACACTTTGACACAATCCGAGCCTGAGCTCAGCCCAAAGCCCATTCCCATGGAATCCACCTGTCACAGGGCTGGGCTCAGGCCCAGGGTGACTAAAAAGGAAAAAAAGGAGGCGGAGGCCTCTGATGACATTGAGGTCTCTGAGCCTCCGCGCCCTAGTGGGAAAAAGAGGAGAAGGCACCCCTCCACAGAGGTAATGAGGGGCCCTGAGGTGCAGGGCCCATCTGTTGGAGGGGAGCTGTCTCCTGTTTCGGGTCCTCAGGTTCCCCCTACCGCCACCACCAAGGCTACAAAGTCTGGGCAGGAGCTCCCTATTCCTCAGGATGGAGGGGAGGGGAAGGCCCCGGTACATGAGGCCCCTCCTGAAGGAGTAAGTGGGGCCCTGCTTGTGGTGGGGGAGCCTGGGGACGCCACCCATTCTGTCACTGCTGCTGGGTCGGGTGCCCTGAATGAAGGGGAGGGCGACGCCCCAGAGGGTCAGCCCTCCCAGCCGGAGTCCACCACCAACCAGGAGACACCGGACCCGGTGAAAACTGAGAATGCTGCCCCATCTGCTGGGCCTGTGGGTGCTGGCGGAGCGGGAGATGGCCTCCTCTCCGCCTCCGGTCTCGGCTCCGGCTGGATTTCCGGAGTCGGGAACTTCTGTCTCCCCTGGACCACTCATTGGCCTGGGGTCGGAGGTGGAGGGGAGTTCTGGGCTGCTGGCGCCCACAGGCTCCAGTTTCACAGTAAAACCCAGAGAGGACTCCTCCGCCATCGATCCTGGGGGTGGGATCGTGATGGAGGCAGGACCAGCTGGCGGTTACGACCCGGAGAAGGATGGGGATTCGGTGGGGGGCACGGAGGATGATCTTGATTCCATCGCCAGTGAGGTGGTGGAGTCCCTCGTGCCTCCCACCGAATCTCCTCTCATCCCCACGGCGGAACTCCGGGATTTCCTCGCGGTTTGCAGGGGCTGCCGCAATAAAGTTCAGCTGGCCCTCGACCGCTGACCATCCAGTCCGTCCGTGCCGCCCTTAAGATAGCGGGCAAGCGCGCGGGCGTGAAACTGGTTGAGAGGCGCCGTTTTAATGTGTTCCTCAATGGGTTGCTGGGGGAGTGGAGGGCCAGGAGCACTTCCACTCCCTCCTCACAGTGAGGTGTTGGTGACGGGTTTTAAGTACCTTTGACATGAAGATAACCATAGCCAGCCTCAACATCAACGGCAGCAGGGGGTCTCACCGCAGATTTCACAATCTCTTAGTCCTCAGGGAAGGGAGATACGCGGTGAGCTTTCTGCAGAAAACCCACACCGTTCCGGGAGACGAAGCCACCTGGCTCCTGGAGTGGCAGGGTGGGGTCTACATGAGTCACCTCACCCCTATTTCTAGTGGGGTGGCTATCTTGTTGGCCCCGACTTTTCAGCCGGAGATCTTGGGGGTCAAGGAGCTAGTGCCGGGCCGCTTGCCCCACCTCGCCGTTCACCTGGGTAGCGTGCCGCTCCACTTTGTGAAAGTGTACGCGCCCAGACCTGGCGCGTTGCAAGCGCGCTTCTTTGAAGAAGTGTCTGCTCTCTTGAGCTCCATCGATAGCGGCGAGTGCATCATCCTCGGGGGGGATTTTAACTGCACCCTCGAGGTGGGGGATCGTTCCGGTCCCCAGCGCGGCCAAGCGTCGGTGGAGAAGTTGAGGGGACTGATCAGCTCCCTTAACTTGGTGGACGTCTGGCGGAATCTCCATCCCACCTCCAGCGCCTTCACGTGGAGGTCTGGAGGAGGAGGGTCGCGAATTGACCGCCTCTACATTTCGCAGGCGTACGTCTCCCGCGTTTCGGCGGCCTCCATGCGGCTGGTGCCGTGCTCGGACCACCACCTGGTGTGGGCGGAGTTCACTCCGCTCCGCACGCGGGCGGGGTCCGCGTACTGGCACTTTAACAACCGGCTGCTGGAGGATGAGCGATTTCGGGACTCGTTTTGTCGATTTTGGGCCGACTGGAGAAGGAAGCAGGGGGGCTTCCCCTCCTTGAGGCCATGGTGGGATGTGGGCAAGACTCACATCCGCGTCTTCTGTCAGGAGTGCGCGAAGGGGTCGACTAAGAGGCGGGAGGCCGTGATCGGGCGCCTTGAGAGGGAAGTGCTCGACTTAGAGTCCCGCCTCGGTCATGCCGTCGTGGACTCGGCCCTGTGGCAGGCGTACAAAGAGAAGAAGGGCGCGCTGAGGGACCTGCAGCTCATAGGGTCCCGAGGCGCGTACGTGAGGTCGCGGATCCAGATCCTGGAAGGTTTGGACCGCGCCTCACCCTTCTTCTACTCGCTGGAAAAATGGCGGGGGGTCCGTAAGCAGCTCGTCGAGCTGCTGGCCGACGACGGATCCTCCATCACGGATCCGGAGGGAATGGGCCTCCTGGTCCGTACTTATTACAGTACGTTGTTCTCTCCGGATCCGTCCAGCGAGGATGCGCGCAGAGTTTTGTGGGAGGACCTGCCGCAGGTCAGCCCGGAGGGCACCGAAGGATTGGAGGCTCCGCTCATGTTGGCGGAACTGACTGGCGCCCTCCACCAGCTCTCAAGGGGCAAATCCCCAGGGCTGGATGGGTTGACCGTGGAGTTCCTCAGGGCGTTCTGGGACGTCCTGGGGGACGATTACGCGCGGGTCCTGGGGGAAAGCCTGGCGACCGGGCAGATGCCCCTCTCGTGGCGCAGGGCGGTCATCGTCCTGCTGCCGAAGAGGGGTGATCTCCACCTGCTTAAAAACTGGTGTCCAGTCTCCCTCCTCAGCACGGATTATAAGATCTTTGCCCAGGCTATGTCTACCCGCCTGGGCTCTGTGCTGGCCCACATGATCCACCCCGACCAGTCCTACACGGTCCCGGGCCGGTCCATCCAGGACAACATCCACCTGGTCCGGGACCTGATCCATCTTTCCCAGAGGACTGGTCAGTCGGTCGCCTTTCTCTCCCTCGATCAGGAGAAGGCGTTCGACAGGGTGGATCATGAATACCTTTTCGGGACTCTGCGCACTTTCGGACTCTGGCCGCATTTCGTGGCCCGGGTCCGACTTTTATACGCCGCCGCAGAGTGTCTAGTCAAAGTTACCGGGTCCTTGACGGTCCTTGAGTTACCGGGTCCTTGAGTGCGTCAGGGATGCCCCATGTCTGGCCAATTGTATACCATCTGTGTGGAGCCCTAACCTGTGCCTGCTTCGCAGGAGGTTGACGGGATTGGCTGTGCGTGAGCCGGCCATGCGGGTCGTCCTCTTGGCTTACGACGACGACGTGCTCCTCATGGTCACAGATCCCGTTGACTTGCGGAGGATGCGCGACTGCCAGCAGAGCTTTTCTGCCGCGTCCTCCGCGAGGATCAATTGGGAGAAATGTTCCGGACTCCTGGTGGGTCAGTGGCGGAGGTGTTGACACCTTTTGCATGGAGCACCACGCACCTCCTCTATCTGGGAGTCCACCTTCGCCCCACTGAGGAAGCCTGGCCAGCAAACTGGCCGGAGTTGGAGACGAAAGTCACCGCTCGGCTGGGGCGCTGGACAGGACCGCTCCGAGTGCTTTCCTACAGGGGCCGAGCGCTGGTCAGAAACCAACTGGTGGCCTCCATGTTGTGGTACCGGTTGGTCACTTTGGCCCCGCCCCCTGCATTCGGCAACAAGATCCAGAAGAAACTCGTCGATTTCTTCTGGGGCAGGAGGAAACACTGGGTCTCTGCCGCGGTCCTAAGTCTCCCGATTGAGGAGGGCGGTCAGTCGCTGGTGTGCGTCTGCACCCAGGCTGCGACTCTCCGCCTTCGGACCCTGCAGAGATACCTGTACGTCGAGCGTACTCCCAGATGGTGTGCACTGGCGACGTATTTTTTCCGCCAGTGTCACTGCCTTCAAGACGACACGCAGCTCCCGGTGGAGTCCGTTAGCCGCGCCTCTCTGAGGGAGTTGCCTGTCTTTTACCGCGATCTATTCCGAGTCTGGAACATGGTCGCCTCCAGTCAGGGAGCTCACCCGCCGGCGGAGGAGAGTGCCTCGGCTGTCGACTCTGGGGACGGTCCGGCGGGCGGAAGAGTAGCTGAAACCCCCGGGACGCCCTTCACTGCGGGTGGCGAGGGGGCTCGGGAGTGTGGCACGCTCCCGGCCGAGCTGACACCCGCTCGGCTGGAACTGCTCATCGGACCCAGGCCCTGAAACCCTCCTCGGGAGCCGGTCCCGCACAACCCAAGCTGCCTCTCGGGAATGCCCTCCGTGCCATTCCAATCGGTGCGGAGGGGTTTCCTGTACGGGCTGCTCCTGCACACTCTCCACTTCCTCGCCCTCGTCAGCCGGCCGGACATACCCTGGCGGTCCGCGTTGCCATCTGGCAGCGAGGGGAAACCCCGATGGAGGTCTCTCTACGCGGGAGTCTTCCTTCCCCCTTTACATCGGGGACCTGGGGTGGAGGGTGTTGCGCAGAGCAGTCCCGTGCAATAGGCTTTTAAGTAGGTTCACGGACTCCCAGGCCGCCTGTACTTTCTGTGGCCTGGACGGGTCCGTGTTCCACATATATACGGGGTGTGCGAGGTTGCAGCCCCTCTTTGAGTATCTGAAGGGGCTGCTGCTCAAGTTCTGGCTGCGCTTCAGTCCCACGCTCCTGATCTTTGGGCACCTGGTGCGGAGGGGCGTGGGCCGGGAGGAGGATCTCCTCGTCGGTCTGCTCCTGGGCCTGGCCAAGGTGGCAATTCACAGGTCCAGGTTGCAGGCCGTCGGAGGGTCCGTCCTCCCCGATTGCCTGCCCCTCTTCCGCGGTTATGTTCGCGTCCGGGTGTCCCTGGAGAAGGAGCATGCGGTGTCCGCCGGTACGCTGGAGGCCTTCCGTGACCAGTGGGCACCGCAGGGACTGGAGTGCATCGTCGACGCCGAGAATGGCATTTTAATTTGAGTTTTTGTTTATCTGGTTTTAATAAAGTTATTTTAAAACTGTAAATATGTATATAAAGGGGGCTTGAGGAATAAAGGCCCCCTCGACATAAAAAAAAACCAAAAGAAAAAATGGGGTTAGATACAGAGTAAAGCTCCTTCTACACTGTCCCCATCAAATACTCCCAAGACAGGGACAGCCCGGGGTTAGATACAGCGTTAAGCTCCTTCTACACTGTCCCCATCAAATACTCCCAAGACAGGGACAGCCCGGGGTTAGATACAGCGTTAAGCTCCCTCTACACTGTCCCCGTCAAATACTCCCAAGACAGGGACAGCCCGGGGTTAGATACAGAGTTAAGCTCCTTCTACACTGTCCCCATCAAATACTCCCAAGACAGGGACAGCCCGGGGTTAGATACAGCGTTAAGCTCCCTCTACACTGTCCCCGTCAAATACTCCCAAGACAGGGACAGCCCGGGGTTAGATACAGCGTTAAGCTCCCTCTACACTGCCCCATTAATGTGCTTCATTTGCAATTTTAGAAGCGTTCCCCACCCATGTTAGTTTGCCCTCTCTCACACCACTAATCTGTTTTGAGCCTACAGGACCTGCATTTAAACTGCCAGAAAATGAGTTTTCATGGGTTCTTGTAGCTGGTGGAGAGGGAGAGTACTCCCAACAGTCAGCTTGCTTAAAGTCAGTGCACTGGAGCAGGAACACTGTTTCATGTTGTCCAATGTGTTTTTTTAGAGCGATTTCTGGAATTCAAAGTTGGCTTGGCCTGTTATCGGGGTAAAACTGAAAAGCATAGTGCACTTAACACTATTATAACGTTATAATTAAATTCTTTAAGATCCTGGATAATCTGTTTTTTGACTCCAAAGGTAATGGAAACGAAGGACATGCTGTATATTGTGACAGAGTTTGCACAGAATGGAGAGATGTTTGGTGAGTCTGTGTTTCCTCTTTGGAAGTATCTTGCGCTGAGTTAAGAGCTGATTTCCATTTGCTGTGAAAGATGAGCAAGCAGTAACTACATTCTTTGTAATCTATAGATTACCAGCAGTAACCTTCGCTTTGGCCTCCTTGTCTCAAGAGACAATGGGTAAGCACCTAGAGGTGGTCAGTGGTTTGTGAAGCAGCGCCTGGAGTGGCTATAAAGGCCAATTCTAGAGTGACAGACTCTTCCACAGGCACTGCAGATAAAATTGGTTGTTGGGGCTGTTACACAGTTGGCTCTCCCCTTGCGCTTCTGTCTTTTTTCCTGCCTATTGCTAAGTCTTTCGACTCGCCATCCCTTTAGCCCCGCCTTTATGGCTGTCCGCCAGCTCTGGCGATAACTGGCAAGTAACCACATCTATTGTAATCTATAGATTACCAGTAGTAATCACAGCCTTTCTAATCTATAGATTACCTGTCTACAAACGGCCCCTTGAGTGAGAGTGAGGCTCGTAGCAAGTTCTGGCAGATCCTGACAGCAGTGGAATATTGTCACAATCACCACATTGTTCACAGGGATCTGAAGAGTGAGAATCTACTCCTGGATGATAATATGAACATTAAGATTGCAGGTAAGAGTGTGTTTCTGTCAACCTCAGTGCTGCTTTGTGTCCTGTTAATGCCAGTGACTGGTGTTTTAGATGTTTCTGCGTTTCATTCTGTGGAAATTAATGAACATGTTGAACCTGTTCTCCAAAACATTTTCTTTCCCTCTGCTACATACTGTTCTGTTGTGCTCAGGTTAGGGACAAGCTCATTACTAGGTTGCACTTCCACCTGCAGTAAAGAGGAGGTGAAAGGGGCTCCAAGCTCCACTCATGGTCTTTACTTCCTTTTCTGACAACAAAGAGCCGCGGCACTAACCCTGGTAAAACGAGGCAGTCGATGGTGCGTGGGGGCAGTCGGGAATGTGGGGGTGCAGTCAAGGGTGGGTGGGGGAAGATGGGGGTGTAGGAGGTCAGTCCATGATGTAGGAGGAGCAGTCAGGGAGTGTGGGGGGCAGTCGAGGATGTGGTGTAAGAGATCCCTGCTCCCATTTACCCCTTGCTAATGGTTCTTGACTTTAGGATTTTATAAAGGACAAATTGCACAGATACAGGGTTTGACTGAACCACAAACTTGTTTATTAAAACCCTCCTAACACCCTGATACAAAGACCTCGAAACTGATTTAAAGGACACCACACAACACCTTGATTGGTTAGTCCGATTTAAATCCCTCCACAATTTAACCTCAGCTCCTACCCAAATGCACAAGTCACCACGACTTATAAGATGAACCTTTTTTGAAAAATCACAGGGAAAACCCCATGTTTCTGCCCCAAACTCACTCAATTCAAAACCCAAACCCTCCCAGGATTTGGTTGTTACACTTAACATTACTCTCAGCCCCAAATACCTTTTGGATTTGGCTGGTAACTTACAATCCTCCATGCGCTTGGTGCTTCCGGTGAGAGCCAGGTTGACAGTTCCTGACCCCCCTCCTTGATTGCAGTCCCAAACCCGTCGATCTGGTCCCTTTTATGCTGATCCTTATCGAAATATCATAAGCACACATCTGAAGCCATTCAGGTGGATGGTCAGTGCTTGGCACCTTTTAATCTCTTTCGTCTGTTATCTGCCTGGTCCAGACAGATCCATTTAGTGCTGATGTTATTTCTATGAACGATAAACAATGAACTCCACCAAGGTGAGGTATTCCAGGCTGCAGAGCTGATATACATGAAAAGGTTTCTCTCCTGTCTTGACAGGAGTGAATGCTGTGCTCTGGGGCAGGTTAGTTGTAACAATGGCCTCCCCAATTACTATGTTGGGTTACATGATGACCGTTATCCTGTGTCACTGTTATGATAATGTCCCAAATTCCGTCCTTTAATAGTATCAGTTCTGTTGTGATGTTGGAATGTTTGAAATTGACCCATTGCAATGCAGCCTGCCTCTGTGTGCCTTGTGTTGAGGTTTGGCTCTCATTCACAGTACTAGTGTCCATGGGGGTTGGCGTTCCTTCCCCATACTTCATAAAGTCCAGTTTTAGAGTCATAGAGGTACACAGCACAGAAACAGGCCCTTTAGCCCATCGTGTTTGTGCCAGCCATTAAGCACTTATATATTCTAATCCCATTTTCCATCACTTGGCACGTATGCTATGGTGTTTCAAGTGCTCATCTAAATACTACTTAAATGTTGTGAGGGTTCCTGCCCTTCAGGCAGTGTGTTCCAGATTCCAACCACCCTCTGGGTGAAAAACATTTTCCTCAAGTCCCCTCTAAACCTCCTGTCCCTTACCTTAAATCTATTCCCCCTAGTTACCCCTCTGTTAAGGGAAAAAGTTTTTTTTCCTATCAAGGCCCCTCATAATTTTGTATACCCCCCTCAGCCTTCTCTGCTCTAAGGAAAACAACCCCAGCCTATCCAGTCTCTCCTCATAGCTGAAATGCTCCAGTCCAGGTAACATCCTGATGAATCTCCTCTGCACCCTCTCCAGTGCAATCACATCCTTCTTATAGTGTGGTGCCCAGAACTGTACACAGTACTCCAGCTGTGGCCTAACTAGCATTTTATACAGCTCCATCCTAACCTCCCTGCTTTTATATTCTATGTCTCGGCTAATAAAGGCAAGTATCCCATATGCCTTCCTAACCGCCTTTTCTACCTGTGCTGCTGCCTTCAGCGATCTATGGACAAGTACACCAAGGTCCCTGTGACTCTCGGTACTTCCTAGGGTCCTACCATCCATTGTATATTCCCTTGCCTTGTTAGTCCTCCCAAAATGCACCACCTCACACTTCTCAGGATTAACTTACATTTGCCACTGCTCCGCCCATCTTACCAGCCCATCTATATCGCCCTGTAATCTAAGGCTTTCCTCACTATTTACAGCACTACCAATTTTAGTGTCATCTGCAAACTTACTGATCATACCTCCTATATTCACGTTTAAATCATTAATGTACACTACAAACAGCAAGGGTCCCAGCACCGATCCCTGTGGTACACCACTGGTCACATGTTTCCAATCGCAAAAACAACCCTCGACCATCACCCTCTGCCTCCTGCCATTAAGTCAATTTTGGATCCAATTTGCCAAATTGCCCTGGATCCCATGGGCTCTTACCACCTCAACCAATCTCCCATGCGGGACGTTATCAAAAGTCTTACTGAAGTCCATGTAGACTACATCAACTGCTTTACCCTCATCTACACATCTAGTCACCACCTTGAAAAATTCAATCATGTTAGTTAGACACGACCTCCCCCTGACAAAGCCATGCTAACTATCCCTGATTAATCCCTGCCTCTCCAAGTGGAGATTAATCCTATCCCTCAGAATCGTTTCCAATAGTTTCCCAACCACTGATGTTAGACTCACTGGCCTGTAATTACCTGGTTTATCCCTGCTACCCTTCTTGAATAATGGTAGCGCATTCGCTGTCCTCCAGTCCTCTGGTACTTCTCCTGTGGCCAGAGAGGATTTGAAAATTTGTGTCAGAGCCCCTGCTATCTCCTCCCATGCCTCACATAACAGCCTGGGATACATCTCATCTGGGCCTGGGGATTTATCCACATTTGAGCCTGCTAATGCAGCTAATACTTCCTCCCTTTCAATGTTAATATGTTCAAGTATATCACGTTCCCCCTCCCTGATCTCCACACCTACATCGTCCTTCTCCATAGTGAACACAGATGAAAAGTAATCATCTAAAACCTCGCATATGTCCTCTGGCTCCACACACAGATTGCCACTTTGGTCCCTAATGGGCCCTAATCTTTCCCTTGTTATCCTCTTGCCTTTAATATACTTATAAAACGCCTTTGGATTTTCCTTTATCTTTCCCGCCAATGTTTTTTCATGTCCCTTCTTCGCTCTCCTAATTACTTTTTTAAGTACCCCCCCTACACTTTCTATACTCCTCTAATGCCTCCACTGTTTTCAGTACTCCAAATCTGCCATAAGCCTCCTTTTTGTTCCTGATCCAATCCTCTATATCCCTTGACATCCAGGGTTCCCTGGACATGTTGGTCATACCCTTCACCTTTATGGGAACATTTTGGCCCTGAACTCCCACTATTTCCTCTTTGAATGACTCCCACTGGTCTGATGTAGACTTTCCTACAAGTAGCTGCTCCCAGTTCACCTTGGCCAGATCCTGTTTTATTATGCTGAAATCGACCTTCCCACAATTCAGTACCTTTATTTCCGGTCAAATAAAAGCAAAATACTGCAGATGCTGGAAATCTGAAATAAAAACAAGAAGTGCTGGAAATGCTCAGCAGGTCTGGCAGCATCAGTGGAGAGAGAAACAGAGTTAATATTTCAGGCCAGTGACCCTTCTTCAGAACTAGCTGATATTAGAAATGTGAAAGGTTATAAGCAAGTAAAGCGGGGTGGGGCAAGAGATAACAAAGGAGGTGTAGATAGGACAAGGTCACAGAGAATAACCGACCAGAAGGGCATGAAGCAAAGGCAAACAATATGTTAATGGTGTGTTGAAAGACAAAGCATTAGTACAGAGAGGGTGTTAAAAGACTGAAAATTGAACAGCCGTAAGCACAATATGAATAGGATGGGAATAGAGGGATATGGGCCCCGGAAGTGCAGAAGGTGTTAGTTTAGGCAGGCATCAAGATCGGCGCAGGCTTGGAGGGCCGAATGGCCTGTTCCTGTGCTGTACTGTTCTTTGTTCACAAACATGAAAAAAAACAGTGGGTAAGCAAACTGAACAAACGAAAATAAAATAAACACAAAAAAAAATTTTTTCAAGGGGAAAAAAGAAAAAATAACTAAAAATAAAAGTAAAATGGGGGGCCCATCATGCTCTGAAATTATTGAACTCAATGTTCAGTCCGGCAGGCTGTAGTGTGCCTAATCGGTAAATGAGATGCTGTTATTCAAGCTTGCGTTGATGTTCGCTGGAACACTGCAGCAAGCCCAGGACAGAGATGTGAGCATGAGAGCAGGGGGGAGTGTTGAAATGGCAAGCAACCGGAAGCTTGGGGTCCTGCTTTCGGACTGAGCGGAGGAATACAGTACCTACATTGAAAGAAGTACAAGTAAATCGCTGCTTCACCTGAAAGGAGTGTTTGGGGCCTGGAATAGTGAGGAGAGAGGATGTAAATGGGCAGGTATTACACCTCCTGCAATTGCAGGGAAAGGTGCCGTGGGAAGGGGACGAGGTGGTGGGGGTAATAGAGGAGTGGACCAGGGTGTCACGGAGGGAACGATCCCTTCGGAATGCTGACAGGGGAAGGGAGGGGAAGATGCGTTTGGTAGTGGCATCACGCTGGAGGTGACGGAAATGGCAGAGGATGATCCTTTGGATATGGAGGCTGATGGGGTGGAAAATGAGGACAAGGGGAACCCTGTCATGGTTCTGGGTGGGAGGGGAAGGGGTGAGGGTAGAGGTGCGGGAAATGGGCCAGACACGGTTGAGGGCCCTGTCAACCACAGTGGGGGGGAATCCTCGGTTGAAGAAAAAGGAGGTCATATCAGAAGCGCTGTCATGGAAGGTAGCATCATCAGAGCAGATGCGTCGGAGACGGAGAAACTGGGAGAATGGAATGGAGTCCTTACAGGAGGTAGGGTGTGAAGAAGTGTAGTCGAGGTAAATGTGGGAGTCAGTGGGCTTATAATGAATATTAGTAGACAGCCTATCCCCGGAGATGGAGACAGAGAAGTCGAGGAAGGGAAGGGAAGGGTCGGAGATGGACCATGTGAAGGTGAGAGAAGGGTGGAAATTAGAAGCAAAGCTGATAAAGTTTTCTAGTTCCGGGCGGGAGCAGAAAACCGATAGAGTCATCAATGGACCGGAAAAAGAGTTGAGTAGGAATGGAACAAGGAATGTTCGACATATCCCACAAAAAGACAGGCATAACTAGGACCCATGTGGGTACCCAGAGCAACACCTTTTACAGTCAGTCCATGGTGTGGGGAACAGTCAAGGGTGCATGGGGGACAGTCAAGGATATAGATCACTCCATGCCTCAACTCCTGTATTTACAACAACAGCTTCCAGTTGCATCGAGTCTTTCATATAAAAGAATATTGGAGTACTTTATGGAAGAGGTAGCGCTAAGTAGGGAGTGAAAGAATTTGGGTTTTTGGAATGTTGGTATGCTGAAACTGAAGGCACGATGATCGGTAAAGGATCTTTTGCAGCCCATGAAGTTAAATTGTGCTTTGTATAAGTTCTGAATGATGCTCCTGAGACACAGGTTGTTTTTCTTCAGGTTTGCACTTGCTGCTGTTCAATATTCAGTATATTCACACCTAATCTGTACTAATGCTTTGTCTTTCAACACACCATTAACATATTGTTTGCCTTTGCTCCGTGACCTTTTGGTCAGCTATGTGGCCTGGTCCAATCTGCACCTTCTCCTTTGTTATCTCTTGCCCCACCCCCACCTCACTTGTTTATAATCTGTGACTTTTCTAATATTTGTCAGTTCCGAAGAAGGGTCACTGACCCGAAACGTTAACTCTGCTTCTCTTTCCACAGATGCTGCCAGACCTGCTGAGTGATTCCAGCATTTCTTGTTTTTGTTTCAGATTTCCAGCATCCGCAGTATTTTGCTTTTATTATTGCAGGATTTAATATGTTGGGTGTGTAACCTGCCTCTTCTTTCACAGATTTTGGTTTTGGAAATTTTTATAAGCACGGTGAGCCATTATCCACGTGGTGTGGAAGCCCACCCTATGCAGCACCAGAGGTCTTTGAAGGGAAAGAATATGAAGGTCCCCATGTTGATATCTGGGTACGTAAAGCAAAAGAAGCTTGCTAACAGACTTGGGACATTGTTGATTCTGGTGCAGGTGAAGAAATGACAAATGTCCTTTTGTTCCAACAGAGTTTGGGAGTGGTCCTGTATGTTCTGGTTTGTGGATCCCTGCCATTTGATGGGCCAACATTACCAGTTCTGAGGCAGAGGGTGATAGAGGGCCGTTTCCGAATCCCATTCTTCTTATCTGAAGGTACATTTAGTCTCCGCACACTTATCATTTCTAGGCAGTACCTTTTAGATTAATTTTTTAACATTCCTCAGATTAATTTGACCAGAAGCCACTCCTGTAATGTGAAGTTTATGTGCAGTTTGAGCTTAATCCTGACTAAAATTGGTTATTTGCTCTAACAGACTGTGAAAGTTTAATTCGGCGGATGTTAATAGTGGATCCTCTGAAGCGGATTACAGTCTCACAGATTAAGCAACACTGCTGGATATTGGCACAGGAACCACTGACCTATTCCCTCAAAGACTACAACTCAAACCTCGGCAATTACAATCAGCAGGTCCTCAGCCTCATGCACAGCCTTGGCATCGACAGACAGAAGACTGTTGAGGTAAACATAGGAATTTAGGAGCAGGAGAAGCCATTCAGCCCTTTGAACCTGCAGCACCATTCAATTAGATCATGGCTGATCATTTACCTCAATGCCACTTTCCCGCATTATCCCCATATCCCATGATGTCATTAGTATTTAGATATCTGTCGATTTCTGTCTTGAACATGCTCAATGATTGAACTTCCACAGCCTTCGGGTAGAGAATTAAAAAGATTCATCACCCTCTGAGTAAAGCAGCTTGTGTGATACCAGGAGCTTGAGCCAATGCTGGGGAGTGAGGGGATGTTTAGGGCAGTAATGTGCTGTATGTTTACACCAGGGTTGTCCAATGTTTTCACATGGGAGGGCCACATTACAATTTTTGTCTTACATGGGTGGCCGGTGAGACAATTTCGGAAAGATAAAGGCATTAAAAATGTATCTTACTGTTAATCATATAAACAACAAATGTGCAATTTTGTGAAGAAGCTTTAAATGAGAGGATTAATTTAGTGACTTACTTTCTCATCACGAAGTTGGACACTGATTTAGTGAGATATCTGGCATTTTCTTGCTTGCACAAGTAGTCAATGTTTGCCCGCACTACTCTTATAGCGATGTGGAGTATTCCTGATAGATATCCATTTGTCAGGAGTGTCCTTGGGGATCCTGCCATCTTCCATGCGGCTCACATGGCCAAGCCATCTCAAGCGCCGCTGGCTCAGTAGGGTGTATCTAGTAATGATCACATAATCTGTTTTGAATGATGTTGGTCAAGCGACGAATATTGGCTTCAGATCAGGGAGATGCATCTGAGGATCAAGAAGGACAAGAGCAGCAGATGCATGGGAACATCACCACCTGCAAGTTCCTGTCCAAGTCACTCACCATCCTGACTTGGAACTCTGGCGCTGTTCCTTCACTGTCGCTGGGTCAAAATCCTGGAACTCCCTTCCTAACAGCACTGTGGGTGAACCTACCTCACATGGACTGCAGCAGTTCAAGAAGGCAGCTCACCACCACCTTCTCAATTCGGGATGGGCAATAAATGCTGACCTGGCCAGTGATACCCACATCCTGTGAACAAATTTAAAAAAAGATACTGGGAGAAGTAAGGGTGAAATTTGCGGAGGCACTAGCCATAATTTTCCAATCCTTCTTAGACACAGGAATGGTACCAGTAGACTGGAGAATTGCAAATTTTACACCCTTGTTCAAAAATGTCTGTAAGGACAAGCTCAGCAACTACAGGCCAGTCAGCTTAACCTTGGTGGTGAGAAAGCTTTTATAAAGGATACTTCTGGACAAAATTAACAGTTATTTGGACAAATGTGGATTAATTAAGGAAAGCCTGCACGAACTTGTTAAGGGCAAACCGTGTTTAACTAGCTTAGGGTCATAGAGTCATTTACAACTCAGAAGGAGGCCATTCAGCTCATTGAGTCCATGCCAGCTCTCCACAAAGCTTTTCTGTCAGTCCCCTGCTCACTCCCCGTAGCTCTGTTTTTCCTTGTTTAAGCTATCTAAGCCTGTTATAATCTTATACATTTCTATTAAATTTCCCCTCTATCTCCTTTGTTCTAAGGAGAACAAACACAGCTTTTCCAACCTAACCTTATAACTAAAATCCCCCATCCCTGAAATCATTCTGGTAAATCTCCTCTGTACCTTGTCAAGGATCCTCACATCCTCCTAAAGTGTGGTGAACCAAGACACAATACTCTAGTTGGGGCCTAACCAGAGCTTTATAAAGGTTCAGCATAACTTCACTGCTTTTGTACTCAATGCCTCTGTTTATGAAGCCCGAGATCTCTCTCTCTGCCCCCTCTCTTTCTCTCTCTGCCCTCTCTCTCTCTCTCTCTCTCTCTCTCTGCCCCCTCTCTTTCTCTCTCTCTGTCTCCTCTCTGTCTCAGTCCCCCCCTTCTCTGTCTCAGTCCCCCCCTTCTCTGTCTCAGTCCCCCCCTTCTCTGTCTCAGTCCCCCCCTTCTCTGTCTCAGTCCCCCCCCCCCCCCCGCTCTCTGTCTCAGTCCCCCCCCCCCACTCTCTGTCTCGCTCTCTCTCTCAGTCCCCCCCCCCCCACTCTCTGTCTCAGTCCCCCCCCCCCCACTCTCTGTCTCAGTCCCCCCCCCCCCCGCTCTCTCTCTCGCTCTCTCTCTCTCGCTCTCTCTCTCTCGCGCTCTCTCTCTCGCGCTCTCTCTCTCGCGCTCTCTCTCTCGCGCTCTCTCTCTCCTCGCGCTCTCTCTCTCTCGCGCTCTCTCTCTCTCGCGCTCTCTCTCTCTCGCGCTCTCTCTCTCTCGCGCTCTCTCTCTCTCGCGCTCTCTCTCTCTCGCGCTCTCTCTCTCTCGCGCTCTCTCTCTCTCTCGCGCTCTCTCTCTCTCGCGCTCTCTCTCTCTCTCTCGCGCTCTCTCTCTCTCTCTCGCGCTCTCTCTCTCTCTCTCGCGCTCTCTCTCTCTCTCTCTCGCGCTCTCTCTCTCTCTCTCGCGCTCTCTCTCTCTCTCTCGCGCTCTCTCTCTCTCTCTCTCGCGCTCTCTCTCTCTCTCTCGCGCTCTCTCTCTCTCTCTCGCGCTCTCTCTCTCTCTCTCTCGCTCTCTCTCTCTCTCTCTCTCGCGCTCTCTCTCTCTCTCTCGCGCTCTCTCTCTCTCTCTCGCGCTCTCTCTCTCTCTCTCGCGCTCTCTCTCTCTCTCTCTAGCGCTCTCTCTCTCTCTCTCGCGCTCTCTCTCTCTCTCAGCGCTCTCTCTCTCTCTCGCGCTCTCTCTCTCTCTCGCAGCTCTCTCTCTCTCTCGCGCTCTCTCTCTCTCTCCGCGCTCTCTCTCTCTCTCTCGCGCTCTCTCTCTCTCTCGCGCTCTCTCTCTCTCTCTCGCGCTCTCTCTCTCTCTCGCGGCTCTCTCTCTCTCTCGCGCTCTCTCTCTCTCTCGCGCTCTCTCTCTCTCTCGCGCTCTCTCTCTCTCTCGCGCTCTCTCTCTCTCTCGCGCTCTCTCTCTCTCTCTCGCGCTCTCTCTCTCTCTCTCGCGCTCTCTCTCTCTCTCGCGCTCTCTCTCTCTCTCGCGCTCTCTCTCTCTCTCGCGCTCTCTCTCTCTCGCGCTCTCTCTCTCTCGCGCTCTCTCTCTCTCGCGCTCTGACAGTTGCAGGGAGCGGGGGCGCTCAGCACGGCAGCTTTTGTGGTTGGTCAGTTTTTTTTTAAATCACACTGTCAGTTTCACAGCTGACAGGTGTTCACATCGGGAACAGCAGTTTCTGAACTTTGGACAGATTTGGCGTTTTCTGACAGGCTTGAAATAAAAGTCGGAACATGCCAGACACCCCAAACCTGTGCAAAGTTCAGAAACCGCTGTTCCCATTGTCAGCACTTGTTAGCTGTGAAACCGACTTGCGATTTTTAAAAAATGCTGGTCTGAAAGAAGAAGACAATGGAATATTTCTCATCTCGGAAATCCGTCTATGGGCCAGATGGAAACCTTTGGCGATCCAGATGCTGGCCGGTGTGCTGTATGGTGGACAACCCTGGTTTACACCTATGTCACAAAGTGGAAGTTGTAGAAAATTGAAAACCATTGCCTTTAATGTTAAATTTCAAATTAGAAGTAATTTATTAAAGATAATGTTCCATAATTAAAATTATTTTTAAAATGCTGGGTTGGTTTGGCGTCCTTCCATCTATGAAAGCTGATGGACACTCAACAAACAATCCATTTAACTGGGGTGTCTTCTCTTGGTGCACCTTTGCTGATGGCTGTGAAGGACAATCCTCGAGAGGCAGGTTCTGCCACAAGTGCCACATGTGAAGCTGCCATGTGACGCTGTGAGTTTTTGCTTTTGACGTTGGCGCCTGTTACTAAGCTGCTGTAGCAACTGTGCACACCAGTCCACGGGATGTGTCTCCATTTCCCTCTTTCACCAACTAGTGACTCCAGGTGCTATAGTCAACATTTAGGCCCTTCATGTTACGCTTGCAAGCATCCTTGAAGCCGAACTTTGGGCGCCCAGCTACCTCACCATCCGAGAACTCCTTTGGTCTTCCATTCTGTGGACATGTCCGATCCACTGAAACTGCCTCTGTTTGATTAGTGCCAACACACTTGGGAGCTTTGATGTTAAATATCAAAGTAGAAGTAATTTATTAAAAAATAACTTTCCATAATTAAAATTATTTTTTAAATATTGGAATGTATAGTTATGGAATTGACTGGATGTGACTTGAGCACATGTAGTTATAATACCAAATATCTTGTGTTGTCTGGTTTCATGCTGCTGATAGATGCTATAATTTTAGATCCTTATGTTACTTCATTCAATGGAATTTTTATTTTGCAGTCATTGCAGAACAGCAGTTACAACCATTTTTCTGCAATCTACTACCTTCTTCTCGAACGAGTTAAAGAGTACAAAAGTAACCAAGCAGTAAACTGTCAGAGCTCAGCACAATATCAAGTGCCCGGATCGGCCACCGGACACGTACAAACAGGGGTGAGTAATGAATGGTTGCTGTGTTAAGTGGAGTTTAATGGAACCTGCAGTGCATTTCTGGGGAGGTTCTAGTGACTTTATTTTCTAAAGTGTAAAGTAATATTAACATCAAGGAACAAGTGACGATCAGAAATGCTGATTGACTAGTGTGAGCTTCACACTTGGGCCCTGTGATAATCTCTCTATACTTGTTTCATTCAGGGTTGCCTTGCATCCTCCATCTGGTCACTGCATTTCTTATTTTTATGATTTACTGGCTTTTAGGTGTCTCGAGAGGCTTTTGCTGTGGAATTGATGACTCCTTGTGTACAAATTGGACCCCAATCCACTCCCATGCTTCACAGTGACTTGGAATGTGACCTTGCCTGTTCTTTGCAGGTTAGTCCAAGAATGCATTTAAAGGGAGGGATGGTTTATATTTGCTTTATACAGTAGTTTAACATTGTTAAATATCTGAGAATAATAAACTACATTTAAAATAAAATTGATGTAGCTGCTGAACTCTGGAAAATCTCTTGCTCCACTTTGCATTTTTTTTAAGATTGTATGAAATAACTTATTTCACAAGCGAAACCACTAAACTTCCTTTCATTTTCCATTTATTGATTTAAGCAGCCAGTCCTTCCCCCAGTGGATGCATCAGTCGATGTTCTGATCAGGAATCGATCAGTGTCTCGCAGCAACTTACTAGAAAGTGCTGTCAATGGAGAAGTGAGACAGGAGAAGGACCTGGAGGAACATGTGATGGAGAAAGTCCAGAACTCTTTGCACATTGTAAGCAGTGCAATCCGGCGACACACAGTGGCTGAAGTTTCTACACACTTCAGCAACCACACTGCACCCTGTAAGTTTTTGTCAATTTCTCAGTTGCTATAAAGTGGAGATTTGGGAAGGGTTTGTCTGTTCATTAGGGTCTCTCAGTAAAGCAGTATTTTGAGGGAGTTCCAAAGTCTGGAAGCACTATCTGGGAGTTCTGAGGTTCTAAGAACTCTGGAGAGAGGTCCTGATTTCTGGGAGCATTGAGGAGAGTGTGCCAGGGTTTTAGAGAGTTGTGGATTGCTGGGGCATCGGGTAGCACAGAGAATGCAGTCCAGGCTTTGTCAGTACTGAGTCTGAGGTCCAACTGGATGAAGAGGGTTTGTTGTTGTCAGTTTGTTAATATTGGGCTTACTGGAAGGGAACATGCTTGAGAAGGGAAACGGAATTCAAAACTACCATTGTTCCCTTTAAAGCCATCAGATTCCCACCATTCGGTCTCGGACCGAATCTGTCTTGTCTCTTTTACATCCTCTGGTATTCATGCCCCACTGATCCCTTCATCAGCTGCTTGCTGTCTTTACTTCTTGGCATTAAACATTTAATGAATTTTCTGTTTTATAACATTAAAAGAAATTTGCAGCATGGAGTTCCAGCTCCCTGTGAGAGCCTGTGACAACAGGCGGAGCTTTCCAGCTCCCTGTGAGAGCCTGTGACAACAGGCGGAGCGTTCCGGCTCCCTGTGTGAGCCTGTGACAACAGGCGGAGCGTTCCGGCTCCCTGTGTGAGCCTGTGACAACAGGCGGAGCTTTCCAGCTCCCTGTGAGAGCCTGTGACAACAGGCGGAGCGTTCCGGCTCCCTGTGTGAGCCTGTGACAACCGAACTGTACAGTTAATAAGCTTTGCCCAATTATATGGTTGTTAATGAGCAAACGAAAAGCATCTAAAAGCAGAAATATCAGTTGTAGGCCAGGCTAAGGTCTTCAAGATTTAATGAAATTTTAAGGTAAGCCACAATGTAGTGAGTATATTTAATTACCTGTGGAAGAAATATGTAATTTTGTACAGCATCTTACTCCTGGTAACCATGCTTAAATCTCTGCAGCACCGGGGCTGCTCAGAGTCACTGGCTGGGAGTGGGTGGTGGAGTGATTCTTGGGGAGAGTTGCTGAGATTCTCTGCTGTTTATCTCTGGGTTTTTACAGAATTCACTGTTTCTTGACATTTATCATCCACTTTGCTGTGATGGTCAGTTTGACGGATGCCTGGTTATGGGCAGGTGGGGGGAATTGTTTGGGGTGTCCAGGGAACGGGGTAGTGGGTAAGGGTGGTTTCTGGAGTAACCATGCACACATTTCAGCGGCTTCGGATTCAGCCCACAGCCAGTCCCCCAGAGTTTGAGCACGGCTCTTATCTCCCAGTTTGGCATGGAAATGTCTAATGATCTCTTTCCCCCAATTCCCCCACATACAGCGTCCCCTGCACGCACATGAGTACAGTAAGGTACAACAACTGGCTGAATCACTTGTCCCCCGGCACTTGCACACACAGTGACGCACACATAGCAACACACGTGCAGGTAGCCACATGTGCACATAGTGACACACACATGTAGCGACAGACACACAGTAGCACACATTGATGCGCACAGCGACACATGCATGTAGCAACGTGCACATAGCGACGTGTAGCGAGAGACACGCACAGTGCGGGCACACAGTGACGCGCACAGCGACATATGCAAGTGCACAGTGACACGTGTGAGCATGTACAAGCAGATGCATGCATGTGCACAGCGACATAAGCATGTGCACAGCAATACATGCATGCAGTGACGCATGTACACGACACACACCGACAGTCTGTGAATCACTCGTTCCCTCAAACTTCTTAAGTTTTCTCACCAACTGTTAAAATATTAAATGCGACCAAAAAGTTTGAAAACAAGAAGGACAGTTTGTGGTCAGGAAGTTTTATGTGGACAAGATTTTTAATCATAAATTTCACCACTTTTCTGTTGACTTGTGAAATTTGCATAAAATATCAGGTGAGCTCAGTGTTATAGAGTCATAGTCATTACGGCACAGAAGGAGGCCATTCGGCCATCGAGTCCATGCCAGCTCTCTGTAGAGCCATGCAGTCAGTCCCACTCCCACACTCTATCCTCGTAGCCCTGCAAGTTTATTTCCCTCAAGTGCCCATCCAATTTCTTTTTGAAATCATTCATCATCTCCACTTCCACCATCCTCGTAGGCAGCTGCCTACAAATGAGTTCTTCCTCACATCCCCCCCCTGCATCTCTTGTCCAAAACCTTAAATCTGTGTCCCCTAGTCCTTGTGCAATTAGCTAATGGGAATAGCTTTTCTTTGTTTACCATGTCTAAATCTGTCATAATCTTGTACACCTCTATCAAATCTCCCCGCAATCTCCTTTGCTCCAAGGAGATTGTGCTGTGACAATGTGATTCATTTTATATTTCAAAAGTCGTGACTATGTAGAAATGTGGGTTTTGGATGCGTGTGACTGGGCTTGTTACTTGGGGCAGCAGTGGTGTTAACACGGAGACACTGCAGTTGAAGACCTCGAGGCATCACTGCAAAGGGTAGCAGCATTGACATAGTTTCCACTTTCCATAGGTATTGTCGTCTCCTCACAGGCCAGCATACCAGAGGGTGCATGTTCTGAAAGCTGCCTAATGTCCTCATCCAATGATGGATTCCATTCCACAAAGAGCCCTAGCCTTACAGACAAGGTGATGACCCCAGCTTTTGTGTACACCACCTCTGCAACTCCGATACTGCAGGCACAGGAAAATGGAGCTGGGATCAGTGACACTCAGCTCCCAGTCACTTTCCAGGAAGGACGTAGAGCCTCTGACACCTCAATAACTCCAGGTAAATCTCCAGGAAAGCTTCAGATTTGCAACTTAGCAGTTGAAACAAGAATTTAACCCTATGTATGTGGTTGGGCCGTTGCTGAGTTCTGTTGGTTTTCCAGGACTGAAGCCTTTCCGACAGCAGCTGCGTAAAAGCACCAGAGCGAAAGGATTATTTGGGCTTAACAAAATCACTGGTTTTACTCGGCATGTCTGGCGGTCTCCATCCTGCATCAGGCCACGGAATGGACCGTGCCATCAGCACCCTCCTAGCAGCCCCCAGCAGGTAAACTTCAAGCCACTTCAACAATTTTATATAATCTTTCATTTGTAACATTTTACCTTTTCAAACAGTGGTTGTGATTGTTACTGATGTAGTTGTGTTTGTGATTCAGGTTGTGAGCGTTTTGCCCACTCTCTCCATCGGGATCTCCACAGAAGGCAGAAATCTGCTGGAGGAAGTTTTACACCAACAGAGGTGAGCTCGGTTTCTGTTAAAGGTCATGGGAAACTTTCCAATTATTTAAAACCCTGAAGTAACAGGCACAGAGTTCAGTTACATAATTGTAATCAGCTAGAGGGTTGCTGCTGCACAAACAGTCTTTTATCCAAGAGATTAAAAAAATCCAGGAATCTTTGGGAATTTGGAAAAAATGCAGGAAGTGTGTAGCATTTAGTTAACGGAAACTTGATGAATGTTTTCCGGCAATAGCAGGAATTAAAATGAAACCTCAGTGACCCTGGGTTTCCACTTCTGATTGCAGTCCAGTGACTGCAGCTGGAGAGCAAGGTTTGTACCATTTTGCTGTGGACCCTGACCCCATATTACAATCCAATAGCCTGATGCTCACTGTCTAGACACACAAACTGTGTCTGTGTGGGAGGGGAGCAGGGACCTGTCAGATGCACCTCAGGGTGCTTGTGCTTTTTTGGGTTCAGTGGGGATAGGTTTTGATTCAGACTCTGAACTCTTATCAGTTTGAGAGCAATGGGCTGGGAGGGAATATAAAACATTACAAATCATCTCTCTCATTTCTAACTTTTTTTGCAGAATGCTGCAGCTGAGATATCCAAACAATCCCCAACCCAAAAGCTTTGTACAGCCCAACCCTATCAAGACTCCTGTGTTCCAGAGCAAAGTGAAAACAGCACCGCATGGTTTTAAAACTGCACCTCACCTAATACCCCCTTTCCTTCTGTCTGACTTTACACATGCAGACTCTGAGACAGTCTACAGAGCTCAGTCACAGTTGCACTGCTTAGTAGGTGTCAGTCTGTCACAACCTCCTCCCAACACCAGCCCTTTGGATTTATATCCCACATTCTCCAAATTCCTCCAACAAACTCCATTCTCATCACCAGAGCACAGCGAGGGTCTGGGAGTGGACTGTGAAATGGAAGATCTCACAGCAACACAACTTAGCAAAATTGTGCTGGTGAATTAAGCTGCTCAGCTGTGCAAACTCTGAATTCTGCAAGTTTTAAAGCAATAAAACCTTCAGTCTGTGATATTCTGGTAAATAACTGCACTTGACAAAAGTCAATCAACAATGTAGATTTGTGAAGTGTTTGTGTGTCTGGGAACTTCAGTAACCAAAGGATGATTCCACTCCCCCATTGATATTTATAAGCTGCAATCTAAAGCATAAGTCACTTTAATTATCAATTCACGCCAAAAGTAAACTCAGGTCTGTTCAAGGAAGCATCGAATATCGGGACTGTCTGTCTCTGTCCAGTCAGTAGGTGAGGATATACTGGCCAGAATTACCTCAAGCATAGAAGAGGCTGTTCTGCTGTATTGAGCCACTCAATCAGATCAACTGTATTCCAACCATGAATCTGTGTTTTCGTGAAGTGAAATTACTGAATTTCTGGACAAATTCACCTTCATCTTCTGCAGGAATCCACAGATTTTACAGCTAAACATTCTGTGAGCATCTGAAAAATCTGTCTGGCTACAAAAGAGAGAATCCTTGTACTCCTAGAATTGTTTGGCTGTGTACTGGGTTTGAAATTCCCACGATTGCATTAGATTTATCAGGAAATATATTGTTATAAAGAATCCAGAGGAGACCGGGATTCTGCTGCTCATGTGAAAGTGTTTTATATTATCCAATTAGGAATGAATCTACTTTAGGGACTGTGCAATAATCTTTTCCAATTTGTACCTGATGTAAAGAGAAATGAACAATTTTAAAGTACCTTATTTACGTGTTAGTAAAGTAATGAAATCTGATCAAAAACCACTTGTGTTTGTATAGTGATTCCTATGTCTGTTAAGCCACTATGTAGTTGCCATGATTTTTCTGTGTTTTAAAATGGTCCCAGTTACTTCCAGGTTCAGCTAGAGATTGATTTGAGCTTTTCTCAGTATTTGGCCACCCTGCATTTTAGTTGAGTTTTTTAGTTGTTGTGTACTCCTGCACTTGGAGACCAAATGCTGGGAACAGGGGGTCAGGCAGCATCTGCACTGAGAGAAGCAGAATTAATGTCAATGACCTTTCAGCAGAACTGACTTGCACATCAGTCTGGCTTCTCAACACAGTATTACAAGCAAGCCAGCACCTTCTACTGGATAAATGGAGGAGACAGCTGGATGCTTGCACATTCGCTTCAGAGAATAGAAATACAGGACTGCAGTTATAAAAGCAGAAAGTGCTGCAAATACACAGCAGTTCTGGCAACATCTGTGGAGAGAGAAACAGAGTTAACTTTTCAGGTCTGTCATCATGAAAGGTCATTAACCTGAAACATTACCTCTGTTTCTTATTATTTCTTTTTATTTCAGATTTCCAGCATCCGCAGTATTTTGCTTTTATTTTACAGGACTCCAGTCGTTAGCTGTGCTGCCTTGCCTCACTGGATTATAACTGTCAACTCTTTTGAGGCCAAAAGGGCAGTGGTTTTGTCACTGTTGGACAGATTTAAAGCATTAAACTTGTTTCTCTCAGTTTCCTAATGCCCAGAATGGGTGTTGCCTCCATCTCTGGACTGAGCTGAGCTTCTCCTGAGGGGTTCTCAGTTCCTGGAAATGGAGGGTGCTGGAGTTTTTTTAAATTTGCTTCATTGGATGTGGGCGTCGCTGGCTAGGGAGGGAGTTCCAGGATTTTGATCCAGTGACAGGGGAGGTGGCACAGTGGTATTGTCACTGGACTAGTAATCCAGAGGGTAGTGCTCTGGGGACGTGGATTTGAATCCTACCACAGCAGATGGTGAAATTTGAATTCAATTAATAAAATATGGAATTAAAAAGCTAGTCCAACGATGGCCATGAAACGATTGTCGATTGTTGTAAAAACCCATCTGGTTCACTAATGTCCTTTAGGGAAGGAAATCTGCTGTCCTTACCTGGTCTGGCCTACAGCAACGTGGTTGATAGGGATGGGTAATAAATGCTGTCCTAGGCAGTGACGTCCACATCCCACGAACAAATTTTAAAAAAGTAAAGGAACAGCAATATATTTCCTGGTCAGGATGGTGTGTGCTTGGAGGTCACTCCTGTGGCCTACAAAGAACAGAGCAGGAAAGCAGGGCACCAACAGTGAGGACTCCTTTGTCCAGCTCGGAGTCAGCTCGACCACACAAGTCTTTTGTTTTTTTAACAGTTGACTTTAACCTGCCTGTTTGACAAATCCTCATTTATTCTCATTCAAGGCCAATGGGAAGCTACACTATAGTTGAAAGTATTTGTGGGTTACTGGTTTGAATTTTAGGAAGCAGTGAAATGAATTGACTGCTTGATCCACCAGATGGTAAACATATTCTTATTGTAATAATTGCTCATTGTTGACTTTGTTGAATCGACCAATGTTTCGATGTTTCATTTTATTTATGTAATTATTTATTGATTTTAAACAAATAAAACTGGCTTTCAGGTTTATTTTGTTGCATTTGTCTGTTTAATGCCTCCAGGTCCTCAATGGGTCTTGTTACAGGGAACTACAAGCTTAGACCAGCCTCATGGCAAAGGTTGTTTCATTCCCAAGTCCCATTAATCTTGAATAAAAACAGAAAGTGTTGGAAATACTCAGCAGGTCTGGCAGCATCTGTGGAGAGAGAAGCAGAGTTAACGTTTCAGGTCTGTGACCTTTCATCAGAGCTGGCAAAGGTTAGAAATGTAATAGGTATTAAGCAAATAAAGTGGAGGTTGGGGAGGAAGGAGAACAAAAGGGAAGGTGTGTGATAAGAGGGCTGGAGAGATTAACTGACAAGGAGGTCATGGGGCAAAGGCAGAGAGAGTGTGCTAATGGTTTGGTGAAAGACGAAGCATTAGTGCAGAGAGAGTGTAAATGACAGAATGATGAGTAGCCGCAGCCAAAAGCACAAACATGAAAACCCCAGTTTTAAGGCAGGCACATGATAAAGAAATACTAAAATAAAATGATAAAAAAAGGGCCCGTTATGCTCTGAAATTATTGAACTCAATGTTCAAGAGTGTCTAATCGGAAAATGAGGTGCTGTTCCTCGAGCTTGCGTTGATGTTCACTGGAACAGGACAAAGACAGAAATATGGGCATGAGAGCAAGGGGTTGTGTTGAAATGGCAAGCAACTCTTTACACTGTTTTATATCTGCGAATCTGACTCCATGAATTAAAATAAATCACCTTCCAAACCTGCGACCTCTACTACCTAGAAGGACAAGGGGAGTAGACACGTGGGAACACAACCACCTGCAAGTTCCCTTCCAAGTCACACACTATCCTGACTTGGAACTATATTGCCGTTCCTTCACTGTCACTGGGTCAAAATCCTGGAACTCCCTTCCTAACAGCACTGTGGGTCTACCTACCCCACATGGGCTGCAGTGGTTCAAGAAGGCAGCTCACCACCACCTTCTCAAGGGCAATTAGGGATGGGCAATAAATGCTGGCCTAGCCAGTAACATTCACATCCCATGAAAGATTTAAAGTGCTACAGCATATCGTACATGCTCATTACTATCGGCAGGTATCCTGCAACAATTTCATTGCCTTCCTTTTCGTATCCTGATCTCTATACTTGTGTGTGTGTGTTTGTTTGTGCCTTTACCTGTCTCTGTCTCTCAGCTGTGCCTCAGTTGCTGTCATTCTTGCCTCTGATTTAGGAGGTTGTGCGTTCAAGTCTCACTCCAGGGTCAAAGTCAAGGCTGACTTTCGAATGCAATAGTAGGGTAGTGCTGCACTGTCAAAGGTGCTGTCTTTCACTCCTGCTGCTCACTTAGGTGGGTGTAAAAGGTCCTGTGGTGCTATTTTGAGAAAAACGGGAATTATCCCCAGTGTCCTCAATCAACATGACAAAAACAAATCTGGTTGTTATCATGTTGCTGTTTGTGGGAGCTTGCTGTGCACAAATTGGCTATCATGCTTCCTACAATACAAAAGTACTTCCTGAGATGTAAAACAGTTTAGGGTGTCCCGAGATCGTAAAAGGTGCTATATAATTTTTATCATTCATTCGTGGAATGTGAGCGTCACTGGCAAGGCCAGCATTTATTGCCCATCCTTAATTGCCCGTGAGAAGGTGGTGGTGAATCACCTTGAACTGCTGCAGTCCATGTGGTGTAGGTACATCCACAGTGTTGTTATGAAGGGAGTTCCAGGATTTTGACCCAGCGACAGTGAACGAGCGGCGATGTAGTTCAATGTCATGATGGTGTGTCACTTGGAGGGGAACTTGCAGGTGGTGAAGTTCCCATATACCACCTCACTCTTGTCGGAGACCGTCATGATGTGGTTCTTTTCCTCGCTCTCTCCTGGTTAATTACCTCATGCTGCCCTGGTTAAGTTCCTCACAGTCCGAGTTAAATACTTCACTCTTCTAGTTATTTTCCTCACTTTCCTGTTTATTTTCCTCACTTTATCCTTATTAATTTCCTCACTCCTGGCTAATTAACTTACTCTCTCCTGGTGTATTTCCTCGCTCTGCCAGTTGATTTCCCAACTCTCCTGGTTAAGTTCCTAACTCTCCTGATTCAATTCCAAACTCTCCTGGTTAATTTGTTACTTCTGGTAATTTTCCTCACTCTCTCCAGCTTCTTTTCCTCATTCTCCTGGTTAATTTCCTCACTCTAATCCAGGTCTTTCCCTCACGCTCTCGTTAATTTCCTCACTCTCTCCTGAATTAATTTCCTCAATCTATTCTGGTTATTTTCCTCACTGTATCCTGATTACTTACTTTACTCTCCCCTGATCAATTTTCCACACTCTCTTGATTAAATTCCTCACTTTCTTGATTAAATTCCTCACTCTCCTGATTAAATTCATCACTCTCCTGATTAAATTCCTCACTCTCCTTGTTAGATTCCTCACTCCTTGTTAGATTCCTCACTCTCCTTGTTAGATTCCTCACTCTCCTTGTTAGATTCCTCACTCTCCTTGTTAGATTCCTCACTCTCTTGATTAAATTCCTCACTCTCCTGATTAAATTCCTCACTCCTTGCTAAATTCCTCACTTTCTTGATTAAATTCCTCACCCTCCTGGTTAATTTCCTTACTCTCCTTGTTAAATTCCTCACTCTCTTGATTAAATTCCTCACTCTCCTGATTAAATTCATCACTCTCCTGATTAAATTCCTCACTCTCCTTGTTAGATTCCTCACTCCTTGTTAGATTCCTCACTCCTTGTTAAATTCCTCACTCTCCTTGTTAAATTCCTCACTCTCCAGTTTAAATTCCTCACTCTCCTAGTTAATTTCCTCACTCCTTGCTAAATTCCTCACTCTCCTTGTTAAATTCCTCACTCCTTGTTAAATTCCTCACTCTCCTTGTTAAATTCCTCACTCTCCAGTTTAAATTCCTCACTCTCCTAGTTAATTTCCTCACTCACCTGATTAAATTCCTCTCTCCAGATTCTATTCCTCACTCTCCTGAATAAATTCCTCACTCTCCTGAATAAATTCCTCACTCTCCTGAATAAATTCCTCACTCTCCTGAATAAATTCCTCACTCTCCTGAATAAATTCCTCACTCTCCTGATTAAATTCCTCACTCCTTGTTAAATTCCTCACTCCTTGTTAAATTCCTCACTCCTTGTTAAATTCCTCACTCTCCTGAATAAATACCTCACTCTCCTGATCAAATTCCTCTCTCCAGATTCTATTCCTCACTCTCCTGAATAAATTCCTCACTCTCCTGAATAAATTCCTCACTCCTTGTTAAATTCCTCACCTTGTTAAATTCCTCACTCTCCTGATTAAATTCCTCACTCTTATTAAATTCATCACTCTCCTGAATAAATTCCTCACTCTCCTGATTAAATTCCTCACTCCTTGTTAAATTCCTCACTCTCCTGAATAAATACCTCACTCTCCTGAATAAATACCTCACTCTCCTGATCAAATTCCTCTCTCCAGATTCTATTCCTCACTCTCCTGAATAAATTCCTCACTCTCCTGAATAAATTCCTCACTCTCCTGAATAAATTCCTCACTCTCCTGATTAAATTCCTCACTCCTTGTTAAATTCCTCACTCTCCTGATTAAATTCCTCACTCCTTGTTAAATTCCTCACTCTCCTGAATAAATACCTCACTCTCCTGATTAAATTCCTCACTCTCCTGATTAAATTCCTCACTCTCCTGATTAAATTCCTCACTCTCCTTATTAAATTCCTCACTCTCTTGATTAAGTTCCTCACTCCTTGTTAAATTCCTCACTCTTCTGATCAAATTCATCACTCTCCTGATTAAATTCCTCACTCCTTGTTAAATTCCTCACTTTCCTGATTAAATTCATCACTCTCCTGATTAAATTCCTCACTCCTTGTTAAATTCCTCACTCTCCTGATTAAATTCCTCACTCATTGTTAAATTCCTCACTCTCCTGATCAAATTCCTCACTCCTTGTTAAATTCCTCACTATCCTGATCAAATTCCTCACTCTCCTGATTAAATTCATCACTCTCTTGATTAAATTCCTCACTCTCCTGATCAAATTCCTCACTCTCCTGATTAAATTTCTCACTCCTTGTTAAATTCCTCACTCTCCTGATTGAATTCCTCACTCTCTTGATTAAATTCCTCACTCTCCTGGTTAAATTCCTCACTCTCCTGGTTAAATTCCTCACTCTCCTAGTTAATTTCCTCACTCTCCTAGTTAATTTCCTCACTCTCCTGATTAATTTCCTCACTCTCTTGATTAATTTCCTCACTCTCTTGATTAATTTCCTCACTCTCCTGATTAAATTCCTCTCTCCAGATTCTATTCCTCACTCTCCTGATTAAATTCCTCACTCTCCTGATTAATTTCCTCACTCTCCCGGTTAATTTCCTCACTCTCCCGGTTAATTTCCTCACTCTCCCGGTTAATTTCCTCACTCTCCCGGTTAATTTCCTCACTCTCCTGATTAATTTCCTCACTCTCTTGATTAAATTCCTCAATCTCTTGATTAAATTCCTCACTCTCCTTGTTATATTCCCCTCTCTCCTGATTAATTTCCTCTCTCCAGATTCTATTCCTTACTCTCCTGAATAATTTCCTCACTCTCCTGATTAAATTCCTCACTCCTTGTTAAATTCCTCACTCTCTTGATTAATTTCCTCACACTCCTGGTTAATTTCCTCACACTCCTGGTTAATTTCCTCACACTCCTGGTTAATTTCCTCACTCTCCCTGTTAATTTCCTCACTCTCCTGATTAATTTCCTCACTCTCTTGATTAATTTCCTCACTCTCCTGATTAAATTCCTCTCTCCAGATTCTATTCCTCACTCTCCTGATTAAATTCCTCACTCTCCTGATTAATTTCCTCACTCTCCCGGTTAATTTCCTCACTCTCCCGGTTAATTTCCTCACTCTCCCGGTTAATTTCCTCACTCTCCCGGTTAATTTCCTCACTCTCCCGGTTAATTTCCTCACTCTCCTGATTAATTTCCTCACTCTCTTGATTAAATTCCTCAATCTCTTGATTAAATTCCTCACTCTCCTTGTTATATTCCCCTCTCTCCTGATTAATTTCCTCTCTCCAGATTCTATTCCTTACTCTCCTGAATAATTTCCTCACTCTCCTGATTAAATTCCTCACTCCTTGTTAAATTCCTCACTCTCTTGATTAATTTCCTCACACTCCTGGTTAATTTCCTCACACTCCTGGTTAATTTCCTCACACTCCTGGTTAATTTCCTCACTCTCCCGGTTAATTTCCTCACTCTCCTGATTAATTTCCTCACTCTCTTGATTAATTTCCTCACTCTCTTGATTAAATTCCTCAATCTCTTGATTAAATTCCTCACTCTCCTTGTTATATTCCCCTCTCTCCTGATTAATTTCCTCTCTCCAGATTCTATTCCTTACTCTCCTGAATAATTTCCTCACTCTCCTGATTAAATTCCTCACTCCTTGTTAAATTCCTCACTCTCTTGATTAATTTCCTCACACTCCTGGTTAATTTCCTCACACTCCTGGTTAATTTCCTCACACTCCTGGTTAATTTCCTCACTCTCCCTGTTAATTTCCTCACTCTCTTGATTAATTTCCTCACTCTCCTGATTAAATTCCTCTCTCCAGATTCTATTCCTCACTCTCCTGATTAAATTCCTCACTCTCCTGATTAAATTCCTCACTCTCCTGATTAAATTCCTCACTCTCCTGATTAATTTCCTCACTCTCCTGATTAAATTCCTCACTCTCTTGATTAATTTCCTTACTCCCCTTGTTAATTCCTCACTCTCCTTGTTAATTTCCTCACTCTCCTGATCAAATTCCTCACTCTCCTGATCAAATTCCTCACTCTCCTGATTAATTTCCTCACTCTCCTGATTAAATTCCTCACTCTCCTGATTAAATTCCTCACTCTCCTGATTAAATTCCTCAATCTCTTGATTAATTTCCTCACACTCCTGGTTAATTTCCTCACACTCCTGGTTAATTTCCTCACTCTCCTGGTTAATTTCCTCACACTCCTGGTTAATTTCCTCACACTCCCTGTTAATTTCCTCACTCTCTTGATTAATTTCCTCACTCTCTTGATTAATTTCCTCACTCTCCTGATTAAATTCCTCTCTCCAGATTCTATTCCTCACTCTCCTGATTAAATTCCTCACTCTCCTGATTAAATACATCACTCTCTTGACTAAATTCCTCACTCTCCTTATTAAATTCCTCACTCCTGGTTAATTTCCTCACTCTCCTGATTGAATTCCTCACTCTCTTGATTAAATTCCTCACTCTCCTAGTTAAATTCCTCACTCTCCTAGTTAAATTCCTCACTCTCCTAGATAATTTCCTCACTCTCCTGATTAAATTCCTCACTCTCCTGATTAAATTCCTCACTCTCCTGATTAAATTCCTCACTCTCCTGATTAAATTCCTCACTCTCCTGATTAAATTCCTCACTCTCCTTGTTATATTCCTCACTCTCCTGACTAAATTCCTCAATCTCCTGATTAATTTCCTCACTCACCTGATTAAATTCCTCAATCTCCTGATTAATTTCCTCACTCTCTTGATTAGTTTCCTCTCTCCAGATTCTATTCCTTACTCTCCTGAATAATTTCCTCACTCTCCTGATTAAATTCCTCACTCCTTGTTAAATTCCTCACTCTCTTGCTTAATTTCCTCACACTCCTGGTTAATTTCCTCACTCTCCCTGTTAATTTCCTCACTCACCTGATTAAATTCATCACTCTCTTGACTAAATTCCTCACTCTCCTTGTTAAATTCCTCACTCTCCTGGTTAAATTCCTCACTCTCCTAGTTAATTTCCTCACTCTCCTGATTAAATTCCTCACTCTCCTGATTAAATTCCTCACTCTCTTGATTAATTTCCTTACTCTCCTTGTTAATTTCGTCACTCTCCTGGTTAATTTCCTCACTCTCCTGATTAGTTTCCTCACTCTCCTTGTTAATTTCCTCACTCTCCTGATCAAATTCCTCACTCTCCTGATTGAATTCATCACTCTCTTGATTAAATTCCTCACTCTCCTGATTAAATTCCTCACTCCTTGTTAAATTCCTCACTCTCCTGATTAAATTCCTCACTCTCCTTATTAAATTCATCACTCTCTTGATTAAGTTCCTCACTCCTTGTTAAATTCCTCACTCTCCTGATTAAATTCCTCACTCTCCTGGTTAATTTCCTCACTCTCCTGATTAGTTTCCTCACTCTCCTAGTTAATTTCCTCACTCTCCTGATTAAATTTCTCACTCTCCTGATTAAATTCCTCAATCTCCTGATTAATTTCCTCAATCTCCTGATTAATTTCCTCACTCTCCTGATTAAATTCCTCAATCTCCTGATTAATTTCCTCACTCTCCTGATTAATTTCCTCACTCTCCTGGTTAATTTCCTCACTCTCCTGATTAGTTTCCTCACTCTCCTTGTTAATTTCCTCACTCTCCTGATCAAATTCCTCACTCCTTGTTAAATTCCTCACTCTCCTGATTGAATTCATCACTCTCTTGATTAAATTCCTCACTCTCCTGATTAAATTCCTCACTCCTTGTTAAATTCCTCACTCTCCTGATTAAATTCCTCACTCTCCTTATTAAATTCATCACTCTCTTGATTAAGTTCCTCACTCCTTGTTAAATTCCTCACTCTCCTGATCAAATTCCTCACTCTCCTGATTAAATTCCTCACTCCTTGTTAAATTCCTCACTTCTGAACAAATTCCTCACTCTTCTGAACAAATTCCTCACTCTCCTGATTAAATTCCTCACTCCTTGTTAAATTCCTCACTCTCCTGATTAAATTCATCACTCTCCTGATTAAATTCCTCACTCCTTGTTAAATTCCTCACTCTCCTGATTAAATCCCTCACTCCTTGTTAAATTCCTCACTCTCCTGATCAAATTCCTCACTCCTTGTTAAATTCCTCACTATCCTGATCAAATTCCTCACTCTACTGATTAAATTCATCACTCTCCTGATTAAATTCCTCACTCCTTGTTAAATTCCTCACTCTCCTGATCAAATTCCTCACTCTCCTGATCAAATTCCTCACTCTCCTGATCGAATTCCTCACTCTCCTGATCGAATTCCTCACTCTCCTGATCGAATTCCTCACTCTCCTGATCGAATTCCTCACTCTCCTGATCGAATTCCTCACTCTCCTGATTGAATTCCTCACTCTCTTGATTAAATTCCTCACTCCTTGTTAAATTCCTCACTCTCCTGATTAAATTCCTCACTCTCCTTATTAAATTCATCACTCTCTTGATTAAGTTCCTCACTCCTTGTTAAATTCCTCACTCTCCTGATCAAATTCCTCACTCTCCTGATTAAATTCCTCACTCCTTGTTAAATTCCTCACTTCTGAACAAATTCCTCACTCTTCTGAACAAATTCCTCACTCTCCTGATTAAATTCCTCACTCCTTGTTAAATTCCTCACTCTCCTGAATAAATTCATCACTCTCCTGATTAAATTCCTCACTCCTTGTTAAATTCCTCACTCTCCTGATTAAATCCCTCACTCCTTGTTAAATTCCTCACTCTCCTGATCAAATTCCTCACTCCTTGTTAAATTCCTCACTATCCTGATCAAATTCCTCACTCTCCTGATTAAATTCATCACTCTCCTGATTAAATTCCACTCTCCTGATCAAATTCCTCACTCTCCTGATCAAATTCCTCACTCTCCTGATCGAATTCCTCACTCTCCTGATTGAATTCCTCACTCTCCTGATTGAATTCCTCACTCTCCTGATTGAATTCCTCACTCTCCTGATTGAATTCCTCACTCTCTTGATTAAATTCCTCACTCTCTTGATTAAATTCCTCACTCTCTTGATTAAATACCTCACTCTCCTGGTTAAATTCCGCACTCTCCTGATTAAATTCCTCAATCTCCTGATTAATTTCCTCACTCTCTTGATTAATTTCCTCACTCTCCTGATTAAATTCCTCTCTCCAGATTCTATTCCTTACTCTCCTGAATAAATTCCTCACTCTCCTGATTAAATTCCTCACTCTCCTGATTAAATTCCTCACTCCTTGTTAAATTCCTCACTCTCCCGGTTAATTTCCTCACTCTCCTGATTAATTTCCTCACTCTCTTGATTAAATTCCTCACTCTCTTGATTAAATTCCTCACTCTCCTGATTAAATTCCTCACTCTCCTGATTAAATTCCTCACTCTCCTGATTAAATTCCTCACTCTCCTGAATAAATTCCTCACTCTCCTGATTAAATTCCTCACTCCTTGTTAAATTCCTCACTCTCCTGAATAAATACCTCACTCTCCTGATCAAATTCCTCTCTCCAGATTCTATTCCTCACTCTCCTGAATAAATTCCTCACTCTCATGAATAAATTCCTCACTCTCCTCAATAAATTCCTCACTCTCCTGATTAAATTCCTCACTCCTTGTTAAATTCCTCACTCTCCTGATTAAATTCCTCACTCCTTGTTAAATTCCTCACTCTCCTGAATAAATACCTCACTCTCCTGATCAAATTCCTCACCTTGTTAAATTCATCACTCTCCTGATTAAATTCCTCACTCCTTGTTAAATTCCTCACTCTCCTGATCAAATTCCTCACTCTCCTGATCGAATTCCTCACTCTCCTGATTGAATTCCTCACTCTCCTGATTGAATTCCTCACTCTCCTGATTGAATTCCTCACTCTCCTGATTGAATTCCTCACTCTCCTGATTGAATTCCTCACTCTCATGATTAAATTCCTCACTCTCTTGATTAAATTCCTCACTCTCTTGATTAAATTCCTCACTCTCCTGGTTAAATTCCGCACTCTCCTAGTTAATTTCCTCACTCTCCTGATTAAATTCCTCAATCTCCTGATTAATTTCCTCAATCTCCTGATTAATTTCCTCACTCTCTTGATTAATTTCCTCACTCTCCTGATTAAATTCCTCTCTCCAGATTCTATTCCTTACTCTCCTGAATAAATTCCTCATTCTCCTGAATAAATTCCTCACTCTCCTGATTAAATTCCTCACTCTCCTGATTAAATTCCTCACTCCTTGTTAAATTCCTCACTCTCCCGGTTAATTTCCTCACTCTCCCGGTTAATTTCCTCACTCTCTTGATTAAATTCCTCACTCTCTTGATTAAATTCCTCACTCTCCTGATTAAATTCCTCACTCTCCTGATTAAATTCCTCACTCTCCTGAATAAATTCCTCACTCTCCTGATTAAATTCCTCACTCTCCTGATTAAATTCCTCACTCCTTTTTAAATTCCTCACTCTCCTGAATAAATACCTCACTCTCCTGATCAAATTCCTCTCTCCAGATTCTATTCCTCACTCTCCTGAATAAATTCCTCACTCTCCTGAATAAATTCCTCACTCTCCTGAATAAATTCCTCGCTCTCCTGATTAAATTCCTCGCTCTCCTGATTAAATTCCTCACTCCTTGTTAAATTCCTCACTCTCCTGATTAAATTCCTCACTCCTTGTTAAATTCCTCACTCTCCTGAATAAATACCTCACTCTCCTGATCAAATTCCTCACCTTGTTAAATTCCTCACTCTCCTGATTAAATTCCTCACTCTCCTTATTAAATTCATCACTCTCTTGATTAAGTTCCTCACTCCTTGTTAAATTCCTCACTCTCATGAATAAATTCCTCACTCTCCTCAATAAATTCCTCACTCTCCTGATTAAATTCCTCACTCCTTGTTAAATTCCTCACTCTCCTGATTAAATTCCTCACTCCTTGTTAAATTCCTCACTCTCCTGAATAAATACCTCACTCTCCTGATCAAATTCCTCACCTTGTTAAATTCATCACTCTCCTGATTAAATTCCTCACTCCTTGTTAAATTCCTCACTCTCCTGATCAAATTCCTCACTCTCCTGATCGAATTCCTCACTCTCCTGATTGAATTCCTCACTCTCCTGATTGAATTCCTCACTCTCCTGATTGAATTCCTCACTCTCCTGATTGAATTCCTCACTCTCTTGATTAAATTCCTCACTCTCTTGATTAAATTCCTCACTCTCTTGATTAAATTCCTCACTCTCCTGGTTAAATTCCGCACTCTCCTAGTTAATTTCCTCACTCTCCTGATTAAATTCCTCAATCTCCTGATTAATTTCCTCAATCTCCTGATTAATTTCCTCAATCTCCTGATTAATTTCCTCACTCTCTTGATTAATTTCCTCACTCTGTTGATTAATTTCCTCACTCTCCTGATTAAATTCCTCTCTCCAGATTCTATTCCTTACTCTCCTGAATAAATTCCTCACTCTCCTGAATAAATTCCTCACTCTCCTGATTAAATTCCTCACTCTCCTGATTAAATTCCTCACTCCTTGTTAAATTCCTCACTCTCCCGGTTAATTTCCTCACTCTCCTGATTAATTTCCTCACTCTCTTGATTAAATTCCTCACTCTCTTGATTAAATTCCTCACTCTCCTGATTAAATTCCTCACTCTCCTGATTAAATTCCTCACTCTCCTGAATAAATTCCTCACTCTCCTGATTAAATTCCTCACTCTCCTGATTAAATTCCTCACTCCTTTTTAAATTCCTCACTCTCCTGAATAAATACCTCACTCTCCTGATCAAATTCCTCTCTCCAGATTCTATTCCTCACTCTCCTGAATAAATTCCTCACTCTCCTGAATAAATTCCTCACTCTCCTGAATAAATTCCTCGCTCTCCTGATTAAATTCCTCACTCCTTGTTAAATTCCTCACTCTCCTGATTAAATTCCTCACTCCTTGTTAAATTCCTCACTCTCCTGAATAAATACCTCACTCTCCTGATCAAATTCCTCACCTTGTTAAATTCCTCACTCTCCTGATTAAATTCCTCACTCTCCTTATTAAATTCATCACTCTCTTGATTAAGTTCCTCACTCCTTGTTAAATTCCTCACTCTCCTTATTAAATTCATCACTCTCTTGATTAAGTTCCTCACTCCTTGTTAAATTCCTCACTCTTCTGATCAAATTCATCACTCTCCTGATTAAATTCCTCACTCCTTGTTAAATTCCTCACTTTCCTGATTAAATTCATCACTCTCCTGATTAAATTCCTCACTCCTTGTTAAATTCCTCACTCTCCTGATTAAATTCCTCACTCCTTGTTAAATTCCTCACTCTCCTGATCAAATTCCTCACTCCTTGTTAAATTCCTCACTCTCCTGATCAAATTCCTCACTCCTTGTTAAATTCCTCACTCTCCTGATCAAATTCCTCACTCTCCTGATTAAATTTCTCACTCCTTGTTAAATTCCTCACTCTCCTGATTGAATTCCTCACTCTCTTGATTAAATTCCTCACTCCTTGTTAAATTCCGCACTCTCCTAGTTAATTTCCTCACTCTCCTGATTAAATTCCTCAATCTCCTGATTAAATTCCTCAATCTCCTGATTAATTTCCTCACTCTCTTGATTAATTTCCTCACTCTCCTGATTAAATTCCTCTCTCCAGATTCTATTCCTTACTCTCCTGAATAAATTCCTCACTCTCCTGAATAAATTCCTCACTCTCCTGATTAAATTCCTCACTCTCCTGATTAAATTCCTCACTCCTTGTTAAATTCCTCACTCTCCCGGTTAATTTCCTCACTCTCCCGGTTAATTTCCTCACTCTCCTGATTAATTTCCTCACTCTCTTGATTAAATTCCTCACTCTCCTGATTAAATTCCTCACTCTCCTGATTAAATTCCTCACTCTCCTGAATAAATTCCTCACTCTCTTGATTAAATTCCTCACTCTCCTGATTAAATTCCTCACTCCTTTTTAAATTCCTCACTCTCCTGAATAAATACCTCACTCCTTGTTAAATTCCTCACTCTCCTTATTAAATTCATCACTCTCTTGATTAAGTTCCTCACTCCTTGTTAAATTCCTCACTCTTCTGATCAAATTCATCACTCTCCTGATTAAATTCCTCACTCCTTGTTAAATTCCTCACTCTCCTGAATAAATACCTCACTCTCCTGATCAAATTCCTCACCTTGTTAAATTCATCACTCTCCTGATTAAATTCCTCACTCCTTGTTAAATTCCTCACTCTCCTGATCAAATTCCTCACTCTCCTGATCAAATTCCTCACTCTCCTGATCGAATTCCTCACTCTCCTGATTGAATTCCTCACTCTCCTGATTAAATTTCTCACTCCTTGTTAAATTCCTCACTCTCCTGATTGAATTCCTCACTCTCTTGATTAAATTCCTCACTCCTTGTTAAATTCCTCACTCTCCTGGTTAAATTCCTCACTCTCCTAGTTAATTTCCTCACTCTCCTGATTAATTTCCTCAATCTCCTGATTAATTTCCTCACTCTCTTGATTAATTTCCTCACTCTCTTGATTAATTTCCTCACTCTCCTGATTAAATTCCTCTCTCCAGATTCTATTCCTTACTCTCCTGATTAAATTCCTCACTCTCCTGATTAAATTCCTCACTCTCCCGGTTAATTTCCTCACTCTCCCGGTTAATTTCCTCACTCTCCTGATTAATTTCCTCACTCTCTTGATTAAATTCCTCACTCTCTTGATTAAATTCCTCACTCTCTTGATTAAATTCCTCACTCTCCTTGTTATATTCCTCACTCTCCTGACTAAATTCCTCAATCTCCTGATTAATTTCCTCACTCTCTTGATTAATTTCCTCTCTCCAGATTCTATTCCTTACTCTCCTGAATAATTTCCTCACTCTCCTGATTAAATTCCTCACTCCTTGTTAAATTCCTCACTCTTCTGATCAAATTCCTCACTCTCCTGATCAAATTCCTCACTCTCCTGATCGAATTCCTCACTCTCCTGATTGAATTCCTCACTCTCCTGATTGAATTCCTCACTCTCCTGATTGAATTCCTCACTCTCCTGATTGAATTCCTCACTCTCCTGATTGAATTCCTCACTCTCCTGATTGAATTCCTCACTCTCTTGATTGAATTCCTCAGTCTCTTGATTAAATTCCTCACTCTCTTGATTAAATTCCTCACTCTCCTGGTTAATTTCCTCACTCTCCTGATTAGTTTCCTCACTCTCCTGATTAAATTCCTCAATCTCCTGATTAATTTCCTCAATCTCCTGATTAATTTCCTCACTCTCCTGATTAAATTCCTCACTCTCTTGATTAATTTCCTCACTCTCCTTGTTAATTTCGTCACTCTCCTGGTTAATTTCCTCACTCTCCTGATTAGTTTCCTCACTCTCCTTGTTAATTTCCTCACTCTCCTGATCAAATTCCTCACTCTCCTGATTGAATTCATCACTCTCTTGATTAAATTCCTCACTCTCCTGATTAAATTCCTCACTCCTTGTTAAATTCCTCACTCTCCTGATTAAATTCCTCACTCTCCTTATTAAATTCATCACTCTCTTGATTAAGTTCCTCACTCCTTGTTAAATTCCTCACTCTCCTGATTAAATTCCTCACTCCTTGTTAAATTCCTCACTTCTGAACAAATTCCTCACTCTTCTGAACAAATTCCTCACTCTCCTGATTAAATTCCTCACTCCTTGTTAAATTCATCACTCTCCTGATTAAATTCATCACTCTCCTGATTAAATTCCTCACTCCTTGTTAAATTCCTCACTCTCCTGATTAAATCCCTCACTCCTTGTTAAATTCCTCACTCTCCTGATCAAATTCCTCACTCCTTGTTAAATTCCTCACTATCCTGATCAAATTCCTCACTCTCCTGATTAAATTCATCACTCTCCTGATTAAATTCCTCACTCCTTGTTAAATTCCTCACTCTCCTGATTGAATTCCTCACTCTCCTGATTGAATTCCTCACTCTCCTGATTGAATTCCTCACTCTCCTGATTGAATTCCTCACTCTCTTGATTGAATTCCTCAGTCTCTTGATTAAATTCCTCACTCTCTTGATTAAATTCCTCACTCTCCTGGTTAATTTCCTCACTCTCCTGATTAGTTTCCTCACTCTCCTGATTAAATTCCTCAATCTCCTGATTAATTTCCTCAATCTCCTGATTAATTTCCTCACTCTCCTGATTAAATTCCTCACTCTCTTGATTAATTTCCTCACTCTCCTTGTTAATTTCGTCACTCTCCTGGTTAATTTCCTCACTCTGATTAGTTTCCTCACTCTCCTTGTTAATTTCCTCACTCTCCTGATCAAATTCCTCACTCTCCTGATTGAATTCATCACTCTCTTGATTAAATTCCTCACTCTCCTGATTAAATTCCTCACTCCTTGTTAAATTCCTCACTCTCCTGATTAAATTCCTCACTCTCCTTATTAAATTCATCACTCTCTTGATTAAGTTCCTCACTCCTTGTTAAATTCCTCACTCTCCTGATTAAATTCCTCACTCCTTGTTAAATTCATCACTCTCCTGATTAAATTCATCACTCTCCTGATTAAATTCCTCACTCCTTGTTAAATTCCTCACTCTCCTGATTAAATCCCTCACTCCTTGTTAAATTCCTCACTCTCCTGATCAAATTCCTCACTCCTTGTTAAATTCCTCACTATCCTGATCAAATTCCTCACTCTCCTGATTAAATTCATCACTCTCCTGATTAAATTCCTCACTCCTTGTTAAATTCCTCACTCTCCTGATCAAATTCCTCACTCTCCTGATCAAATTCCTCACTCTCCTGATCAAATTCCTCACTCTCCTGATCAAATTCCTCACTCTCCTGATTGAATTCCTCACTCTCCTGATTGAATTCCTCACTCTCCTGATTGAATTCCTCACTCTCCTGATTGAATTCCTCACTCCTAGTTAAATTCCTCACTCTCCTGATTAAATTCCTCACTCTCCTTATTAAATTCATCACTCTCTTGATTAAGTTCCTCACTCCTTGTTAAATTCCTCACTCTCCTGATTAAATTCCTCACTCCTTGTTAAATTCCTCACTTCTGAACAAATTCCTCACTCTTCTGAACAAATTCCTCACTCTTCTGAACAAATTCCTCACTCTCCTGATTAAATTCCTCACTCCTTGTTAAATTCCTCACTCTCCTGATTAAATTCATCACTCTCCTGATTAAATTCCTCACTCCTTGTTAAATTCCTCACTCTCCTGATTAAATCCCTCACTCCTTGTTAAATTCCTCACTCTCCTGATCAAATTCCTCACTCCTTGTTAAATTCCTCACTATCCTGATCAAATTCCTCACTCTCCTGATTAAATTCATCACTCTCCTGATTAAATTCCTCACTCCTTGTTAAATTCCTCACTCTCCTGATCAAATTCCTCACTCTCCTGATCGAATTCCTCACTCTCCTGATCGAATTCCTCACTCTCCTGATTGAATTCCTCACTCTCCTGATTGAATTCCTCACTCTCCTGATTGAATTCCTCACTCTCCTGATTGAATTCCTCACTCTCTTGATTGAATTCCTCACTCTCTTGATTAAATTCCTCACTCTCTTGATTAAATTCCTCACTCTCTTGATTAAATACCTCACTCTCCTAGTTAATTTCCTCACTCTCTTGATTAATTTCCTCACTCTCCTGATTAAATTCCTCTCTCCAGATTCTATTCCTTACTCTCCTGAAAACATTCCTCACTCTCCTGAATAAATTCCTCACTCTCCTGATTAAATTCCTCACTCTCCTGATTAAATTCCTCACTCCTTGTTAAATTCCTCACTCTCCCGGTTAATTTCCTCACTCTCCTGATTAATTTCCTCACTCTCTTGATTAAATTCCTCACTCTCTTGATTAAATTCCTCACTCTCCTGATTCAATTCCTCACTCTCCTGATTAAATTCCTCACTCTCCTGAATAAATTCCTCACTCTCCTGAATAAATTCCTCACTCTCCTGATTAAATTCCTCACTCTCCTGATTAAATTCCTCACTCCTTGTTAAATTCCTCACTCTCCTGAATAAATACCTCACTCTCCTGATCAAATTCCTCTCTCCAGATTCTATTCCTCACTCTCCTGAATAAATTCCTCACTCTCCTGAATACATTCCTCACTCTCCTGATTAAATTCCTCACTCCTTGTTAAATTCCTCACTCTCCTGATTAAATTCCTCACTCCTTGTTAAATTCCTCACTCTCCTGAATAAATACCTCACTCTCCTGATCAAATTCCTCACCTTGTTAAATTCATCACTCTCCTGATTAAATTCCTCACTCCTTGTTAAATTCCTCACTCTCCTGATCAAATTCCTCACTCTCCTGATCGAATTCCTCACTCTCCTGATTGAATTCCTCACTCTCCTGATTGAATTCCTCACTCTCCTGATTGAATTCCTCACTCTCCTGATTGAATTCCTCACTCTCTTGATTAAATTCCTCACTCTCTTGATTAAATTCCTCACTCTCTTGATTAAATTCCTCACTCTCCTGGTTAAATTCCGCACTCTCCTAGTTAATTTCCTCACTCTCCTGATTAAATTCCTCAATCTCCTGATTAATTTCCTCAATCTCCTGATTAATTTCCTCACTCTCTTGATTAATTTCCTCACTCTCCTGATTAAATTCCTCTCTCCAGATTCTATTCCTTACTCTCCTGAATAAATTCCTCACTCTCCTGAATAAATTCCTCACTCTCCTGATTAAATTCCTCACTCTCCTGATTAAATTCCTCACTCCTTGTTAAATTCCTCACTCTCCCGGTTAATTTCCTCACTCTCCTGATTAATTTCCTCACTCTCTTGATTAAATTCCTCACTCTCTTGATTCAATTCCTCACTCTCCTGATTAAATTCCTCACTCTCCTGATTAAATTCCTCACTCTCCTGAATAAATTCCTCACTCTCCTGAATAAATTCCTCACTCTCCTGATTAAATTCCTCACTCTCCTGATTAAATTCCTCACTCCTTGTTAAATTCCTCACTCTCCTGAATAAATACCTCACTCTCCTGATCAAATTCCTCTCACCAGATTCTATTCCTCACTCTCCTGAATAAATTCCTCACTCTCCTGAATAAATTCCTCACTCTCCTGAATAAATTCCTCGCTCTCCTGATTAAATTCCTCACTCCTTGTTAAATTCCTCACTCTCCTGATTAAATTCCTCACTCCTTGTTAAATTCCTCACTCTCCTGAATAAATACCTCACTCTCCTGATCAAATTCCTCACCTTGTTAAATTCCTCACTCTCCTGATTAAATTCCTCACTCTCCTTATTAAATTCATCACTCTCTTGATTAAGTTCCTCACTCCTTGTTAAATTCCTCACTCTTCTGATCAAATTCATCACTCTCCTGATTAAATTCCTCACTCCTTGTTAAATTCCTCACTTTCCTGATTAAATTCATCACTCTCCTGATTAAATTCCTCACTCCTTGTTAAATTCCTCACTCTCCTGATTAAATTCCTCACTTCTTGTTAAATTCCTCACTCTCCTGATCAAATTCCTCACTCCTTGTTAAATTCCTCACTATCCTGATCAAATTCCTCACTCTCCTGATTAAATTCATCACTCTCTTGATTAAATTCCTCACTCCTTGTTAAATTCCTCACTCTCCTGATCAAATTCCTCACTCTCCTGATTAAATTTCTCACTCCTTGTTAAATTCCTCACTCTCTTGATTAAATTCCTCACTCTCTTGATTAAATTCCTCACTCTCCTTGTTAAATTCCTCACTCTCCTAGTTAATTTCCTCACTCTCCTGATTAATTTCCTCAATCTCCTGATTAATTTCCTCACTCTCTTGATTAATTTCCTCACGCTCTTGATTAATTTCCTCACTCTCCTGATTAAATTCCTCTCTCCAGATTCTATTCCTTACTCTCCTGAATAAATTCCTCACTCTCCTGAATAAATTCCTCACTCTCCTGATTAAATTCCTCACTCTCCTGATTAAATTCCTCACTCTCCCGGTTAATTTCCTCACTCTCCCGGTTAATTTCCTCACTCTCCTGATTAATTTCCTCACTCTCTTGATTAAATTCCTCACTCTCTTGATTAAATTCCTCACTCTCTTGATTAAATTCCTCACTCTCCTTGTTATATTCCTCACTCTCCTGACTAAATTCCTCAATCTCCTGATTAATTTCCTCACTCACCTGATTAAATTTCTCAATCTCCTGATTAATTTCCTCACTCTCTTGATTAATTTCCTCTCTCCAGATTCTATTCCTTACTCTCCTGAATAATTTCCTCACTCACCTGATTAAATTCATCACTCTCTTGACTAAATTCCTCACTCTCCTTATTAAATTCCTCACTCCTGATTGAATTCCTCACTCTCCTGATTGAATTCCTCACTCTCCTTGTTAAATTCCTCGCTCTCCTAGTTAAATTCCTCACTCTCCTAGTTAAATTCCTCACTCTCCTAGTTAAATTCCTCACTCTCCTAGTTAATTTCCTCACTCTCCTGATTAAATTCCTCACTCTCCTGATTAAATTCCTCACTCTCCTGATTAATTTCCTCACTCTCCTGATTAAATTCCTCACTCTCCTGATTAAATTCCTCACTCTCCTGATTAAATTCCTCACTCCCCTTGTTAATTTCCTCACTCTCCTTGTTAATTTCCTCACTCTCCTTGTTAATTTCCTCACTCTCCTGATCAAATTCCTCACTCTCCTGATTAAATTCCTCACTCTCCTGATTAATTTCCTCACTCTCCTGATTAAATTCCTCACTCTCCTGATTAAATTCCTCACTCTCCTGGTTAAATTCCTCACTCTCCTTGTTAATTTCCTCACTCTCCTTGTTAATTTCCTCACTCTCCTGATCAAATTCCTCACTCTCCTGATTAAATTCCTCACTCTCCTGATTAATTTCCTCACTCTCCTGATTAAATTCCTCACTCTCCTGATTAAATTCCTCACTCTCCTGGTTAAATTCCTCACTCTCCTGGTTAATTTCCTCACTCTCCTGATTAGTTTCCTCACTCTCCTGATCAAATTCCTCACTCTCCTTATTAAATTCATCACTCTCTTGATTAAGTTCCTCACTCCTTGTTAAATTCCTCACTCTTCTGATCAAATTCATCACTCTCCTGATTAAATTCCTCACTCTCTTGATTAAATTCCTCACTCTCTTGATTAAATTCCTCACTCTCCTTGTTATATTCCTCACTCTCCTGACTAAATTCCTCAATCTCCTGATTAATTTCCTCACTCTCTTGATTAATTTCCTCTCTCCAGATTCTATTCCTTACTCTCCTGAATAATTTCCTCACTCTCCTGATTAAATTCCTCACTCCTTGTTAAATTCCTCACTCTTCTGATCAAATTCCTCACTCTCCTGATCAAATTCCTCACTCTCCTGATCGAATTCCTCACTCTCCTGATCGAATTCCTCACTCTCCTGATTGAATTCCTCACTCTCCTGATTGAATTCCTCACTCTCCTGATTGAATTCCTCACTCTCCTGATTGAATTCCTCACTCTCTTGATTGAATTCCTCACTCTCCTGATTGAATTCCTCACTCTCTTGATTGAATTCCTCAGTCTCTTGATTAAAATCCTCACTCTCTTGATTAAATTCCTCACTCTCCTGGTTAATTTCCTCAATCTCCTGATTAATTTCCTCACTCTCCTGATTAAATTCCTCACTCTCTTGATTAATTTCCTTACTCTCCTTGTTAATTTCGTCACTCTCCTGGTTAATTTCCTCACTCTCCTGATTAGTTTCCTCACTCTCCTTGTTAATTTCCTCACTCTCCTGATCAAATTCCTCACTCTCCTGATTGAATTCATCACTCTCTTGATTAAATTCCTCACTCTCCTGATTAAATTCCTCACTCCTTGTTAAATTCCTCACTCTCCTGATTAAATTCCTCACTCTCCTTATTAAATTCATCACTCTCTTGATTAAGTTCCTCACTCCTTGTTAAATTCCTCACTCTCCTGATTAAATTCCTCACTCCTTGTTAAATTCCTCACTTCTGAACAAATTCCTCACTCTTCTGAACAAATTCCTCACTCTCCTGATTAAATTCCTCACTCCTTGTTAAATTCATCTCTCTCCTGATTAAATTCATCACTCTCCTGATTAAATTCCTCACTCCTTGTTAAATTCCTCACTCTCCTGATTAAATCCCTCACTCCTTGTTAAATTCCTCACTCTCCTGATCAAATTCCTCACTCCTTGTTAAATTCCTCACTATCCTGATCAAATTCCTCACTCTCCTGATTAAATTCATCACTCTCCTGATTAAATTCCTCACTCCTTGTTAAATTCCTCACTCTCCTGATCAAATTCCTCACTCTCCTGATCAAATTCCTCACTCTCCTGATCAAATTCCTCACTCTCCTGATTGAATTCCTCACTCTCCTGATTGAATTCCTCACTCTCCTGATTGAATTCCTCACTCTCCTGATTGAATTCCTCACTCTCTTGATTAAATTCCTCACTCCTTGTTAAATTCCTCACTCTCCTGATTAAATTCCTCACTCTCCTTATTAAATTCATCACTCTCTTGATTAAGTTCCTCACTCCTTGTTAAATTCCTCACTCTCCTGATCAAATTCCTCACTCTCCTGATTAAATTCCTCACTCCTTGTTAAATTCCTCACTTCTGAACAAATTCCTCACTCTTCTGAACAAATTCCTCACTCTTCTGAACAAATTCCTCACTCTCCTGATTAAATTCCTCACTCTCCTTATTAAATTCATCACTCTCTTGATTAAGTTCCTCACTCCTTGTTAAATTCCTCACTCTCATGAATAAATTCCTCACTCTCCTCAATAAATTCCTCACTCTCCTGATTAAATTCCTCACTCCTTGTTAAATTCCTCACTCTCCTGATTAAATTCCTCACTCCTTGTTAAATTCCTCACTTCTGAACAAATTCCTCACTCTTCTGAACAAATTCCTCACTCTTCTGAATAAATTCCTCACTCTCTTGATTAAATTCCTCACTCTCTTGATTAAATTCCTCACTCTCTTGATTAAATACCTCACTCTCCTGGTTAAATTCCGCACTCTCCTAGTTAATTTCCTCACTCTCTTGATTAATTTCCTCACTCTCCTGATTAAATTCCTCTCTCCAGATTCTATTCCTTACTCTCCTGAAAACATTCCTCACTCTCCTGAATAAATTCCTCACTCTCCTGATTAAATTCATCACTCTCCTGATTAAATTCCTCACTCCTTGTTAAATTCCTCACTCTCCTGATTAAATCCCTCACTCCTTGTTAAATTCCTCACTCTCCTGATCAAATTCCTCACTCCTTGTTAAATTCCTCACTATCCTGATCAAATTCCTCACTCTCCTGATTAAATTCATCACTCTCCTGATTAAATTCCTCACTCCTTGTTAAATTCCTCACTCTCCTGATCAAATTCCTCACTCTCCTGATCAAATTCCTCACTCTCCTGATCGAATTCCTCACTCTCCTGATTGAATTCCTCACTCTCCTGATTGAATTCCTCACTCTCCTGATTGAATTCCTCACTCTCCTGATTGAACTCCTCACTCTCTTGATTGAATTCCTCACTCTCTTGATTAAATTCCTCACTCTCTTGATTAAATTCCTCACTCTCTTGATTAAATACCTCACTCTCCTGGTTAAATTCCGCACTCTCCTAGTTAATTTCCTCACTCTCTTGATTAATTTCCTCACTCTCTTGATTAATTTCCTCACTCTCCTGATTAAATTCCTCTCTCCAGATTCTATTCCTTACTCTCCTGAAAACATTCCTCACTCTCCTGAATAAATTCCTCACTCTCCTGATTAAATTCCTCACTCTCCTGATTAAATTCCTCACTCCTTGTTAAATTCCTCACTCTCCCGGTTAATTTCCTCACTCTCCTGATTAATTTCCTCACTCTCTTGATTAAATTCCTCACTCTCTTGATTAAATTCCTCACTCTCCTGATTCAATTCCTCACTCTCCTGATTAAATTCCTCACTCTCCTGAATAAATTCCTCACTCTCCTGAATAAATTCCTCACTCTCCTGATTAAATTCCTCACTCTCCTGATTAAATTCCTCACTCCTTGTTAAATTCCTCACTCTCCTGAATAAATACCTCACTCTCCTGATCAAATTCCTCTCTCCAGATTCTATTCCTCACTCTCCTGAATAAATTCCTCACTCTCCTGAATACATTCCTCACTCTCCTGATTAAATTCCTCACTCCTTGTTAAATTCCTCACTCTCCTGATTAAATTCCTCACTCCTTGTTAAATTCCTCACTCTCCTGAATAAATACCTCACTCTCCTGATCAAATTCCTCACCTTGTTAAATTCATCACTCTCCTGATTAAATTCCTCACTCCTTGTTAAATTCCTCACTCTCCTGATCAAATTCCTCACTCTCCTGATCGAATTCCTCACTCTCCTGATTGAATTCCTCACTCTCCTGATTGAATTCCTCACTCTCCTGATTGAATTCCTCACTCTCCTGATTGAATTCCTCACTCTCTTGATTAAATTCCTCACTCTCCTGGTTAAATTCCGCACTCTCCTAGTTAATTTCCTCACTCTCCTGATTAAATTCCTCAATCTCCTGATTAATTTCCTCAATCTCCTGATTAATTTCCTCACTCTCTTGATTAATTTCCTCACTCTCCTGATTAAATTCCTCTCTCCAGATTCTATTCCTTACTCTCCTGAATAAATTCCTCACTCTCCTGAATAAATTCCTCACTCTCCTGATTAAATTCCTCACTCTCCTGATTAAATTCCTCACTCCTTGTTAAATTCCTCACTCTCCCGGTTAATTTCCTCACTCTCCTGATTAATTTCCTCACTCTCTTGATTAAATTCCTCACTCTCTTGATTCAATTCCTCACTCTCCTGATTAAATTCCTCACTCTCCTGATTAAATTCCTCACTCTCCTGAATAAATTCCTCACTCTCCTGAATAAATTCCTCACTCTCCTGATTAAATTCCTCACTCTCCTGATTAAATTCCTCACTCCTTGTTAAATTCCTCACTCTCCTGAATAAATACCTCACTCTCCTGATCAAATTCCTCTCTCCAGATTCTATTCCTCACTCTCCTGAATAAATTCCTCACTCTCCTGAATAAATTCCTCACTCTCCTGAATAAATTCCTCGCTCTCCTGATTAAATTCCTCACTCCTTGTTAAATTCCTCACTCTCCTGATTAAATTCCTCACTCCTTGTTAAATTCCTCACTCTCCTGAATAAATACCTCACTCTCCTGATCAAATTCCTCACCTTGTTAAATTCCTCACTCTCCTGATTAAATTCCTCACTCTCCTTATTAAATTCATCACTCTCTTGATTAAGTTCCTCACTCCTTGTTAAATTCCTCACTCTTCTGATCAAATTCATCACTCTCCTGATTAAATTCCTCACTCCTTGTTAAATTCCTCACTTTCCTGATTAAATTCATCACTCTCCTGATTAAATTCCTCACTCCTTGTTAAATTCCTCACTCTCCTGATTAAATTCCTCACTTCTTGTTAAATTCCTCACTCTCCTGATCAAATTCCTCACTCCTTGTTAAATTCCTCACTATCCTGATCAAATTCCTCACTCTCCTGATTAAATTCATCACTCTCTTGATTAAATTCCTCACTCCTTGTTAAATTCCTCACTCTCCTGATCAAATTCCTCACTCTCCTGATTAAATTTCTCACTCCTTGTTAAATTCCTCACTCTCCTGATTGAATTCCTCACTCTCTTGATTAAATTCCTCACTCTCTTGATTAAATTCCTCACTCTCCTTGTTAAATTCCTCACTCTCCTAGTTAATTTCCTCACTCTCCTGATTAATTTCCTCAATCTCCTGATTAATTTCCTCACTCTCTTGATTAATTTCCTCACTCTCTTGATTAATTTCCTCACTCTCCTGATTAAATTCCTCTCTCCAGATTCTATTCCTTACTCTCCTGAATAAATTCCTCACTCTCCTGAATAAATTCCTCACTCTCCTGATTAAATTCCTCACTCTCCTGATTAAATTCCTCACTCTCCCGGTTAATTTCCTCACTCTCCCGGTTAATTTCCTCACTCTCCCGGTTAATTTCCTCACTCTCCTGATTAATTTCCTCACTCTCTTGATTAAATTCCTCACTCTCTTGATTAAATTCCTCACTCTCCTTGTTATATTCCTCACTCTCCTGACTAAATTCCTCAATCTCCTGATTAATTTCCTCACTCACCTGATTAAATTCCTCAATCTCCTGATTAATTTCCTCACTCTCTTGATTAATTTCCTCTCTCCAGATTCTATTCCTTACTCTCCTGAATAATTTCCTCACTCACCTGATTAAATTCATCACTCTCTTGACTAAATTCCTCACTCTCCTTATTAAATTCCTCACTCCTGATTGAATTCCTCACTCTCCTGATTGAATTCCTCACTCTCTTGATTAAATTCCTCACTCTCCTTGTTAAATTCCTCGCTCTCCTAGTTAAATTCCTCACTCTCCTAGTTAAATTCCTCACTCTCCTAGTTAAATTCCTCACTCTCCTTGTTAATTTCCTCACTCTCCTGATCAAATTCCTCACTCTCCTGATTAAATTCCTCACTCTCCTGATTAAATTCCTCACTCTCCTGATTAATTTCCTCACTCTCCTGATTAAATTCCTCACTCTCCTGATTAAATTCCTCACTCTCCTGATTAAATTCCTCACTCTCCTTGTTAATTTCGTCACTCTCCTGGTTAATTTCCTCACTCTCCTGATTAGTTTCCTCACTCTCCTGATTAAATTCCTCACTCTCCTGATCAAATTCCTCGCTCTCCTTGTTAAATTCCTCGCTCTCCTAGTTAAATTCCTCACTCTCCTAGTTAAATTCCTCACTCTCCTAGTTAAATTCCTCACTCTCCTTGTTAATTTCCTCACTCTCCTGATTAAATTCCTCACTCTCCTGATTAAATTCCTCACTCTCCTGATTAAATTCCTCACTCTCCTGATTAAATTCCTCACTCTCCTTGTTAATTTCGTCACTCTCCTGGTTAATTTCCTCACTCTCCTGATTAGTTTCCTCACTCTCCTGATTAAATTCCTCACTCTCCTGATCAAATTCCTCACTCTCCTTATTAAATTCATCACTCTCTTGATTAAGTTCCTCACTCCTTGTTAAATTCCTCACTCTTCTGATCAAATTCATCACTCTCCTGATTAAATTCCTCACTCCTTGTTAAATTCCTCACTTTCCTGATTAAATTCATCACTCTCCTGATTAAATTCCTCACTCCTTGTTAAATTCCTCACTCTCCTGATTAAATTCCTCACTCCTTGTTAAATTCCTCACTCTCCTGATCAAATTCCTCACTCCTTGTTAAATTCCTCACTATCCTGATCAAATTCCTCACTCTCCTGATTAAATTCCTCACTCTCCTGATTAAATTTCTCACTCCTTGTTAAATTCCTCACTCTCCTGATTGAATTCCTCACTCTCTTGATTAAATTCCTCACTCCTTGTTAAATTCCTCACTCTCCTGATTGAATTCCTCACTCTCTTGATTAAATTTCTCACTCCTTGTTAAATTCCTCACTCTCCTGATTGAATTCCTCACTCTCTTGATTAAATTCCTCACTCTCTTGATTAAATTCCTCACTCTCCTTGTTAAATTCCTCACTCTCCTAGTTAATTTCCTCACTCTCCTGATTAATTTCCTCAATCTCCTGATTAATTTCCTCACTCTCTTGATTAATTTCCTCATTCTCTTGATTAATTTCCTCACTCTCCTGATTAAATTCCTCTCTCCAGATTCTATTCCTTACTCTCCTGAATAAATTCCTCACTCTCCTGAATAAATTCCTCACTCTCCTGAATAAATTCCTCACTCTCCTGATTAAATTCCTCACTCTCCCGGTTAATTTCCTCACTCTCCCGGTTAATTTCCTCACTCTCCCGGTTAATTTCCTCACTCTCCTGATTAATTTCCTCACTCTCTTGATTAAATTCCTCACTCTCTTGATTAAATTCCTCACTCTCCTTGTTATATTCCTCACTCTCCTGACTAAATTCCTCAATCTCCTGATTAATTTCCTCACTCACCTGATTAAATTCCTCAATCTCCTGATTAATTTCCTCACTCTCTTGATTAATTTCCTCTCTCCAGATTCTATTCCTTACTCTCCTGAATAATTTCCTCACTCACCTGATTAAATTCATCACTCTCTTGAATAAATTCCTCACTCTCCTTATTAAATTCCTCACTCCTGATTGAATTCCTCACTCTCCTGATTGAATTCCTCACTCTCTTGATTAAATTCCTCACTCTCCTTGTTAAATTCCTCGCTCTCCTAGTTACATTCCTCACTCTCCTAGTTAAATTCCTCACTCTCCTAGTTAAATTCCTCACTCTCCTTGTTAATTTCCTCACTCTCCTGATCAAATTCCTCACTCTCCTGATTAAATTCCTCACTCTCCTGATTAATTTCCTCACTCTCCTGATTAAATTCCTCACTCTCCTGATTAAATTCCTCACTCTCCTGATTAAATTCCTCACTCTCCTGATTAAATTCCTCACTCTCCTTGTTAATTTCGTCACTCTCCTGGTTAATTTCCTCACTCTCCTGATTAGTTTCCTCACTCTCCTGATTAAATTCCTCACTCTCCTGATCAAATTCCTCACTCTCCTTGTTAAATTCCTCACTCTCCTAGTTAAATTCCTCACTCTCCTAGTTAAATTCCTCACTCTCCTTGTTAATTTCCTCACTCTCCTGATCAAATTCCTCACTCTCCTGATTAAATTCCTCACTCTCCTGATTAATTTCCTCACTCTCCTGATTAAATTCCTCACTCTCCTGATTAAATTCCTCACTCTCCTGATTAAATTCCTCACTCTCCTGATTAAATTCCTCACTCTCCTTGTTAATTTCGTCACTCTCCTGGTTAATTTCCTCACTCTCCTGATTAGTTTCCTCACTCTCCTGATTAAATTCCTCACTCTCCTGATCAAATTCCTCACTCTCCTTATTAAATTCATCACTCTCTTGATTAAGTTCCTCACTCCTTGTTAAATTCCTCACTCTTCTGATCAAATTCATCACTCTCCTGATTAAATTCCTCACTCCTTGTTAAATTCCTCACTTTCCTGATTAAATTCATCACTCTCCTGATTAAATTCCTCACTCCTTGTTAAATTCCTCACTCTCCTGATTAAATTCCTCACTCCTTGTTAAATTCCTCACTCTCCTGATCAAATTCCTCACTCCTTGTTAAATTCCTCACTATCCTGATCAAATTCCTCACTCTCCTGATTAAATTCCTCACTCTCCTGATTAAATTTCTCACTCCTTGTTAAATTCCTCACTCTCCTGATTGAATTCCTCACTCTCTTGATTAAATTCCTCACTCCTTGTTAAATTCCTCACTCTCCTGATTGAATTCCTCACTCTCTTGATTAAATTTCTCACTCCTTGTTAAATTCCTCACTCTCCTGATTGAATTCCTCACTCTCTTGATTAAATTCCTCACTCTCCCGGTTAATTTCCTCACTCTCCTAGTTAATTTCCTCACTCTCCTGATTAATTTCCTCAATCTCCTGATTAATTTCCTCACTCTCTTGATTAATTTCCTCACTCTCTTGATTAATTTCCTCACTCTCCTGATTAAATTCCTCTCTCCAGATTCTATTCCTCACTCTCCTGAATAAATTCCTCACTCTCCTGAATAAATTCCTCACTCTCCTGATTAAATTCCTCACTCCTTGTTAAATTCCTCACTCTCCCGGTTAATTTCCTCACTCTCCCGGTTAATTTCCTCACTCTCCTGATTAATTTCCTCACTCGCTTGATTAAATTCCTCTCTCTTGATTAAATTCCTCACTCTCCTTGTTATATTCCTCACTCTCCTGACTAAATTCCTCAATCTCCTGATTAATTTCCTCACTCACCTGATTAAATTCCTCAATCTCCTGATTAATGTCCTCACTCTCTTGATTAATTTCCTCTCTCCAGATTCTATTCCTTACTCTCCTGAATAATTTCCTCACTCTCCTGATTAAATTCCTCACTCCTTGTTAAATTCCTCACTCTCTTGATTAGTTTCCTCACACTCCTGGTTAATTTCCTCACTCTCCCTGTTAATTTCCTCACTCACCTGATTAAATTCATCACTCTCTTGACTAAATTCCTCACTCTCCTTATTAAATTCCTCACTCTCCTGATTAAATTCCTCACTCTCCTGATTAAATTCCTCACTCTCCTGATTAATTTCCTTACTCTCCTGGTTAATTTCGTCACTCTCCTGGTTAATTTCCTCACTCTCCTGATTAGTTTCCTCACTCTCCTAGTTAATTTCCTCACTCTCTTGATTAAATTCCTCACTCTCCTGATTAAATTCCTCACTCTCCTGATTAGTTTCCTCACTCTCCTAGTTAATTTCCTCACTCTCCTGATTAAATTCCTCAATCTCCTGATTAATTTCCTCACTCTCCTGATTAAATTCCTCACTCTCCTGATTAAATTCCTCAATCTCCTGATTAATTTCCTCACTCTCCTGATTAAATTCCTCACTCTCCTGATTAAATTCCTCACTCTCCTGATTAAATTCCTCAATCTCCTGATTAAATTCCTCACTCTCCTGGTTAATTTCCTCACTCTCCTGATTAGTTTCCTCACTCTCCTGATTAGTTTCCTCACTCTCCTGATTAGTTTCCTCACTCTCCTTGTTAATTTCCTCACTCTCCTGATCAAATTCCTCACTCTCCTGATTGAATTCATCACTCTCTTGATTAAATTCCTCACTCCTTGTTAAATTCCTCACTCTCCTGATTAAATTCCTCACTCTCCTTATTAAATTCATCACTCTCTTGATTAAGTTCCTCACTCCTTGTTAAATTCCTCACTCTCCTGATCAAATTCCTCACTCTCCTGATTAAATTCCTCACTCCTTGTTAAATTCCTCACTCTTCTGAACAAATTCCTCACTCTCCTGATTAAATTCCTCACTCCTTGTTAAATTCCTCACTCTCCTGATTAAATTCATCACTCTCCTGATTAAATTCCTCACTCCTTGTTAAATTCCTCACTCTCCTGATTAAATCCCTCACTCCTTGTTAAATTCCTCACTCTCCTGATCAAATTCCTCACTCCTTGTTAAATTCCTCACTATCCTGATCAAATTCCTCACTCTCCTGATCAAATTCCTCACTCTCCTGATCAAATTCCTCACTCTCCTGATCAAATTCCTCACTCTCCTGATTAAATTCCTCACTCCTTGTTAAATTCCTCACTCTCCTGTTTAAATTCCTCACTCTCCTGATCAAATTCCTCACTCTCCTGATTGAATTCCTCACTCTCCTGATTGAATTCCTCACTCTCCTGATTGAATTCCTCACTCTCCTGATTGAATTCCTCACTCTCCTGATTGAATTCCTCACTCTCCTGATTGAATTCCTCACTCTCTTGATTGAATTCCTCACTCTCTTGATTGAATTCCTCACTCTCTTGATTAAATTCCTCACTCTCTTGATTAAATTCCTCACTCTCTTGATTAAATACCTCACTCTCCTAGTTAATTTCCTCACTCTCCTGATTAAATTCCTCAATCTCCTGATTAATTTCCTCAATCTCCTGATTAATTTCCTCACTCTCCTGATTAATTTCCTCACTCTCTTGATTAATTTCCTCACTCTCCTGATTAAATTCCTCTCTCCAGATTCTATTCCTTACTCTCCTGAATAAATTCCTCACTCTCCTGAATAAATTCCTCACTCTCCTGATTAAATTCCTCAGTCTCCTGATTAAATTCCTCACTCCTTGTTAAATTCCTCACTCTCCCGGTTAATTTCCTCACTCTCCTGATTAATTTCCTCACTCTCTTGATTAAATTCCTCACTCTCCTGATTAAATTCCTCACTCTCCTGATTAAATTCCTCACTCTCCTAGTTAATTCCCTCACTCTCCTGATTAAATTCCTCACTCTCCTGATTAAATTCCTCAATCTCCTGATTAATTTCCTCACTCTCCTGATTAAATTCCTCACTCTCCTGGTTAATTTCCTCACTCTCCTGATTAGTTTCCTCACTCTCCTGATTAGTTTCCTCACTCTCCTGATCAAATTCCTCACTCTCCTGATTGAATTCATCACTCTCTTGATTAAATTCCTCACTCTCCTGATTAAATTCCTCACTCCTTGTTAAATTCCTCACTCTCCTGATTAAATTCCTCACTCTCCTTATTAAATTCATCACTCTCTTGATTAAGTTCCTCACTCCTTGTTAAATTCCTCACTCTCCTGATCAAATTCCTCACTCTCCTGATTAAATTCCTCACTCCTTGTTAAATTCCTCACTCTTCTGAACAAATTCCTCACTCTCCTGATTAAATTCCTCACTCCTTGTTAAATTCCTCACTCTCCTGATTAAATTCATCACTCTCCTGATTAAATTCCTCACTCCTTGTTAAATTCCTCACTCTCCTGATTAAATCCCTCACTCCTTGTTAAATTCCTCACTCTCCTGATCAAATTCCTCACTCCTTGTTAAATTCCTCACTATCCTGATCAAATTCCTCACTCTCCTGATCAAATTCCTCACTCTCCTGATTAAATTCATCACTCTCCTGATTAAATTCCTCACTCCTTGTTAAATTCCTCACTCTCCTGTTTAAATTCCTCACTCTCCTGATCAAATTCCTCACTCTCCTGATTGAATTCCTCACTCTCCTGATTGAATTCCTCACTCTCCTGATTGAATTCCTCACTCTCCTGATTGAATTCCTCACTCTCCTGATTGAATTCCTCACTCTCCTGATTGAATTCCTCACTCTCTTGATTGAATTCCTCACTCTCTTGATTAAATTCCTCACTCTCTTGATTAAATTCCTCACTCTCTTGATTAAATACCTCACTCTCCTGGTTAAATTCCGCACTCTCCTAGTTAATTTCCTCACTCTCCTGATTAAATTCCTCAATCTCCTGATTAATTTCCTCAATCTCCTGATTAATTTCCTCACTCTCTTGATTAATTTCCTCACTCTCCTGATTAAATTCCTCTCTCCAGATTCTATTCCTTACTCTCCTGAATAAATTCCTCACTCTCCTGAATAAATTCCTCACTCTCCTGATTAAATTCCTCACTCTCCTGATTAAATTCCTCACTCCTTGTTAAATTCCTCACTCTCCCGGTTAATTTCCTCACTCTCCTGATTAATTTCCTCACTCTCCTGATTAATTTCCTCACTCTCCTGATTAATTTCCTCACTCTCTTGATTAAATTCCTCACTCTCCTGATTAAATTCCTCACTCTCCTGATTAAATTCCTCACTCTCCTGATTAATTTCCTCAATCTCCTGATTAATGTCCTCACTCTCCTGATTAAATTCCTCTCTCCAGATTCTATTCCTTACTCTCCTGAATAAATTCCTCACTCTCCTGATTAATTTCCTCACTCTCCTGATTAAATTCCTCACTCTCTTGATTAAATTCCTCACTCTCCTTATTAAATTCATCACTCTCTTGATTAAGTTCCTCACTCCTTGTTAAATTCCTCACTCTTCTGATCAAATTCATCACTCTCCTGATTAAATTCCTCACTCCTTGTTAAATTCCTCACTCTCCTGATTAAATTCATCACTCTCCTGATTAAATTCCTCACTCCTTGTTAAATTCCTCACTCTCCTGATTAAATTCCTCACTCCTTGTTAAATTCCTCACTCTCCTGATCAAATTCCTCACTCCTTGTTAAATTCCTCACTATCCTGATCAAATTCCTCACTCTCCTGATTAAAGTCATCCCTCTCTCCAGATTCTATTCCTTACTCTCCTGAATAAATTCCTCACTCTCCTGAATAAATTCCTCACTCTCCTGAATAAATTCCTCACTCTCCTTATTAAATTCCTCACTCCTTGTTAAATTCCTCACTCTCCCGGTTAATTTCCTCACTCTCCTGATTAATTTCCTCACTCTCTTGATTAAAGTCCTCACTCTCCTTGTTAAATTCCTCACTCTCCTGGTTAAATTCCTCACTCTCTTGATTAAATTACTCACTCCTTGTTAAATTCCTCACTCTCTTGATTAAATTCCTCACACTCCTGGTTAATTTCCTCACTCTCCTGATTGAATTCCTCACTCTCTTGATTAAATTCCTCACTCTCCTGGTTAAATTCCTCACTCTCCTAGTTAATTTCCTCATTCTCCTGGTTAAATTCCTCACTCTCCTAGTTAATTTCCTAACTCTCCTGATTAAATTCCAAACTCTCCTGGTTAATTTGTTACTTCTGGTAATTTTCCTCACTCTCTCCAGCTTCTTTTCCTCATTCTCCTGGTTAATTTCCTCACTCTAATCCAGGTCTTTCCCTCACGCTGTCGTTAATTTCCTCACTCTCTACTGAATTAATTTCCTCAATCTATTCTGGTTATTTTCCTCACTGTATCCTGATTACTTACTTTACTCTCCCCTGATCAATTTTCCTCACTCTCTTGATTAAATTCCTCACTCTCTTGATTAAATTCCTCAGTCTCCTGATTAAATTCCTCACACTCCTGGTTAATTTCCTCACTCTCCTGGTTAGATTCCTCACTCTCCTGGTTAGATTCCTCACTCTCCTGATTAAATTCCTCACTCTCCTTGTTAAATTCCTCACTCTCCTGACTAAATTCCTCACTCTCCTGATTAATTTCCTCAATCTCCTGATTAATTTCCTCACTCTCTTGATTAATTTCCTCTCTCCAGATTCTATTCCTCACTCTCCTGAATAATTTCCTCACTCTCCTGAATAATTTCCTCACTCTCCTGAATAAATTCCTCACTCTCCTGATTAAATTCCTCACTCCTTGTTAAATTCCTCATTCTCTTGATTAATTTCCTCACACTCCTGGTTAATTTCCTCACTCTCCCTGTTAATTTCCTCACTCTCCTGATCAAATTCCTCACTCACCTGATTAAATTCATCACTCTCTTGATCAAATTCCTCACTCTCCTTATTAAATTCCTCACTCCTGGTTAATTTCCTCACTCTCCTGATTGAATTCCTCACTCTCTTGATTAAATTCCTCACTCTCCTTGTTAAATTCCTCACTCTCCTAGTTAATTTCCTCACTCTCCTGATTAAATTCCTCACTCTCCTGATTAAATTCCTCAATCTCCTGATTAATTTCCTCACTCTCCTGATTAGTTTCCTCACTCTCCTTGTTAATTTCCTCACTCTCCTGATCAAATTCCTCACTCTCCTGATTGAATTCATCACTCTCTTGATTAAATTCCTCACCTGATTAAATTCCTCACTCCTTGTTAAATTATCTCTGCTACCCTTCTTAAACAAGGGGACAACATTAGCAATTCTCCAGTCCTCCGGGACCTCACCCGTGTTTAAGGATGCTGCAAAGATATCTGTTAAGGCCCCAGCTATTTCCTCTCTCGCTTCACTCAGTAACCTGGGATAGATCCCATCCGGACTTGGGGACTTGTCCACCTTAATGCCCTTTAGAATACCCAACACTTCCTCCCTCCTTATGCCGACTTGACCTATTGTAATCAAACATCTGTTCCTAACCTCAACATCCGTCATGTCCCTCTCCTCGGTGAATACCGATGCAAAGTACTCGTTTAGAATCTCACCCATTTTCTCTGACTCCACGCATAACATTCCTCCTTTGTCCTTTAGTGGGCCAATCCTTTCTCTAGTTACCCTCTTTCTCCTTATATATGAATAAAACGCTTTGGGATTTTCTTTAACCCTGTTTGCTAAAGATATTTCATGACCCCTTTTAGCCCTCTTAATTCCTCGTTTCAATTGGTCCTACATTCCCGATATTCTTTCAAAGCTTCGTCTTTCATCAGCCGCCTAGACCTTATGTATGCTTCCTTTTTCCTCTTAGCTAGTCTCACAATTTCACCTGTCATCCATGGTTCCCTAATCTTGCCATTTCTATCCCTCATTTTCACAGGAACATGTCTCTCCTGCAAGCTAATCAACCTCTCTTTAAAAGCCTCCCACATATCACATGTGGATTTACCTTCAAACAGCTGCTCCCATCTACATTCCCCAGCTCCTGCCAAATTTTGGTATAGTTGGCCTTCCCCCAATTTAGCACTCTTCCTTTAGGACCACTCTCGTCTTTGTCCATGAGTATTTTAAAGCTTACGGAATTGTGATCACTATTCCCAAAGTAGTCCCCTACTGAAACTTCAACAACCTGGCCGGGCTCATTCCCCAACACCAGGTCCAGTATGGCCCCTTCCCGAGTTGGACTATTTACATACTGCTCTAGAAAACCCTCCTGGATGCTCCTTACAAATTCTGCTCCATCTAGACCTCTAACACTAAGTGAATCCCAGTCAATGTTGGGAAAATTAAAATCTCCTATCACCACCACCCTGTTGCTCCTACATCTTTCCATAATCTGTTTACATATTTGTACCTCTATCTCACGCTCGCTGTTGGGAGGCCTGTAGTACAGCCCCAACATTGTTACCGCACCCTTCCTATTTCTGAGTTCTGTCCATATTGCCTCACTGCTCGAGTCCTCCATAGTGCCCTCCTTCAGCACAGCTGTGATATCCTCTTTGACCAGTAATGCAACTCCTCCACCCCTTTTACCTCCCTCTCTATCCCGCCTGAAGCATCGATATCCTGGGATATTTAGTTACCAATCATGCCCTTCCCTCAACCAAGTCTCAGTAATAGCAATAACATCATACTCCCAGGTACTAATCCAAGCCCTAAGTTCATCTGCCTTACCTATTACACTTCTTGCATTAAAACAAATGCACCTCAGACCACCAGTCCCTTTATATTCATCATCTGCTCCCTGCCTGCTCTTCCCCTTAGTCACACTGATTTCATTATCTAGTTCCTTACAGTCTTTTGTTACTACCTCCTCACTGACAACTGACCTCCTCAATTGGTTCCCATCCCCCTGCCACATTAGTTTAAACCCTCCCCAACAGCGTTAGCAAAAGCACCCCCAAGGACATTGGTTCCAGTCCGGCCCAGGTGTAGACCGTCCAATTTGTAATAGTCCCACCTCCCCCAGAACCGGTCCCAATGTCCCAAAAATCTGAACCCCTCCTTCCTGCACCATCTCTCAATCCACGCATTCATCCTGACTATTCTTTCATTTTTACTCTGACTATCACGTGGCACTGGTAGCAATCCTGAGATTACTACCTCTGAGGTCCTACTTTTTAACTTGGCTCCTAACTCCCTAAACTCTGCTTGTAGGACCTCATCCCGTTTTTTACCTATATCATTGGTGCCTATATGCACAACGACAACTGGCTGTTCACCCTCCCCCTTCAGAATGTTCTGCAGCCGATCTGAGACATCCCTGACCCGTGCACCTGGGAGGCAACATACCATTCGGGAGTCTCGTTTTCGACCACAGAATCGCCTATCTACTCCCCTTACAATCGAATCCCCTACGACTATAGCCCTTCCACTCTTTTTCCCGCCCTTCTGAACAGCAGAGCCAGCCACGGTGCCATGAACCTGGCTACTGCTGCCTTCCCCTGGTGAGCCATCTCCCTCAACAGTATCCAAAACGGTATACTTGTTTTGGAGGGAGATGACCGCAGGGGACTCCTGCGCTGCTTTCCTGCTCTTTCTCTGCCTTTTGGTCACCCATTCCCTTTTCTCCCTCAGCAATCCTAATCTGCGGTGTGACCAATTCGCTAAACGTGCTATCCACGACCTCCTCAGCATCGCGCATGCTCCAAAGTGAGTCCATCCGCAGCTCCAGAGCCGTCATGCGGTCTAACAAGAGCCGCAGTTGGACACACTTCCTGCACGTGAAGGAGTCAGGGACATCAGCCATGTCCCTGAGCTCCCACATTGAGCAAGAGGAGCATGACACGGGTCTGAGATCTCCTGCCATTTTTCATCTTAAACTTAACTTAGTTAAATGAAAAAGGAACGAAAAGTTTTTACCAATCACGATAAAACCAGAGAAATAGAAAAAGCCTTACCTTATATACACCCCACCGAGTCCTTTTTTTTGGTTAGAGGAGGAGGGCGGGTAGGAGACACTACAAGTGTGGTGTCTCGGGTTCAGAAACCGCCCAAATATATCGTGTTTTACTTACCCAGCAGCCCCCTGGCCTCCGCCGAAAACAAAAGGAAATTAAGTTTACTTTCAAACTGACCTTCCCAGCTGCTCACTCGCTCGCACTCTCTGCTCCCGAAAAAGCTGCTGCAATGAAAGGAAAGTTATTTTAAACCGCCCAAATATATAGTGTTTTACTTACCCAGCAGCCCCCTGGCCTCCGCCGAAAACAAAAGGAAATTAAGTTTACTTTCAAACTGACCTTCCCAGCTGCTCACTCGCTCGCACTCTCTGCTCCCGAAAAAGCTGCTGCAATGAAAGGAAAGTTATTTTAAACCGCCCAAATATATAGTGTTTTACTTACCCAGCAGCCCTCTGGCCTCCGCCGAAAACAAAAGGAAATTAAGTTTACTTTCAAACTGACCTTCCCAGCTGCTCACTCGCTCGCACTCTCTGCTCCCGAAAAAGCTGCTGCAATGAAAGGAAAGTTATTTTAAAACCGCCCAAATATATAGTGTTTTACTTAACCAGCAGCCCCCTGGCCTCCGCTGAAAACAAAAGGAAATTAAGTTTACTTTCAAACTGACCTTCCCAGCTGCTCACTCGCTCGCACTCTCTGCTCCCGAAAAAGCTGCTGCAATGAAAGGAAAGTTATTTTAAAACCGCCCAAATATATAGTGTTTTACTTCCCCAGCAGCCCCCTGGCCTCCGCTGAAAACAAAAGGAAATTAAATTTACTTTCAAACTGACCTTCCCAGCTGCTCACTCTCTCGCACTCTCTGCTCCCGAAAAAGCTGCTGCAATGAAAGGAAAGTTATTTTAAACCGCCCAAATATATAGTGTTTTACTTACCCAGCAGCCCTCTGGCATCCGCCGAAAACAAAAGGAAATTAAGTTTACTTTCAAACTGACCTTCCCAGCTGCTCACTCGCTCGCACTCTCTGCTCCCGAAAAAGCTGCTTCCCAGCTGCTCACTCGCTCGCACTCTCTGCTCCCGAAAAAGCTGCTGCAATGAAAGGACTGTTGGGGGGGATGACCTCCCAGGGGAAAGCAGCAACAGCCAAGTTCGTGGCACCACGGATGGCTCTGCTGCACAGCAGGGGGGGAAAAGGGGTGGAAGAGCTATAGTGATAGGGGATTCTATCGTAAGGGGCACAGATAGGCGTTTCTGTGGCCACAAATGTGACTCCAGGATGGTATGTTGCCTGTCAGGTGCTAGGGTCAAGGACGTCACGGAGCGGCTGCAGGACATTCTGAAGGGGGAGGGTGCGCAGCCAGAGGTCGTGGTACACATTGGTACCAATGACATAGGTAGAAAAAGGGATGAGGTCCTGCAAGAAGAATTTAGGGAGCTAGGTAGCAGATTAAAAAGCAGGACCTCTAAGGTTGTAATCTCTGGATTACTCCCGGTGCCACGTGCCAGTGAGTTTAGGAATAGGAGGATAGAGCAGATGAATGCGTGGCTGAGGAGATGGTGCAGGAGGGAGGGCTTTAGTTTCCTGGATCACTGGGTCTGTTTCTGGCAAAGGTGGGACCTGTACAAGATGGACGGGTTGCACCTGAACTGGAACGGGACAAGCATCCTTGCTGGGAGATTTGCTAGTGCTGTTGGGGGGTTTTAAACTAATTTGGCAGGGGGGTGGGATACAGAGTGGAGATACAGTAGGGGGTAAAAGAGAACAGAAAGTGAGTCTGCCTGGAAGGCAGAGCAAATATAGACCTGGTAAGGCACAAGGGAAAAATGCAAGGTTGGATTACATCTATTTCAATGCAAGGAGTCTTAGTAGTAAGGCAGATGAATTGAGGGTGTTTTTATTGCTATCACAGAGACTTGGCTGAGGGAGGGACAGGACTGGCAACTCAATATTCCAGGGTATAGAATCTTTAGGCACGACAGGGGAGGTGATAAAAGAGGAGGTGGCATTGCACTGTTGATCAAGGAGTCAATTACTGCATTAAGGAGGGATGATATCTTAGAAGGTTCCTCAAATGAGGCCATATGGGTAGAACTTAAGAACAAAAAGGGGGCAATCACTTGGCTGGGAGTGTACTACAGGCCTCCAAACAGTCTGGGAAAGATAGAGGAACAGATTTGTATTCAAATCTCAGAGAGGTGTAAAAATAATAGGGTAATAATAGTAAGGGATTTCAACTTCCCCAATATCAACTGGGATAGTCTTAGTGCAAAAGGCTTAAAGGGGGCGGAATTCTTAAAATGCAGACAGGAGAGCTTTTGAGCCAGTATGTAGAAAGTCCTACAAGAGAAGGGGCAGTAATGGACCTAATACTAGGGAATGAAGCAGGACAATTGGTAGAAGTGTCAGTGGGGGAGCATTTCGGGGATTGTGACCAAAGCTCTGTGAGATTTAAGGTAGTTATGGAAAAGGACAAAGACGGGCCAGAAATAAAGGTACTGAATTGGGGGAAGGCCAATTTCAATTTGATAAAACAGGATCTGGCCAAAGCGGACTGGAAGCAGCTACTTGTAGGAAAGTCTACATCAGGCCAGTGGGAGTCATTCAAAGAGGAAATAGTGAGGGTTCAGAGCCAACATGTACCCGTTAAGGTGAAGGGTAGGACCATCAAGTCCAGGGAACGCTGGAGGTCGAGGGATATGGAGGATTGAATAAGGGAAAAAAAGGAGGCTTACGCCAGATCCCAAGTGCTGAAAACAGCGGAGGCCCTAGAGAAGTGTAGAAAGTGTCGGGGGTACTTAAAAAAGTAATTAGGAGAGCGAAGAGGGGGCATGAAAAAACATTGGCGGGCAAGATAAAGGAAAATCCCAAGGCGTTTTATAAGACTCTTAAGGGTAAGAGGATAACCAGGGAAAGAGTAGGGCCCATTAGGGACCAAATTGGCAATCTGTGTGTGGAGCCGGAGGACATAGGTGAGGTTTAAAATGATTACTTTTCATTTGTGTTCACTGTGGAGAAGGACGATATAGGTGTAGAGATCAGGGAGGGGGATTGTGATATACTTGAACATATTAACATTGAAAGGGAGGAAGTATTAGCTGTTTTAGCGGGCTTAAAAGTGGATAAATCCCCAGGCCCAGATGAGATGTATCCCAGGCTGTTATGTGAGGCAAGGGAGGAGATATCAGGGGCTTTGACACAAATTTTCAAATCCTCTCTGGCCACAGGAGAGGTACCAGAGGACTGGAGGACAGCGAATGGAGGACCATTATTCAAGAAGGGTAGTAGGGATAAACCAGGTAATTACAGGCCGGTGAGTCTAACATCCGTGTTGGAAAAATATTGGAAAAAATTCTGAGGGACAGGATTAATCTCCGCTTGGAGAGGCAGGGATTGATCAGGGATAGTCAGCATGGCTTTGTCAGGGGAAGATCGTGTTTGACTAACTTGATTGAATTTTTCGAGGAGGTGACTAGATATGTAGATGAGGGTAAAGCAGTTGATGTAGTCTACATGGACTTCAGTAAGGCTTTTGATAAGGTCCCGTATGGGAGATTGGTTAAGAAGGTTTAGTTTAGAGATACAGCACTGAAACAGGCCCTTCGGCCCACCGAGCCTGTGCCGACCATCAACCACCCGTTTACACTAATCCTACACTAATCCCATATTCCTATCACATCCCCACCTATCCCTATATATTTCCCTACCACCTACCTATACTAGGGGCAATTTCTAATGGCCAATTTACCTATCAACCTGCAAGTCTTTGGCATGTGGGTGGAAACCGGAGCACCCGGAGGAAACCCATGCAGACACAGGGAGAACTTGCAAACTCCACACAGGCAGTGCCCGGAATTGAACCCGGGTCGCTGGAGCTGTGAGGCTGCAGTGCTAACCACTGCGCCACTGTGCCGCCCCATGGGATCCAGGGCAATTTGGCAAATTGGATCCAAAATTGGCTTAATGGCAGGAGGCAGAGGGTAATGGTCAAGGGTTGTTTTTGCGATTCGAAGCCTGTGACCAGTGGTGTACCACAGGGATCGGTGCTGGGACCCTTGCTGTTTGTAGTGTATATTAATGATTTAGATGTGAATATAGGAGGTATGATCAGTAAGTTCGCAGATGACACGAAAATTGGTGGTGTAAATAATGAGGAGGAAAGCCTTAGATTACAGGACAATATAGATGGGCTGGTAAGATGGGCGGAGCAGTGGCAAATGGAATTTAATACTGAGAAGTGTGAGGTGATGCATTTTGGAAGGACTAACAAGGCAAGGGAATATACAATGGATGGTAGGACCCTAGGAAGTACAGAGTGTCAGAGGGACCTTGGTGTACATGTCCATAGATCACTGAAGGCAGCAGCACAGGTAGGTAAGGTGGTTAGGAAGGCATATGGGATACGTGCCTTTATTAGCAGAGGCATAGAATATAAGAGCAGGGAAGTTATGATAGAGCTGTATAAAACGCTAGTTAGGCCACAGCTGGAGTACTGTGTACAGTTCTGGTCACCACACTATAGGAAGGATGTGATTGCACTGGAGAGGGTGCAGAGGAGATTCACCAGGATGTTGCCTGGGCTGGAGCATTTCAGCTATGAAGAGAGACTGAAAAGGCTAGGGTTGTTTTCCTTGGAGCAGAGAAGGCTGAGGGGAGACATGATTGAGGTACAAAATTATGAGGGGCATAGATAGGTTAGATAGGAAGAACCTTTTTCCTTTAGTGGAGGGGTCAATAACCAGGAGGAAGAGATTTAGGGTAAGGGGCAGGAGGTTTAGAGGGGATTTGAGGAAAAACTTTTTCAGCCAGATGGTGGTCCAGAGGGCACTCTGAATCTGCCATAAGCCTCCTTTTTTTTCCTGATCCAATCCTCTATATCCCTTGACATCCAGGGTTCCCTGGACTTGATGGTCCTACCCTTCACCTTAACGGGTACATGTTGGCTCTGAACCCTCACTATTTCCTCTTTGAATGACTCCCACTGTCCTGAAGTAGACTTTCCTACAAGTAGCTGCTTCCAGTCCGCTTTGGCCAGATCCTGTTTTATCAAATTGAAATCGGCCTTCCCCCAATTCAGTACCTTTATTTCTGGTCCATCTTTGTCCTTTTCCATAACTACCTTAAATCTTACAGAGTTATGGTCACTATCTCCGAAATGCTCCCCCACTGACACTTCTACCACTTGTCTGGCTTCATTCCCTAGGATTAGGTCCAGTACTGCCCCTTCTCTTGTAGGCCTTTCTACTGACTGGCTCAAAAAGCTCTCCTGTATGCATTTTAAGAATTCCGCCCCCTTTAAGCCTTTTGCACTAAGACTATCCCAGTTGATATTGGGGAAGTTGAAATCCCCCTACTATTATTACCCTATTATTTTACATCTCTCTGAGATTTGCCTCCATATCTGCTCCTCTATCTCTCCCAGACTGTTTGGAGGCCTGTAGTACATACCCACCCAAGTGATTGCCCCCTTTTTGTTTTTAAGTTCTACCCATATGGCCTCATTTGAGGAACCTTCTAAGATATCATCCCTCCTTACTGCAGTAATTGACTCCTTGATCAACAGTGCAATACCACCTCCTCTTTTATCCCCTCCCGTATCACGCCTGAAATTCTATACCCTGGAATATTGAGTTGCCAGTCCTGCCCTTCCCTCAGCCAAGTCTCTGTGATAGCAATAATATCATAATGCCATCCGATAATTAATGCCCTCAATTCATCTGCCTTACTAGTAAGACTCCTTGCATTAAGATAGATGCAAACCAGCCTTGCATTTCTCACTTGTGCCTTAACAGGTCTATATTTGCTCTGCCTTCCAGATTGACTCAGTTTCCCTTCTATATTTGACTGTGCATCACCTCCTACTGCAGCTCCACTCTGTATCCCATCCCCCTGTCAAATTAGTTTAAACCGCCCCAACAGCGCTAGCAAACCTCCCAGCAAGGATGTTGGTCCCGTTCCGGTTCAGGTGCAACCCGTCAAACTTGTACAGGTCCCACCTTTGCCAGAAACAGAGCCAGTGATCCAGTAACCTAAAGCCCTCCCTCCTGCACCATCTCCTCAGCCACACATTCATCTGCTCTATCCTCCTATTCCCAAACTCACTAGCACGTGGCACCGGGAGTAATCCAGAGATTACAACCTTTGAGGTCCTGCTTTTTAATCTGCTACCTAGCTCCCTAAATTCTTGTTGCAGGACCTCATCCCTCTTTCTACCTATGTCGTTGGTACCAATGTGTACCACATTGACCTCTGACTGTTCACCCTCTCCCTTCAGAATGTCCTGCAGCCGCTCCAAGACATCCTTGACCCTAGCACCAGAATGGCAACATACCATCCTGGAGTCTCGTTTGTGGCCACAGAAATGCCTGTCTGTTCCTCTTACAATTGAATCCCTTATCACCATGGATCTCCCACTTTTTTCCTCCCCTGCTGTGCCGCAGAGCCCTCCGTGGTGCCACGAACTTGGCTGTTGCTGCTTTCTCCTGGGAGCTCATCCCCCCCAACAGTATCCAAAGCGGTATAGCTGTTTGAGAGGGGGATGGTCACAGGGGACTCCTGCACTAACTGCCTGCGCCTACTACTCCGTCTGGTGGTCACCCATCTCTTTTCTGCCTGTGCAGCCATTACCTGCGGTGTGACCAGCTCACTAAACGTGCTATCCACGACGTCCTCAGCATCGTGAATTCACCCGCAGCTCCGTAATGCGGGTAGCCAGTAGCTGCAGATGGATACACTTCCTGCACACATGGTCATCAGGGACACTGGAAGCGTCCCTGATTTCCCACATAGCACAGGAGGAGCATATCACGGGGCTGAGCTCTCCTGCCATGATCTACCCTTAGATTAACCTCCTTAGTTACTCCCTTTACTTTAGAGTACTAATTACGACAGGGACCTTATTTTACTCCAAACACTACCTACTACAATCTAAATTCCCTACCTTTACTTCAGCTAATGAAAGTAGTAAAAAAAGGTAGAAATACCCACCTGTTCCTACTCCCCTTGCAACGCGTCACTTTCTGAACTGTGACATCAGTCGTGGAACTCTCTCGCTGTCCCTGTGAGAGTGTGTGTGAGTTTGCCCTTTTTAAGCTGCTGGAACTCCCGCTTGCCGGTTCCTGTCTCCTCGTAGGTCCCCCTTGGTCTCACTCTGTGTGAATGAAGTGTGCCAGCGTGTACCGATCGTGGCTCCTCCCATTGCATCATTGGCCTTCCAGAATTGCCAATGTATGGAATAACATCATTGCCATTCCTGTGCATCTCCACAGATGCAGTAATATGGACAATGGCTCAGTATTCTGCTGCCAGTAATGGTGGCCGCTAAGATGTTGCAGATTTTTTTTTTATTCATTCATGGGATGTGGGCGTCGCTGGCCAGGCCAGCATTTATTGCCCATCCCTAATTGCCCTTGAGAAGGTGGTGGTGAGCTGCCTTCTTGAACCGCTGTAGTCCATGTGGGGTAGGTACACCCACAGTGCTGTTAGGAAGGGAGTTCCAGGATTTTGACCCAGCAACAGTGAAGGAACGGTGATATAGTTCCAAGTCAGGATGGTGTGTGGCTTGGAGGGGAACTTGCAGGTGGTGGTGTTCCCATGCATTTGCTGCCCTTGTCCTTTTAGTTGGTAGAGGTCGTGGGTTTGGAAGGTGCTGTCTGAGAAGACTTGGTGAGTTGCTGCAGTGCATCTTGTAGATGGTACACACTGCTGCCACTGTGCGTCGGTGGTGGAGGGAGTGAATGTTGAAGGTGGTGGATGGGGTGACAATCAAGTGGACTGCTTTGTCCTGGATGGTGTCGAGCTTCTTGAGTGTTGTTGGAGCTGCACCCATCCAGGCAAGTGGAGAGTATTCCATTACACTCCTGAGTTGTGCCTTGTAGATGGTGGACAGGCTTTGGGGAGTTGGGAGGTGAGTTACTTGCCTCAGGATTCCTAGCCTCTGATCTGCTCTTGTAGCCACGGTATTTATATGGCTACTCCAGTTCAGTTTCTGGTCAATGGTAGCCCCTAGGATGTTGATAGTGGGGGATTCAGTGATGGTAATGCCATTGAATGTCAAGGGGAGATGGTTAGATTCTCTCTTGTTGGAGATGGTCATTGCCTGGCACTTGTGTGGCGCAAATGTTACTTGCCACTTATCTGCCCAAGCCTGGATGTTGTCCAGGTTTTTCTGCATTTCTACACGGACTGCTTCAGTATCTGAGGAGTCACGAATGGTGCTGAACATTGTGCAATCATCAGTGAACATCCCCACTTCTGACCTTATGATTGAAGGAAGGTCATTGATGAAGCAGCTGAAGATGGTTGGGCCTAGGACACTACCCTGAGGAACTCCTGCAGTGATGTCCTGGAGCTCAGATGATTGACCTCCAACAACCACAACCATCTTCCTTTGTGCTAGGTATGACTCCAGCCAGTGGAGGGTTTTCCCCCTGATTCCCATTGACATCAGTTTTGCTAGGGCTCCTTGATGCCATACTCGGTCAAATGCTGCCTTGATGTCAAGGGCAGTCACTCTCACCTCACCTCTTGAGTTCAGCTCTTTTGTCCATGTTTGAACCAAGGCTGTAATGAGGTCAGGAGCTGAGTGGCCCTGTCGGAACCCAAACTGAGCGTCATTGAGCAGGTTATTGCTAAGCAAGTGCTGCTTGATGGCACTGTTGATGACACCTTCCATCACTTTACTGATGATTGAGAGGAGGCTGATGGGGTGGTAATTGGCCGGGTTGGACTTGTCCTGCTTTTTGTGTACAGGACATACCTGGGCAATTTTCCACATTGCCGGATAGATGCCAGTGTTGTAGCTGTACTGGAACAGCTTGGCTAGGGGTGCGGCAAGTTCTGGAGCACAGGTCTTCAGTACTATTGCCGGAATATTGTCAGGGCCCATAGATGCGGACTGCTGCACAATAGGTGAATGAGGGTGCTGTGTGGTGTGCAGAGGCCACGGTGGTTCCTATGGCGTGGAGAACCTTTGAGCAATGAGGCACTGCCGTGCATCCCTAGCTCGCTGCTCGCCCTGCATGCAGTGCCTGGATGTTCTCTGTCCTCCCTTGTGCATTCCCTGCTGTAAGACCTCAGTGTCATCATTGTCCGAGGATGAGTCTTGTTCATGTCTCTCCTCATTCTGCAAGGCCTCCCTCCTATTGACTGTGTAGTTGTGCAGAGCACAGCAAACAGCAATGATGTGAGCGACTCTTTCTGGCCTGTACTGCAGGGCACCAACTGATCAATCCAGGCAACGGAATCGCATTTTCAGCATGCCGATCGCCTGCTCAATGGTGGCTCCTGTAGCTCCATGGCTGGCGTTGTTTCTCTCTTCTGCAGCAGTGTTGCGGTGTCTCACCGGCGTCAGGAGCCATGTCTGCAAGGGATAGCTCTTGTCTCCAAGAGGCCACCCCTCTATCTGAGCCATTTCAGTGAACAGCAACGGCAACTGCGACTGGCGCAGGATTAAGGCGTCATGGCAGCTGCCTGGAAAGCGGGCACAGAGTTGCATGAATCGCTTCCAGTGATCACATACGAGCTGCACATTGAATGAGTGGAAGCCCTTACGGTTTACGTATTCAGCTGGTCACCCGGCGGGAGCCTTGATTGCCACATGGGTGCAGTCTATGACCCCTTGCACCTGTGGGAATCCTGCTATGGAGCTGAAACCGATGGTCCTCTGGGCTTGGCTTCCAGGGTCCATCATGAAGCAGATATAGTCACCAGTCCTCCAGAACAGGGCATGGGTGAACTCCGTGATGCCGCAGTGCACTGCTGACTGTGTGACCCCACAAAGGTCTCCGGTGGGCTCCTGAAATGAAGCAGTGGCGTAAAAATTGAGAGTTGCTGGCACTTTGAGGGCCACAGGCATTGGATGTCCTCCAAAGCCCCTGGGCTGCAGGTCATCATGAAGCAGGGCACAGAGATGTGTCACCACCTCTCTCCACATCTGCAGTCACTTGTGACACTGGCGCTCTGACGTCTGCAGGTATGTCATGTGGGATCCGTAGATGCTCGGCGGTCTGTAGTGGCGAGCTCTCCATGAGGGCTGCTACTCACCACCAGGGGTCTCTGTGTGGGTTGCAACTGCCTATTGATTTTGACTGCGGTACATATGGGATCCTCTCAAGAAGCACATCAATGAATATAGAGTGAACCATCCCCATCTTCAAGTTGCAATTCAACTTGGTTCCTTCAATGCTTCAAAGGTTCCTGACAGGGCAGAGATTGATGTTGAGTGGAACATCAGGTGCTTTCATGCAGCAGCTGTGTGGTAGGGTATAACATTGCCCGTCTTAGCTCCCACTAAGAGTGGCACCGCATGACCACATGGAGATTGAAACTGCTGCATAGATTGACCCACAAGACATATAGGTTTCACACGCCTACCATCTCTGGTACTCTCCCCACATACAGGGTGACTCGAGTGCAATTGCTCCTTCAATGGCAGAGACAGTCAATGGCACAGAACTGCCAACCATTACCGAGGGTGGAATCGCAGTGGCCCCCTTCCAGAATGCAGAGTGAGACCCCTGAATATCCCCCCTCTCTCCTCCCCGCCGGATTTTCAAATCGTGAATGGGATGGCACGTGATATCTGCCCATTCGCAAAAAGTCTGTAAGTGTCAGTGGAGAGATGTGGGGGCTGCATTATCAGCAAAGGTAAGTACTCTTTACCATATGCTAATTGTGGTGCCTCTGCCGTGCAGAAGCGGGTGCGGGGGAGGGGCTGCACCAAGGTCCCGCCGCCGGTAGTAATCTGTGGCGGGTCTCTCTTGACTTCAGGGGTCGATGCGGGCCTCTCCCCACAGTATTTTACCAGTTCCCGCGCCGTGACCTGCGGCGTAAGGGGCTGGTAAAATTCAGCCCAGTAACTTTCTTTTTCTCACTTTAACTTTGACTAAATTAAGAGGGCTAAAAGGGGTCATGAAATATCTTTAGTAAACAGGGTTAAGGAAAATCCCAAAGCCTTTTATTCATATATAAGGAGCAAGAGGGTAACTAGAGAAAGGATTGGCCCACTCAAGGACAAAGGAGGAAAGTTATGCGTGGAGTCAGAGAAAATGGGTGAGATTCTAAATGAGTACTTTGCATCGGTATTCACCGAGGAGAGGGACATGACGGATGTTGAGGTTAGGGACAGATGTTTGATTACTCTAGGTCAAGTCGGCATAAGGAGGGAGGAAGTGTTGGGTATTCTAAAAGGCATTAAGGTGGACAAGTCCCCAGGTCCGGATGGGATCTATCCCAGGTTACTGAGGGAAGCGAGAGAGGAAATAGCTGGGGCCTTAACAGATATTTTTGCAGCATCCTGAAACACGGGTGAGGTCCCGGAGGACTGGAGAATTGCTAATGTTGTCCCCTTGTTTAAGAAGGGTAGCAGGGAAAATCCAGGTAATTATAGACCGGTGAGCCTGACGTCAGTGGTAGGGAAGCTGCTGGAGAAGATACTGAGGGATAGGATCTATTCCCATTTGGAAGAAAATGGGCTTATCAGTGATAGGCAACATGGTTTTGTGCAGGGAAGGTCATGTCTTACCAACTTAATAGAATTCTTTGAGGAAGTGACAAAGTTGATTGATGAGGGAAGGGCTGTAGATGTCATATACATGGACTTCAGTAAGGTGTTTGATAAGGTTCCCCATGGTAGGCTGATGGAGAAAGTGAAGTCGCATGGGGCCCAGGGTGTACTAGCTAGATGGATAAAGCACTGGCTGGGCAACAGGAGACAGAGAGTAGCAGTGGAAGGGAGTTTCTCAAAATGGAGACGTGTGACCAGTGGTGTTCCACAGGGATCCGTGCTGGGACCACTGTTGTTTGTGATATACATTAATGATTTTGAGGAAAGTATAGGTGGTCTGATTAGCAAGTTTGCAGACGACACTAAGATTGGTGGAGTAGCAGATAGTGAAGGGGACTGTCAGAGAATACAGCAGAATATAGATAGATTGGAGAGTTGGGCAGAGAAATGGCAGATGGAGTTCAATCAGGGCAAATGCGAGGTGATGCATTTTGGAAGATCCAATTCAAGAGTGAATTATACAGTAAATGGAAAAGTCCTGGGGAAAATTGATGTACAGAGAGATTTGGGTGTTCAGGTCCATTGTTCCCTGAAGGTGGCAACGCAGGTAAATAGAGTGGTCAAGAAGGCATACGGCATGCTTTCCTTCATCGGACGGGGTATTGAGTACAAGAGTTGGCAGGTCATGTTACAGTTGTATAGGACTTTGTTTCGGCCACATTTGGAATACTGCGTGCAGTTCTGGTCGCCACATTACCAAAAGGATGTAGATGCTTTGCAGAGGGTGCAGAGGAGGTTCACCAGGATGTTGCCTGGTATGGAGGGCGCTAGCTATGAAGAGAGGTTGAGTAGATTAGGATTATTTTCATTAGAAAGACGGAGGTTGAGGGGGGACCTGATTGAGGTGTACAAAATCATGAGAGGTATAGACAGGGTGGATAGCAAGAAGCTTTTTCCCAGAGTGGGGGATTCAATTACAAGGGGTTACGAGTTCAAAGTGAGAGGGGAAAAGTTTAGGGGGGATATGCGTGGAAAGTTCTTTACGCAGAGGGTGGTGGGTGCCTGGAACGCGTTGCCAGCGGAGGTGGTCGATGCGAACACGATAGCGTCTTTTAAGATGTATCTAGACAGATACATGAATGGGCAGGAAGCAAAGAGATACAGACCCTTAGAAAATAGGCGACAGGTTTAGATAGAGGATCTGGATCGGCGCAGGCTTGGAGGGCCGAAGGACCTGTTCCTGTGCTGTAATTTTCTTTGTTCTTTGTTCTTTGTTCTTTGTTCTTAAAGGCATCTTAAGTTGTCCCTCTTACCTCATTCTGATGACTCTCACTTTCCCACTCCAGCTCTCCCAATCTACGTTCTAACCAATGTCCTCGTAGGAGGCACCCACGGTTACTGCAGACACAGTTGCCCATTGTCTCCCCAATCTTCTCTGCAGTTCCAAACCTTTTCTGAAGCATTCATTCTCCTCCTGTTGTTTAAACTGTCTTTTATTTTCCTGAACGTCAAACATGACTGTACCAGCGTTCAGGTTAGAGACAGGCTGTTGCTGTGACAGAGTAGTCGTACGCTTGTGGCACAGCTCCAAATCTCAAACCTGCTGGCTCTGTGGCTCAACCTCTTTATCTTTCTGAGTAGCAGTCTCTTGGCTCCACTGAGTGCTGTAAGCCAGAAGGTTTTTTGCCTTCTCTATCTTTAACTTCTTCTGGCCTATCTTATCTTGAATGAATTTCTGCTTGAAATCCCATTTAGCATCTTTAGACAACATGGCTGTAATTTTACGCCACCCCAAGGAGCCGGGTGGTGATGGGGGGGTGGCGTGAAATGGAGCGGGAAGCTCTGGGAGGCCTTCCTGACCCACTCCCACCTCTGCCCCACTTTACGTAGGGCACGGGGGCGGTGGGGGGTGTGTGCAAAAAACAGGCCGCCCGCCCCAGGCCAATCAAGGCCATTAATTTGCCAGTTAACGGCCACTTAGGGGCCTTTGCCTATCTCCACGCTGATTTTACGTGTGGCAAGCGGGCGTCCTGGAGCCCAGAAAAGCCACCCAGGAAAAGCTGGCAGCCTCTCAGTGCCCCATGAGTGGGCCCTGACAATCGGGCACAGGGTAACATAGAAACATAGAAAATAGGAGCAGGAGTAGGCCATTCGGCCCTTCGAGCCTGCTCTGCCATTCATTATGATCATGGCTGATCATCCAACTCAATAACCTCTTCCCGCTTTCGCCCCATATCCTTTGATCCCTTTAGACCCAAGAGCTATCTCTAACTCCTTCTTGAAAACATATAATGTTTTGGCCTCAACTGCTTCTGTGGTAGCAAATTCCACAGGCTCACCACTCTCTGGGTGAAGAAATTTCTCCTCATCTCAGTCTTGAAAGGTTTACCCCGTATCCTTAGACTATGACCCCTGGTTCTGGACTCCCCCACCATCGGAAACATCCTTCCTGCATCTACCCTGTCAAGTCCTGTCAGAATTTTATAGGTTTCTATGAGATCCCCCCTCACTCTTCTGATCTCCAGCGAATATAAGCCTCACCGACTCAATCTCTCCTCATACATCAGTCCCGCCATCCCAGGAATCAGTCTGGTAAACCTTCTCTGCACTCCCTCAATAGCAAGAACATCCCTCCTCAGATAAGGAGACGAAAGCTGCACACAATATTCCAGGTGCGGCCTCACCAAGGCCCTGTGTAATTGCAGCAAGACATCCCTGCTCCTGTACTCGAATCCTCTCGCTATGAAGGCCAACATACCATTTGCCTTTTTTACCGCCTGTTGCACCTGCATGCTTACCTTCAGTGACTGGTGTATGAGAACACCCAGGTCTCACTGCATATTACCCTCTCTCAGTTTATAGCCATAATAAGATTCAGATAATAATCTGCCGATTGTGGTCTGCCCCTGCTTCCCCAACCATGCCCAGGACCCAAGACGCCCCACCGACATCCCCCCCCAAATGACCACCCATGCCTCACCGGGGCCCAACCGATTACCCCCGGCGAGGCAACCCAAACTTACCTGGACTCCTGGGTCTATGTCCTTGGCTGAGCTGCAGTCCCAGCAGTGGCCACCGTTCCCGGTGGCGCTGCTGGGTCTAAGAGCTCCCGGCCCGCTGATTGGCTGGCAGCTCAATAAGGTGGGACTTCCTCTCTCAAGCGGGTGGAAGTCCCGCCTCAGAACAATTAAAGCCTGGGGACCCATAAAATGCGGGTCGGATCCCCAGGCTAGGTGGAAGCGGGCTCGCCACCGACTTTTACATCTCCCATCTGCCAAACGTAAAATCCAACCCCATGACTTTATTATTCTTTTTGTATATTCTCGTTTAAGTGCCTTTGGATCACTGGTGGATCCTTTAGGGTCTCCACACTCCCCAAAAGGGTTTTCCCTCCCAAGGCGCATGTTGGCCGGTCTCGCGGATTCGAGATCCGGCATTTCTCTCACAAAGCGTTCATAACGCGCCAAATTCCATCTGTAAGATTTAATAAGATAGGGGTGTTTTATACCCCCTTCTAAAGTGGAAACAGACTTGGCAGCACAACAGCTTGTAATATATTGACTTTATTGAGATAAAGGAAGGACAAGTTTGTTAAGTACTCAGATAAACCATAGTCACAAACTCAGGCAGTAATTAACAGTCTAACACAGATACTACCCATATTAGAGACTGGACAACAGAGCACACAACTCTTTCTCTTGTAGCTTTGGGTCCTCAAGCTTTTGTCTCTCTCTCTCTCTCGTAATTTCCTTTGTTGTTGTTCAAATTTCTCTGCCGTACAGTAGCAAGGAATGGACTTCTTTGATCCTGGAGGTTTTCCAGTTAAACCTCCCCTCTCCCAATCAGTGATTAGTCTTGTATTAAAGTGTGCCTTTCTTAACCAATCAAGGATCATTTTGTGATGATTGCTAACTTTTTGAATTTGTGTAAGTACGACACAAGGGGGTCTTTGTGTTGACTACTTTATCTCAATGCCTTTACTTTTCGAGGACGTCTTATCTCACTACGAGACAAATCTACGCAGAAGCTGTTCTCACTGTCTGCTCTCACAGTCTCACACTTTTGCTGCAAGTAAGCAATTTAAAACTTGACATAATCTCCCAGAATCCCTTTGTCTTGACATCTTGTCTATACTGTGCCCTATTTCCTAAGTTTTAACATGTTATCATACTACAAAGAAGGGTTCTAATAAAGTTAAATGTTAGTTTATGATAATAAGTCATTTGTTAGTTTATAATACCTAGATTCGAACAATTTGTATTCTGGTTAGTAACTTTTAGCAACCTAATAATCTTACAGTAAGTATACCACATCCACCAATTCCCCTTTATCATTTCTGTTAGTAACATCATCAAAAAACTCCAACACGTTCGTCAAAGATGATTTCCCATTCATAAATCCATATTGACTCAATCGGATCATTATTATCCAAGTATCCATTTATCACATCCTTTTGATTAGATTCTAGCATTTTCCCAATGACTGATGTAAGGCTAACAGGTCTGTAGTTTCCTGTTTTCTCTCTCCCTCCCTTCTTAAATAGTGGGGTGACATTTGCGACCTTCCAATCTGCAGAAACTGCTTCAGAATCTATAGAATTTTGGAAAATGTTCAGCAATGCATCCACTATCTCCATAGCTACCTCTTTTAATATTCTGGGATGTAGAATATCAGATCCTGGGGATTTATCAACCTTCAGACCCATTAATTTCTCCAATACAACCTTCTTACTAATACTAATTTCCTTCAATTTCTCATTCCTCCTAATCCCTTGGGTCTTTAATTTTGGGAGATTTCATGTATCTTCCTCAGTGAAGACAGACACAAAGCGTCTCTGCCATTTCTCTATTCTCCCATTATAAACTCGCCTGACTCTGCCTGTAATGGACCTACATTTGTCTTAGCCAAACGTTTCCTTTTTATGTACCTATAGAAGCTTTTACAGTCCATTTTTATATTTTTTGCCAGCTTACATTCATATTTTATTCACCCTTTCTTTGTCAGTTTCTTTGCCCTCCTTTGCTGTATTCTAATATCCTCCCAGTCCTCAGGTTTACTACTATTTCTGACAACTTTATAGGCCTTTTCTTTTAATCTTACACAATCCTTAACTTCCTTTGTTAGCCACGGTTGACTGCCTTTACTTTTGGGGTTTTTGTGCCTTGAAGGAATGCATAGTTGCTGTAAACTATATAATATTTCTTTAAAGACTATCCATTGCCAATGTACTTTCATATCTTTTAATGTATTTTCCCAATCCAGCTCAACCAATTTGCCCTTCATACGTTCAGAATTTCCTTTGTTCAAATTTAACAGCCTGGCTTCAAATTGAACTACTTCACTTCGAAATATAATGTAAAATTCTATCATCCCTAAAGGTTCTTTTGCAACAAGATTATTAATTAGCCCTTTCTCATTACATAATACTAGATCTAAAATAGCCTGTTCTCTAGTTGGTTCCTCAACATACTGCTCTAGAAAACCATCCCTAACACACTCAAGAAACTCGTCTTCCACAGCATTAGTGCTCATTAGGTTTACCCAGTCTATATGCAGATTGAAGTCACCCATAATTTCTGTATTACCCACAGTAATAATCTAATCTCCTGATTAATACCATGCCCCACACCACCACTACTGTTTGGTGGCCTATAAACAATTCCTACCAATGTTTACTGCCCCTTGCTGTTTCTTAGCTTCACCCAAACAGATTCCACATTTTGTTCTTCCGATCTGAGATCCTCCCTTACTAATGTAAATACAGGCGTGTGAGAGAGGTGTTTCTAATGTACTGATCCCTTCCCTTATTATCAGCACAACACCACCTCCTTTTCCTTTTTTCCTGTCCTTCCTAAATGTCAAATATCCTTGAATATTCAGTTCCCAGTCTTGGTCACCCTGTAGCCACGTTTCTGTTTCGATGTGCCTGTCAAAAAAACCTTGAATATTGTGCATTTGTTTGATTTTGGATGGAAAGTGCAGCCACAGTGTGAAGGTTGAAGCTTTATTGCCAGTTTGTGCCCACTGTCAATACAATGAAAGAAACTACAGTAAAGGAAATTACATCGAGTCAGTTACAGACAGATCTGGGAGAGATGACACTGACATTTGCATCCAGTGTCAAAGCTGACAGTTGGGTCCAACAATTGCATTGGTATTTTCACTCAAATGTGAGTGCTACAAGTTTCAGCCGAGCCCTAAGTACAGGGGATAGAGACTCGCTCATCACTGATCACTTCAGCTCATGGATCTGCTCTGATCTCAGGCTGGGTACCAAGCTTCTCCTCATGGGTCACAGGGATTGGTCGGTCTTGCTGATTTGAATCATCACCTGTTCTGATTTTCGGACAACAAAGAGTCAATGAACCATCGCTAGACAGTGAGCAGGTGATGGACACCAGGTCCAGGTTACTGGGCAGATGGTAAATGCGGTGAAATTCACGGGAAACACGTCCTTGGTCCTCCTATAGAGAGAGGAACATCATTCAGACCAAATCCACAGTACAGTATCAGATAGGAGTGACTATGTCTATACCCCATTGCGTAGGGTACATGTACACAAACTCTCTCACACACCTGTATCTGGGGTAGACCTCTCTAACCCCTCTCTCATATTCCCATGTCTGGGGTAGACCTCTCTAACCCCTCTCTCACACTCTGTATTAAATATTTTCATAAAATGCGAGTGTCGTTGGATAGGCAAGCATTTACTGCCCATCCCTAATTGCCCTGAGAAGGTGGTGGTGAGCTGCCTCCTTGAACAGCTGCAGTCCATGTCGTGTAGGTACATCTACAGTGCTGTTAGGAAGGGAGTTCCAGGATTTTGACTCAGCGACAGTGAAGGAACAGCGATATAGTTGCAAGTCAGGATGGTGTGTGACTTGGAGGGGACCTTGCAGGTGGTGGTGTTCCCATGAACTGCTGCCCTTGTCCTTCTAGGTGATAGAGGTCACGGGGTTGGAAGCTGCTGTCAAAGGAGCCTTGGTGCATTGCTGCAGTGCATCTTGTAGATGGTACACACTGCTGCCACTGTGCGTTGGTGATGGAGGGAGTGAATATTGAAGGTGGTGTATAGGATGATGATCAAGCGGCCTACTTTGTCCTTGAGTGTTGTTGGAGCTGCACCCATCCAGGCAAGTGGAGAATATTCCATCACACTCCTGACTTGTGCCTTGTAGATGGTGGACAGGCTTTGGGGAGTCAGGAGATGAGCTACTTGCCACAGAATTCCCAGCCTCTGATCTGCTCTTGTAGCCACGGTATTTATATTTATACTCCAGTTCAGTTTCTGGTCAATGGTAGCCCCTAGGATGTTGATAGTGGGGGATTCATAGAAAATAGAAAACAGGAGCAGGAGTAGGCCATTCAGCCCTTTGAGCCTGCTCCGCCATTCATTATGATCATGGCTGATCATCCAACTCAGTAACCTGTTCCTGTTTTCCCTCCATATCCTTTGATCCCTTTAAACCCAAGAGCTATCGATATCTAACTCCTTCTTGAAAACATACAATGTTTTGGCTTCAACTGCTTTCTGTGGTAGCGAATTCCACAGGCTCACCACTCTCTGGGTGAAGAAATTTCTCCTCATCCCAGTCTTGAAAGGTTTACCCCGTGTCCTTAGACAATGACCCATCGATGGTAATGCCATTGAATGTCAAGCGGAGATGGTTAGATTCTCTCTTGTCGGAGATAGTCATTGCCTGGCACTTGTGTGGCACAAATGTAACTTGCCACTTATCAGCCCAAGCCTGAATGGTGTTCAGGTCTTGCTGCATGTGGGCATGGATTGCTTCATTTCCAAGTTTGCAGACGACACAAAGCTGGGGGGAAATGTGAGCTGTGAGGAGGATGCAAAGAGGCTCCAATGTGATTTGGACAAGTTGGGTGAGTGGGCAAATGCGTGGCAGATGCAGTATAACGTGGTTAAATGTGAGGTTATCCACTTTGGTTGTAAAACAGAAAGGCAGATTATTATCTGACTGGGAAAGGGGGAGGTGCAACGAGACCTGGGTATCCTTGTACACCAGTCACTGAAAGCAAGCATTCAGTTGCAGCAAACAGTTAGGAAGGCGAATGGTATGTTGGCCTTTATTGTAAGAGGATTTGAGTACAGGAGCAAGGATGTCTTACTGCAGTTATACAGGGTCTTGGTGAGACCATATCTGGAGTACTGTGTGCAGTTTTGGTCTCCTTATCTGAGGAAGGATGTTTTTGCCATGGAGGGAGTGCAAAGAAGATTTACTAGGCTGATTCCTGGGATGGCAGGATTGATGTATGAGGAGAGATTGGGCCGACTAGGCCCATATTCACTAGAGTTTAGAAGAATGAGAGGGGATCTAATAGAAACCTATAAAATTCTAACAGGACTAGACAGGTTGGATGTAGGGAGGATGTTCCTGATGGCTGGGGAGTCCAGAACCAGTGGTCACAGTCTCAGGATACGGGGTATGCCATTTAGAACCGAGATGAGGAGAAATTTCTTCACTCAGAGGGTGGTGAACCTGTGGAATTCTCTACCGCAGAAGGCAGTGGAGGCCAAGTCATTAAATATATTCAAGAAGGAGATAGATATATTTCTTAATGCCAAAGGGATCAAGTGATATGGGGAGAAAGCGGGAACAAGGTACTGAATTAGACAATCAGACATGATATTTTCTATGTTTCTATGTTTCAGTATCTGAGGATATAAAAACAGAAAGTTCTGGAATTACTCAGCAAGTGTGGAAGCAGCTGTGGAGAGAGAAACAAAGTTAACGTTTCATCTGAACTGAAAGGTCACCTGCTGAATAATTCCAGCACTTTCTGTTTCTATTTCAGATTTCCAGCATCTGCAGTATTTTGCTTTTATTTCAGGATCTGAGGAGTTGTGAATATTACTTAACTCTGTGCAGCCTAGGGCAATCCTCCCCACTTCTGACCTTATGATTGAAGGTAGGTCATTGATGAAGCAACTGAAGTTGGTTGAGCCTAGGACACTACCCTGAGGAACTCCTGCAGTGATGTCCTGGGGCTGAGATAATTAGCCTCAAACGAATACAACCATCTTCCTTTGCGCTAGGTATGACTCCAGCCAGCAGAGAGTTTCCCCCCTGATTCCCATTGACCTCAGTTTTGCAAGGGCTCCTTGATGCCATACTCGGTCAAATGCTGCCGATGTCAAGGGTAGTCACTCTCACCTCACCTCTTGAGTTCAGCTCTTTTGTCCATGTTTGAACCAAGGCTGTAATGAGGTCAGGAGCTGAGTGGCCCTGGCGGAACCCAAACTGAGAGTCACTGAGCAGGTTATTGCTAAGCAAGTGCCGCTTGATGGCACTGTTGATGACACCTTCCATCACTTTACTGATGATTGAGAGGAGGCTGATGGGGAGGTAATTGGCCGGGTTGGACTTGTCCTGCTTTTTGTGTACAGGACATACCTGGGCAATTTTCCACATTGCAGGGTAGATGCCAGTGTTGTAGCTGTACTGCAACAGCTTGGCTAGGGGCGCAGCAAGTTCTGGAGCACAGGTCTTCAGTACTATTGCCGGAATATTGTCAGGGCCCATAGCCTTTGCAGTATCCAGTGCCTTCAGTCGTTTCTTGATATCACACGGAGTGAATCGAATTGGCTGAAGTCTGGCATCTGTGATGCTGGGGACTTCAGGAGGAGGCCGAGATAGATCATCAACTCGGCACTTCTGACTGAAGATTGTTGTAAATGCTTCAGTCTTATCTTTTGCACTATTATAAAATAAAAACAAAAAATGTCCACTGGAGTTGTACCAGATGATTGGAGGGTGGCAAATGTTGTTCCCTTGTTCACGAAAGGGAATAGGGATAACCCTGGGAATTATAGACCAGTCAGTCTTACGTCGGTAGTGGGCAAATTATTGGAGAGGATTCTGAGAGACAGGATTTATGATTATTTGGAAAAGCATGGTTTGATTAGAGACAGTCAGCATGGCTTTGTAAGGGGCAGGTCATGCCTCACAAGCCTTATTGAATTCTTTGAAGATGTGACAAAACACATTGATGAAGGAAGTGCAGTGGATGTGGTGTATATGGATTTTAGCAAGGCGTTTGATAAGGTTCCCCATGGTAGGCTCATTCAGAAAGTAAGGAGGCATGGGATACAGGGAAAGTTGGCTGTCTGGATACAAAATTGGCTGGCCCATAGAAGTCAGAGGGTGGTAGTAGATGGAAAGTATTCAGCATGGAGCTCGGTGACCAGTGGTGTTCCACAGGGATCTGTTCTGGGACCTCTGCTCTTTGTGATTTTTATAAATGACTTGGATGAGGGAGTGGAAGGCTGGGTTAGCAAGTTTGCCGATGACACAAAGGTTGCTGGAGTTGTGGATAGTGTGGAAGGCTGTTGTAGGTTGCAACGGGACATTGACAGGATGCAGAGCTGGGCTGAGAAGTGGCAGATGGAGGTCAACCTGGAAAAGTGTGAAGTGATTCATTTTGGAAGGTCGAATTTAAATGCGGAATACAGGCTTAAAGACAGGATTCTTGGTAGTGTGGAGGAACAGAGGGATCTTGGGGTCCATGTCCATAGATCGCTCAAAGTTGCCACCCAAGTTGATAGGGTTGTTAAGAAGGCGTATGGTGTGTTGGCTTTCATTAACAGGGGGATTGAGTTTAAGAGCCACGAGGTTATGCTGCAGCTCTATAAAGCCCTGGTTAGACCACACTTGGAATATTGTGTTCAGTTCTGGTGGCCTCATTATAGGAAGGATGTGGAAGCTTTAGAGAGGGTGCAGAGGAGATTTACCAGGATGCTGCCTGGACTGGAGGGCATGTCCTACGAAGAAAGATTGAGGGAGCTAGGGCTTTTCTCATTGGAGCGAAGAAGGATGAGAGGTGACTTGATAGAGGGGTACAAGATGATGAGAGGCATAGCTAGAGTGGATAGTCAGAGACTTTTTCCCAGGGTGGAAAGGGCTATCACCAAGGGGCATAATTTTAGGGTGATTGGAGGAAAGTTTCGGGGAGATGTCAGAGGTAGGTTCTTTACACAGAGAGTGGTGGGTGCGTGGAATGCGCTGCCAGCGGTGGTAGTAGAAGCAGATACATTAGGGGCATTTAAGCGACTCTTGGATAGGTACATGGATAATAGTAGAATGAAGGGTAGGTAGTTACTTAGATCTTAGAGTAGGTTAAAGGTTCGGCACAACATCGTGGGCCGAAGGGCCTGTACTGTGCTGTACTGTTCTATGTTTTATGTTATATGTTCACTCAGCAGGTCTGGCAGCATCTGTGGAAAGAGAAGCAGAGTTAACATTTTGGGTCAGTGACCCTTGTTCCGAAGAAACGTTAACTCTGCTTCTCTTTCCACAGATGCTTCCAGACCTGCTGAGTGGTTCCAGCATTTCTTGTTTTAATTTCAGATTTCCAGCATCCGCAGTATTTTGCTTTTATCTTTTGCACTGATGTGCTGGGCTCCCCCATCATTGAGGATGGGGATATTTGTGGAGCCTCGTCCTACTGTTAGTTGTTTAATCGTCCACCACCATTCACAACTGGATGTGGCAGGACTGCAGAGCTTAGATCTGCTCCATTGGTTATGGGATCGCTTAGCTCTGTCTATCGCATGCTGCTTCTGCTGTTCAGCATGCATCTAGTTCGGTGTTGTAGCTTCACCAGGTTGACACCTCATTTTGAGGTATGCCTGGTGCTGCTCCTGGCATGCCCTCCTGCACTCTTCATTGAACCAGGGTTGGTTCCCGGACTTGATGGTAATGGTAGAGTGGGGGATTTACCAGGCCATGAGGTTACAGATTGTGGTTGAATACAATTCTGCAGCTGCTGATGGCCCACAGCGCCTCATGGATGCCCAGTTTTGAGCTGTGAGATTTGTACTGAGTCTATCTCATTTAGCACAGTGGTAGTGTCACACAACATGATGGAGCGTGTCCTCAATATGAAGGTGGGACTTAATTTCTACAAGGACTGTGTGGTGGTTACTCCTAACAATACTGTCATGGATAGATGCGACAGGCAGATTGGTGAGGACGAGGTCAAGTAGATTTTTCCCTCTTGCTGGTTCCCTCACCACCTGCCACAGACCCAGCCTAGCAGATATGTCCTTCAGGACTTGGTCAGCTCGGTCAGTCGTGGTGTTACCTAGCCACTTTTGGTAATGGACATTGAAGTCTCCCACCCAGAGTACATTCTGTGCCCGTGCTACCCTCAGTGCCTCTTCCAATTGGTGTTCAACATGCAAGAGTACTGATTCATCAGCTGGCGGGGGGCGAGGGGGCAGGCTGTAGATGTAATCAGCAGAAGGTTCCTTGACCATGTTTGACCTGATGCTCTGCGACTTCATAGGGTCCGGAATCAATGTTGAGGACTCCCAGGGCCACTCCCTCCTGACTGTATACCACTGTGCTGCCACCTCTGGTGGGTCTATCCTGCCGGTCGGATTGTTGCGGAATGCTCAGCATCATCAGAACAGATGCGTCGGAGACGGAGAAACTGGGAGAATGGATTGGAATTCTTACAGGAGGCAGGGTGTGAAGAAGTGTAGTTGAGGTAGCTCGTGGGAGTCAGTGGGCTTATAATGAATATTAGTAGACAGTCTATCACCAGAGATGGAGGCAGAGAAGTCAAGGAAGGGAAGGGAAGTGTCAGAGATGGATCATGTAAAGATGAGAGAAGGGTGGAAATTGGAAGCAAAGTTGATAAAGTTTTCTAGTTCGGGGCGGGATCAGGAAACGGCACCGATACAGTCATCAATGTACTGGAAAAAGAGTTGGGGGAGGGGGCCTGAGTAGGACTGGAAGAAGGAATGTTTGACATATCCCACAAAAAGACAGGCATAACTAGGACCCATGTGGGTACCCATAGCGACACCTTTTACTCGAAGAAAGTGAGTGGAGTTGAAGGAGAAGTTGTTCAATTTGAGAATAAGTTCAGCCAGGCGGAGGAGGGTGGTGGTGGATGGGGACTGGTTGGGCCTCTGTTCAAGGAAGAAGCGGAGAGCCCTCAAACCGTCCTGGTGGGGGATAGAGGTGTAGAGAGATTGGACGTCCATAGTGAAGAGGAGGCGGTTGGGGCCAGGAAACTGGAAATGGTCAAAATGACGTAGGGAGTCAGAAGAGTCACAGATGTAGGTGGGAAGAGACTGGACCAGGGGAGAAAAGATAGAGTCAAGATAGGAAGAAATAAGTTCAGTGGGGCAGGAACAGGCTGAAACAATGGGTCTGCTGGGACAGTCCTGTTTGTGGATTTTGGGAAGAAGGTAGAAGCGGGCTGTCCGGGTTTGTGGGACTATGAGGTTGGAAGCTGTAGAGGGAAGATCTCCAGAGGAGATAGAACTATAGAACCATAGAAAAATTACAGCACAGAAGGAGGCCATTCAGTCCATCGTGTCTGTGCCAGCCGAAAATCTAGCTGCCCAATCTAATTCCACCTTCCAGCACCTGGTCTATAGCCTTGCAGGTTACAGCACTTCAGGTGCATGCCCAGGTACCTTTTAAATGAGCTGAGGGTTTCTGCCTCCACCACCAATCCTGGCAGTGAATTCCAGACACCCACCATCCTCTGGGTGAAAAAGTATTCCCTCATGTCCCCTCTAATCCTTCTACCAATCACCTTAAATCTGTGCCCCCTGGTAATTGACCTCTCCGCTAGGGGAAACAGGTCCTTCCTGTCTACTCTATCTAGGCCCCTCATAATTTTGTATACCTCAACTAAGTCACCCCTCAGCCTCCTCTGTTCTAAGGAAAACAACCCTAGCCTATCCAATCTTTCTTCATAGCTGCAATTTTCAAGCCCTGGCAACATTCTTGTAAATCTCCTCTGTACTCTCTCCAGAGCAATTATGTCCTTCCTGTAATGTGGTAACCAGAACTGTACGCAATACTCCAGCTGTGGCCTAACCAGTGTTTTATACAGTTCCAGCATTACATCCCTGCTTTTGTATTCTATACCTCGGCCAATAAAGGAAAGCGTTCCATATGCCCTCTTCCCCACTCTATCTACCTGTCCTGCCACCTTCAGGGACCTGTGGACATGCACTCCATGGACTCTCACTTCTTCTACCCCTCTCACTATCCTCGTGTTTATTGTGTATTCCTTTGCTTTATTTGCCCTCCCCAAATACATTACCTCACACTTCTCTGGATTGAATTCCATTTGCCACTTTACCGCCACTCAACCAAATCATTGACATCATTCTGGAGTCTACAGCTATCCTCTTCACTATCAACTCCATCGCCAATTTTTGTGTCATCAGCAAATTTCCCACATTTAAGTCCAAATCATTAATAGATACCACAAACAGCAAGGTACCCAACACTCAGCCCTGTGGAACACCACTGGAAACAGCTTTCCATTCACAAAAATATCATCGACCATTACCCTTTGTTTCCTGTCCCTGAGCCAATTCTGGATCCAACCTGCCACATTCCTCTGTATCCCATGGGCTTTCATTTTTTTTAGATTAGATTTTAGATTAGAGATACAGCACTGAAACAGGCCCTTCGGCCCACCGAGTCTGTGCCGAACATCAACCACCCATTTATACTAATCCTACACTAATCCCATATTACTACCAAACATCCCCACCTGTCCCTATATTTCCCTACCACCTACCTATACTAGTGACAATTTATAATGGCCAATTTACCTATCAACCTGCAAGTCTTTTGGCTTGTGGGAGGAAACCGGAGCACCCGGAGAAAACCCACGCAGACACAGGGAGAACTTGCAAACTCCACACAGGCAGTACCCGGAATTGAACCCGGGTCCCTGCAGCTGTGAGGCTGCGGTGCTAACCACTGCGCCACTGTGCCGCCCTGGTTTACTAAAGAAGTTGATGCGCTTGTCTGCGGAACCTTGTCAAATGCCTTACTAAAACCCATGTAGACCACATCCACTGCACTACCCTCATCAATCCTCAATGAATTCAATTAAGTTAGTAAGACATGACCTTCCCTTAACAAATCCATGCTTACTATCCCTGATTAATCCGTGCCTTTCTAAGTGACAGTTTATCCTGTCTCTCAGAATTGATTCTAATAATTTGCCCACCATCGAGGTCAGACTGACCGGCCTATAATTATTTGGGCTATCCCTCGCACCCTTTTTAAACAATGGTACAATGTTCGCAGACGTCCAATCCTCTGGTGCCTCACCTGTATGTAGTGAGGATTTGAAGATGATCCTCAGTGCATCCGCTATTTCCTCCCTGGCTTCCTTTAACAACCTGGGATGCAATCCAGCCGGCCCTGGCGATTTATCCACTTTCAAGGATGTCAGACCCTCTAGTACTTCCTCTCTCATTTTGCTTATCATATCTAATATTTCACATTCATCCTCTTTAATACAGTGTCTGCATCAACCCTCTCCTTTGTGAAGATAGAGACAAAAAACTCATTAAGAACCATGCCACATCTTCTGCATCCACGTGTAAGTTCCCTTGTATATCTCTGATAGGCCCTAACCTTTCTTTAGTTAGCCTCTTGCTCTTAAAGTACTGATAAAACGTCTTTGGGTTTTCCTGAATTTTACCTGCCAATAATTTTTCATGTCCTCTCTTTGCTTTTCTAATTTCCTTTTTTACTTCACCCCTGCACTTTCTATACTCCTCTTGGCTTTCTAAAGTATTAAGTTTTTTTGTGATTGTCATAAGCTTTCTTTTTCTGCTTCAACATACCCTGTAAGCCTCTAGATAACCAGGGGACTCTAGATTTGACCGTACCACCCTTTATCTTTATGGGGACATGCCTACACTGAGCCTGTAGAATCTCGCTTTTGAATGCCTCCCACTGGTTTGCCAATGATTTTCCTTCAAGTAGCTGTATCCAGTCCACTTTCGCCAGATCACCACTCAGTTTTGTAAAAATTTCCCTTCCCCCACTTTAGAACTTTTACTCCTGTCTTATCTTTGTCCTTTTCCCTGATTATGCTAAAACTAACTGTATCACGATCACTATCTCCAAAATGGTCACCCACTGTTACTTCATCTACTTGCCCGAAGACTAAATCTAGAATTGTGCCCCCTCTCATTGCAGTTCAAGAATTTTGTGCCCTCTGTGCCCTTCACACTGTTTGTATCCCAGTTGATATCAAGGTAGTTGAAATCCCCAACTATTATTGCCCTATAGTTTTTGCACTCAGAAATTATCTCCCTCTCACTATTTGGGGGTCTATAATACACTCCTAGTAGTGTGGCTGCCCCATTTTTATTTCTGATCTCCACCCATATGGCCTCATTTGATGATTCATTTAGCATATCATCCCTCCTCACAGCCGTTATTGATTCCTTAACCAATAATGCTACATCCCCTCCTTTTTTATCCCCCTCTCTATCCCACCTGAAAACTCTATATCTAGGTATGTTGAGCTGCCATTCTTGCCCCTCTTTAAGCCAAGTTTCCGTTATAGCAATGAGATCGTGTTGCCCTCAGCTCATTGGCTTTATTTACTATACTCCTTACATTTATAAATACTTTTTAACACTGCCAAATTCCTGTGCTGCATACTTTTTAACTTTTGCTTCTTCTGTCTTTCAGAGTCACTCGCTAATTTTCTGCCTCCTGTTCTCTGCTCTGAATCTGTCCTATCTGAAACTGCCCTCAGGTTCCCATCCCCCTGTCAATCTAGTTTAAACCATCCCCAACAGCACTAGCAAACCTTCCTGTGAGGATATTTGTCCCAGTCCTATTCAGGTGTAGACCATGCAGAGGTCAGTGACAGTCCTGTGGACAGTAGCTTGATGTTCGGTGGTGGGGTCATGGTCCAGGAGGAAGTAGGAAGAAGTGTCTGAGAGTTGGCACTGAGCCTCTGCAAGGTAGAGGTCAGTATGCCAGACAACAACAGCACCACCCTTATCTGCAGGTTTGATGACAATGTCGGGGTTAGACCTGAGAGAATGGAGTGCGGCACGTTCAGAGGGGGGCAGGTTAGAGTGAGTGAGGGGGCAGAGAAATTGAGACGGCAGATGTTTCGCCGACTGTTTTCAATGAAAAGATCAAGAGCGGGTAAGAGGCCAGAGGGAGGGGTCCAGGTAGAGGGAGAATGCTGGAGGCGGGTGAATGGGTCTACTGGTCGGGGGGAGGACTCCTGGACAAAGAAGTGAGCGCGGAGGCAGAGGCGACGGAAGAAGAGCTCAACGTCATGCCGAGCACGAAATTCATTGAGGTGGGGGTGTAAGTGGATAAAACTGAGACCTTTGCTGAGTACAGAATGTTCAGCGTCAGAGAGAGGGAGGTCAGGGGTTATACTGAATACCCGGCAAGGGGTCAGATCAGAAGGGGTGGGGTCAGAGAGAAGTGAATGGGAAGAAGGATCTGGAGGGGCATTAGTCCCCATCAGCTGCTGGAGCTTGTGTTCCTTATCACCTGAAAGGAAGAAAAAAAGCTTTTTATTAATGCATCGGATAAGATGAAGGATGAAATGAAACTACGAAGTAGAACAGCTTTGAGATAAGGTGAGGCGGTGCTTCTGGAGAGAGAGGTTCAGTGTGTACATGTGGCGGTGCATGGCACTGAGTGTGGATCTCAGGATGTGGCGAGAACAGCAGTCCGAGGAACGTTGTATTTCGCAGAGATACCTATAATCCTGGGTGGATTCAAAACACAAAGGATGAAACATCAGTTGGAATCCACGTGGAATAAGTCGGACCCGGAGACAGTCACTGAGGAAGGAGATGTAGCTGTAAAAATGAGTTTTGGTAGACACTTTATCAAACACCAGGAGGGAAATAGAAAGTAATGAAGGTGAACAAGGTAAAAGAGACAAACGAAAATTCTGTTGGAGAGATGAACAGAACTTCTTCAAGGTAGGCATTCCTGGAAGAGATGTGGCAGTGAATTAAACACTAAAATAAAAGCAAAATACTGCGGATGCTGGAAATCTGATGGTCTTACACTCCTGTGTTCGTCGAGGTCCCTCTAACCCCCCTCATAGAATTAGTATCTGGGGAGATCCATTTAATCTCTCTCTTACAGTCCTCTGTCTGGGAAGTTCTCTTTCACCTCTAACATGCACTCTGTGATCGGAGGTGGCCGCTCCATCCCCTCTTTCACACTGCAATAGATTGGAGGCCCATTTAAGGTACTTGGGAAAAGAGCCACAGCTGAGATGTGGAGAATTCTTTTTATGCAGTGAGTTGTTGTGATCTGGAATGTGCTGCCTGAAAGAACGGTGGAAGCAGATTCAATAATAACTTTCAAAAGGGAATTGGATAAATATTTGAAGGAGAAAAATTTTTGGCCTGTGGGGAAAGAGCAGGGGAATGGGACTAATTGTATAACTCTTTCAGTAAGATGGCACAGGCTTAATGGGCCAAATGGTCTCCTTATGTGTTGTCTCATTCTATAAGATCCAGCATGTATTTATAACAGTTAACCTGTCTATATCTCTTTGCAGCCTCTCTACATCCTCCCCACAGTTTATCTTTCCACCCAGCTTTGTATCATCAACAAACTTAGATACCTTACTCTCTGACTCTTCATCTAAGTCATTAATATAGAGTGTAAATAGCTGAGCCGCCAGCACTGATCCTTGCGGCACCCCACTATTCACTGCTTGCCAACTTGAAAATGTCCCATTCATGCCCACTTGTTCCTTCCTGTCCATTAACCAATCTCCTATCCATGCTAATATATTACCCTTAACACCATGAGACCTTATCTTGCCTATTAACTTTTTGTGTGGCACCTTATTGAATGCCTTTTGAAAATCCAGGTATACTACATCTACTGGTTCCCCTTTATCTACCCTACTAGATACATCCTCAAAAAACTCTAATAAATTTGTCAAACAGGGTTTCCCTTTACTAAAACCATGCTGACTTGTTCTAATCATACTGTGCTTTTCGAAGTGCATTGTTAAGATTTTCTTAATAATAGATTCCAACATTTTCCCAGCAACTGATGTTACGCTAACTGGCCTGTAGTTCCCTGTTTTCTCTCTCCTTCCTTTCTTAAAAAGTGTTGTAACATTTGGTAAGTGAGAGAAATTGACGGAGCAAGGGAAGAGCTGCTGTTCTAGTCTTACACAAGAGACAGAGACATGAGAGATCTAGAGGAATTCATTAGGTGAGCAACTGAAAGCAGAGATTTGAAAAGAGCGGGAGTGAGAGTCAGAGCGGAGCAAGATCGGCTGTCCCAGGAGTGAAGTGACATCACAGGATAAGGAGTCACGTGGGGTGAGCTTTCCAGTAAACTTTTAATTTAATCTAAATTAATCAACTGTAAAGTTAAGCTAGATTGATTAATTAGTACAAATACTAGAAAACTGATGCCAATTTTGTAATTTATCATATAATTACAATCAGTACTCAATTAATCAGATCCAGGAGATAAAGTTAACATTAAATAAGAAGGGATAGTAACACTAAGGATTTGAGAATTTTTCCAGAAATTTAAATTGAAAGTTTTTAGATAACATTTCAGTTAATCTCCCTATAAAATACAATGACATCTGGATTGTTTGGCTCCATTCTAAATGGAAAGGTTTTAGAATTATCTGATGCTACAATGTAGTCAGTCACAATACTGAAAGAGAAGCAGCTGATTAGTGATAGCTGGTCAGTCTTTATTTAAGTCATAAGTTAAATAGTCTAATAAATACAGGCATGGCAGGGCAGCTGAGACCCATTGAGTGTGCATCCTGTTCCATGTGGGAACTCCAGGACACTTCTCGTGTCCTGGATAACCATATCATCAGCTCCAGCAGTTTGAGCTCCGGATTTCGGAGCTTGAGCAGCAGCTGTACACATCTGTAAATATGAGTTTCATGAATAGTATGATTATAGATGCGATCACCCCACAGCTTAAAGGTATACAGACTGCCAGACAGTCAAGGAGGACCAGACAAGTAGTGCAGGAGTCCTCTGAGTACATCTTGCTCTCTAACCAGTATTCCATTCTGAATACTGGCGAGAGTGATGGTTCTTCTGGGGAGTGCAGCAAGAGCCAAGTCCATTGCACCATGGCTAGGTCAGCTGTACTGGGGGAGCCAGAGGAAGATTGGGAAATCAATAGTAATAGGAGATTTGACAGTTAAGGGAACAGACAGGTGTTTCTGTGGCGGCACACGTGAATCCAGGATGCTGTGTTGCCTCCCTGGTTCCAGGGTCAAGGATGTCACTGAACGGCTGCAGAGCATCCTGAGGGGGGAGGGTGAACAGCCAGCAGTCGTGGTCCTATCAATACCAATGACATAGGTAGAAAGATGGATGAGGTCTGCAGGCAGAATTTTGGGAGCTAAGTAAGAAATTAGTAGGCAGGACCTCAAAAGTAGTCTCTTTTTTTCTCTTTTGGGCCTCCTTATCTCGAGAGACAATGGATACGCGCCTGGAGGTGGTCAGTGGTTTGTGAAGTACTCAAAAGTAGTAATCTCTGGATTACTCCCACTACTATGTGCAAGTGAGTATAGAAATAGGAGGATAGAACAGATGAATGCATGGCTGGAGAGATGGTGCAGAAGGGAGGTCTTTAGCTTACTGGGACATTGGGACTGGTTCTGGGGGAGATGGGACCTGTAAAGGCCGCATGGGTTGCACCTGAACAGAGCCAGGACCAATGTCCTTGAGGGACGATTTGCTAGTGCTATTGGGGAGGGTTTAAACTAACTTAGCAGAGTATGGGAACAAGGAGGTAAATTTTGAGAGGAAAACCAAGGTGCACAGAGATTTGGGAAAGACAGATTGCACTAGAGTAGACAATAGTGAGGTATTAGCTGGGGTCAGAGTAAATGAGAATGAAATAAGGTCCAAATTGAGTTTACTATGCATGCATGTGTTGTAAGGCTAAGTAAGGTTGGTGAACTGCAGGCGCAGATAGCCACATGGAAATATGATGTTGTGGCTATAACAGAAACCTGGCTCAAAAAAGGGCAGGACTGGATATAAATATTCCTGGATACAAAATGTTCAGGGAAGGAAAGAAAGGAGGTGGGGTAGCAGAATTAATTAAGGAAAACATTACAGTGCTGGAGAGAAAGGATGTCCTTGAGGGGTCAAGGACAGAACCTATTTGGTTAGAGCTAAGAAACAACAGAGGTGTCATTACACTACTGGCTGTATTCTATAGGCCACCAACTGGTGGGAAAGATATAGAGGAGAAAATCTGCAAGGAAATTACAGAGAGGTGCAAGAATAATAGAGTAGTTATAATGGGAGACTTCAGTTATCCTAATATAGAATGGGATAGTAATAATGTATAGGACAGAGAGAAGAAGAGTTTATGAAGTATGTCCAGGAGAATTTTCTAGGTCAGTATGTTTCCAGTCCAACAAGGAAGGAGGCATTGCTGGATCTGGTTTTTTTTATTCATTCACGGGATGTGGGCGTCACTGGCCAGGCCAGCATTTATTGCCCATCCCTAATTGCCCTCGAGAAGGTGGTGGTGAGCTGCCTTCTTGAACCGCTGCAGTCCATGTGGGGTAGGTACACCCACAGTGCTGTGAGGAAGGGAGTTCCAGGATTTTGACCCAGCGACAGTGAAGGAACGGCGATATAGTTCCAAGTCAGAATGGTGTGTGACTTGGAGGGGAACTTGCCGGTGGTGATGTTCCCATGTATTTGCTGCCCTTGTCCTTCTAGTTAGTAGAGATCGCGGGTTTGGAAGGTGCTGTCTAAGGAGCCTTGGTGCATTGCTGTAATGCATCTTGTAGATGGTACACACTGCTGCCACTGTACGTCGGTGGTGGAGGGAGTGAATGTTTGTGGATGGGGTGCCAATCAAGCGGGCTGCTTTGTCCTGGATGGTGTCGAGCTTCTTGAGTGTTCTTGGAGCTGCACCCATCCAGGCAAGTGGAGAGTATTCCATCACACTCCTGACTTGTGCCTTGTAGATGGTGGACAGGCTTTGGGGAGTCAGGAGGTGAGTTACTCGCCTCAGGATTCCTAGCCTCTGACCTGCTCTTGTAGCCATGGTATTTATATGGCTATTCCAGTTCAGTTTCTGGTCAATGGTAACCCCCAGGATGTGGATAGTGGGGGATTCAGCGATGGTAATGCCATTGAATGTCAATGGGAGATGGTTAGATTCTCTCTTGTTGGAGATGGTCATTGCCTGGCACTTGTGTGGCGCGAATGTTACTTGCCACTTATCAGCCCAAGCCTGGAGATTGTCCAGGTCTTGCTACATTTCTACACGGACTGCTTCAGTATCTGAGGAGTCACGAATGGTGCTGAACATTGTGCAATCATCAGCGAACATCCCCACTTCTGACCTTATGATTGAAGGAAAGCCATTGATGAAGCATCTGAAGATGGTTGGGCCTAGGACACTACCCTGAGGAGCTCCTGCAGTGATGTCCTGGAGCTCAGATGATTGACCTCCGACAACCACAACCATCTTTCTTTGCGCTAGGTATGACTCCAGCCAGCTGAGGGTTTTCCCCCTGATTCTCATTGACCTCAGTTTTGCTAGGGCTCCTTGATGCCATACTCGGTCAAATGCTGCCTTGATGTCAAGGGCAGTCACTCTCACCTCACCTCTTGAATGAGGTTCTGTGAATTAGGTGCACTGAGACCTGCTGAGTCTGGTGAGAAGGAGTTTTAAGGGTTAATTTCTATATAAAGTCTAATTTTTCTTCAATTTAGCAATTAACTAAAAATTACTCCTTAAGTTAAGAGAAGTTACGTTTTATTTCAGGCTTAAAACAGGGGTATACAAGCTCTCTGGGTTCAGCTGCTGCCATACCGTAACTGTAAAAACTATTTATTGCAATTAGAATAACTATAATAACCTATGACTTCAATCTGCATATAGACTGGGTAAACCTGAAGAGCACTAATGCTGCAGAAGTCGAGAGTCGAGTTTCTGGAGTGTATGTTGAGGAACCGAATAGAGAACTGGCTATTTTGGATCTAGTATTATATAATGAGAAAGGGCTAATTAATAATCCTGTGTAAAAGAACCTTTAGGGATGAGTGACCATAATATGGTTTTACTTTCTGTTTGAAAGTGAGGTAGTTTAATGTGAAGCCAGGGTGTTGAGAACAGGCCATCCTAGACTGGGTATTGTGTAATGAGAGAGGAATAATGACAATCTAGTGGTGCGTGACCCCTTGGGGATGAGCGACCATAATATGATAGAATTCTTCATCAAGATGGAGAGTGACGTAGTTGATTCTGAGACTAGGGTCCTGAATCTTAGTAAAGGAAACTACGAAGGTGTGAGGCGCGAGTTGGCTATGACGGATTGGGAAACATTACTTAAAGGGATGACAGTGGATAGGCAATGGCAAACATTTAAAGAGCACATGGATGAACTGCAACAATTGTTTATCCCTGTCTGGCGCAAAAGTAAAACGGGAAAGGTAGCCAAACGATGGCTTACAAGGGAAAATAGGAAATAGCATTAGATCCAAGGAAGAGGCATATAAATTTGTCAGGAAAAATCAACAGAACTGAGGATTGGGAGCAGTTTAGAATTCAGCAAAGGAGGACCAAGGGATTGATTAAGAAGGGGAAAATAGAGTACGAGAGCAAGCTTGTGGGGAACATAAAAACTGACTGTAAAAGTTTCTATAGGTATGTGCAGAGAAAAAGATTAGTGAAGACAAATGTAGATCCCTTACAGTCAGAAACAGGGGAATTTATTATGGGGAGTTAAGAAATGGCTGAGCAACTAAATGCATAGTTTGGTTCTATCTTCACAAAGGAGGACACAAATATCATACCAGAAATGTTGGGGAACACAGGGCTTAGTGAGAGAGAGGAACTGAAAGAAATCAGTATTAGTAGAGAAATGGTGTTGGGGAAATTGATGGGATGGAAGGTCGATAAATCCCCAGGGCCTGATGGTCTACATCCCAGAGTACTTAAGGAAGTGGCCCTAGAAATAGTGGATGCATTGGTGGTCATTTCTGGTATGATATTTGTGTCCTCCTTTGTGAAGACAGAACCAAAGTATGCATTTAGTTGGTCAGCCATTTCTTTACTCCCCATAATAAGTTCCCCTGTTTCTGACTGCCAGGGACCTTACTGATCTGATTGGGCATAGTCAACATGGATTTATGAATGGGAAATCATGTTTGACGAACCTGTTGGAGTTTTTTGAGGATGTTACAAACAGAATTGATAAAGGAAAGTCTGTGGACGTAGTATACTTGGATTTTCAGAAGGCTTTTGCTATGGTTGCTAAATTTGCAGAGGACACAAAGATAAGTAGGAAGGTAAGTGGTCAAGAGGCCATAAAGAGCCTACAAAGGGATTTAGATAGGTTACGTGAATGGGTAAAAATTTGGCAAATGGAGTATAATGTGGGAAAATGTGAACTTATCTACATTGGCAGGAAGAATAGAAAAGCAGAATATTATTTAAATGAAGAGAGATTGCAGAATTCAGTGGTGCAGAGGGATCTGCGTGTCCTGGTACATGAATCACAGCAAGTTAGTATGCAGATACAGCAAGTGATTAGGAAGGCAAATGGAATGTTATCATTTATTGCAAAGGGAACAGTGTATAAAAGTAGGGTAGTTTTGCTACAGCTGTACAGGGCATTGGGGAGACCACATCTGGAGGACTGTGGACAGATTTGGTCTCCTTGTATGAAAAAGGATATAAGCAGTTAAGAGAAGTTTCACTGGACTGATTCCTGGGATGAAGTGGTTGTCTTGTGAGGAATGGTTGAGCAGGTTGGGTCTATACTCATTGGGGTTTAGAAGAATGAGAGGTGATCTCATTGAAAAATATAAGATCCTGAGAGGACTTGACAGGGTAGATGCTGGAAGGATGTTTCCACTCATAGGCAAGACTAGAACTAGGAGACACAGATTAAAAATAAGGGGTGTCCCATTTAAGATGGAGATGAGGAGATATTTTTTTCTCTCACAGGGTTGTCAGTGTTTGGAATTTTCTTCCTCAGAGAGCAGCGGAGGCTGGGTCATTGAATTTATTCAAGGCTGAGTTAGACAGATTTTTGATAAACAAGGGAGTTAAGTGTTATGGGGGGAAACAGGAAAGTGGAGTTGAGGTCACGTTCTGATTAGCAATAATCTTATTGAATGGTAGAGCAGGCTCGAAGGGCCAAATAGCCTACTCCTGCTGATAATTCCTATGTCCATATGTATGTTAGTACTTTTTTTAATTCATTCATGGGATGTGGGCGTCGCTGGCCAGTCCAGCATTTATTGCCCATCTCTAATTGCCCTTGAGAAGGTGGTGGTGAGCTGCCTTCTTGAACCGCTGCAGTCCATGTGGGGTAGGTACACCCACAGTGCTGTTAGGAAGGGAGTTCCAGGATTTTGACCCAGTGACAGTGAAGGAACGGCGATATAGTTCCAAGTCAGGATGGTGTGTGACTTGGAGGGGAACTTGCAGATGGTGGTGTTCCCATGCATTTGCTGCACTTGTCCTTCTAGTTGGTAGAGGTCGCAGGTTTGGAAGGTGCTGTCTAAGGAGCCTTGGTGCGTTGCTGCAGTGCATCTTGTAGATGGTACACACTGCTGCCACTGTGCGTTGGTTGTGGAGGCAGTGAATGTTTGTGGATGGGGTGACAATCAAGTGGGCTGCTTTGTCCTGGATGGTGTCGAGCTTCTTGAGTGTTGTTGGATTTGCACCCATCCAGGCAAGTGTAGAGTATTCCATCACACTCCTGACTTGTGCCTTGTAGATGTGGACAGGCGTATATGAATGATAGGGTATTTTTATTTATTTAGAGATACAGCACTGAAACAGGCCCTTCGGCCCACTGAGTCTGTGCTGACCAACAACCACCCATTTTATACTAATCCTACATTAACCCCATATTCTCTACCACATCCTCACCATTCTCCTACCACCCACCTACACTAGGGGCAATTTACAATGGCCAATTTACCTATCAACCTGCAAGTCTTTGGCTGTGGGAGGAAACTGGAGCACCCGGCAGAAACCCACGCGGGTTTCACAGGGAGAACTTGCAAACTCCACACAGGCAGTACCCAGAACTGAACCTGGGTCACTGGAGCTGCGAGGCTGCGGTGCTAACCACTGCGCCACTGTGCCGGGTATGATAGGGTAGATAGAGAGAAAGTATTTCCTCTGGTGGGAGAATCCAGAGTCAGAGGTAGAACCTTAAACGTAGACCAAAGCCATTCAAGGGTCATATCAGGAAGCACTTCACATAAATGGGAGTGGACACAGAGAAATATCTGTTCATAGAAGTACCATGGGATGTTCAGCACACATTCTCCTGAAAGCCAGTCCAGAGCTGTAGCCCCAAGTTGATTTGTGGCTGAACTATCTCCAGGCACTTTGAACCCATACCTAGGCCTCTTCTACACTCTGTTCTCCATGTAAAACCTGGCTTACCTGCAGAGGCTGTTAGCTGCTTCAAAGGTAAATTCAATACTAAGTCTTCTACAAATTCACGAGGTGCTGCAGCAATCCTGCACTTTACTTCCATCTCAGGGCAACTTATCCAAGGATAGGTAGAAACATAGAAACATAGAAAATAGGAGCAGGAGTAGGCCATTCAGCCCTTCGAGCCTGCTCCACCATTCATTATGATCATGGCTGATCATCCAACTCAGTAACCTGTTCTTTTGCCCCATACCCTTTGATCCCTTTAGACCCAAGAGCTATATCTAACTCCTTCGTGAAAACATACAATGTTTTGGCCTCAACTGCTTTCTGTGCTAGCAAATTCCACAGGCTCACCACTCTCTGGGTGAAGAAATTTCTCCTCATCTCAGTCCTGCAAGGTTTATCCCGCATCCTTAGACAATGACCCCTGGTTCTGGACTCCCCCACCATCGGGAACATCCTTCCTGCATCTACCCTGTCAAGTCCTGTTAGAATTTTATAAATTTCGATGAGATTCCCCCCTCAGTCTGAACTCCAGTGAATATAATCCTAACTGACTCAATCTCTCCTCATACGTCAGTCCAGCCATCAAAGGAATTGGTCTGGTAAACCTTCACTGCACTCCCTCTATAGCAAGAACATCCTTCCTCAGATAAGGAGACAAAAACTGCACACAATATTCCAGGTGTGGCCTCACCCAGACCCTGTATAATTACAGCAAGACATCCCTGCTCCTGTACTCGAATCCTCTCGCTATGAAGGCCAACATACCATTTGCCTTCTTTACCGCCTGTTGCACCTGCATGCTTACCTTCAGTGACTGGTGTACGAGAACACCCAGGACACGCTGCAGATTCCCCTCTCTCAGTTTATAGCCGTTCAGATAATAATCTGCCTTCCTGTTTTTGCTACCAAAGTGGATAACCTCACATTTATCCACATACAGCATCTGCCATGCATGTGCCCACTCACTCAACTTGTCCAAATCACCCTGAAGCCTCTCTGCATCCTCCTCACAACTCACCCTTCCACCTAGTTTTGTGTCATCTGCAAGTTTGGAGATATTACATTTAGTTCCCTCATCTAAATCATTGACATATATTGTGAATAGCTGGGGTCCGAGCACCGATCCCTGCGGTACCCCACTAGTCACTGCCTGCCATTCGGAAAGACCCATTTATTCCTACTCTTTGTTTCCTGCCTGCCAACCAGTTCTCTATCCATCACAATACACTACCCCCAATCCCATGCGCTTTAATTTTACATGCTAATCTGTTTTGTGGGACTTTGTCGAAAGCCTTCTGAAAGTCCAAATAAACCACATCCACTGGCTCCCCCTCATCAACTCGACTAGTTACATCATCGAAGAATTCTAGTAGATTTGTCAAGCATGATTTCCCTTTCGTAAATCCATGCTGACTCTGTCTGATTCTACCACTGTTCTCTAAGTGCTCTGCTATAAAATCTTTGATAATGGACTCTAGAATTTTCCCCACTACCGACGTCAGGCTGACTGGTCTATAATTCCCTGTTGTCTCTCTACCTCCCTTTTTAAATACCTCCCTTTTTAAATAGTGGGGTTACATTAGCTACCCTCAAATCTGTAGGAACTGTTCCAGAGTCTATAGAATCTTGGAAGATGACCACCAATGCATCCACTATTTCTAGGGCCACTTCCTTAAGTACTCTGGGATGTAGATTATCAGGCCCTGGGGATTTATCGGCCTTCAATCCCATCAATTTCCCCAACACCATTTCTCTACTCAGACTGATTTCTTTCAGTTCCTCTCTCTCACTAAACCCTGTGTTCCCCAACATTTCTGGTATAATATTTGTGTCCTGCTTTGTGAAGACAGAACCAAAGTATGCATTTAGTTGGTCAGCCATTTCTTTGTTCCCCATAATGAATTCCCCTGTTTCTGACTGTAAGGGACCTACATTTGTCTTCACTAATCTTTTTCTCTTCACATACCTATAGAAACTTTTACAGACAGTTTTTATGTTCCCCGCAAGCTTGCTCTCGTACTCTATTTTCCCCTTCTTAATCAATCCCTTGGGCCTCCTTTGCTGAATTCTAAACTGCTCCCAATCCTCAGGTGTTGTTTTTTCTGGCAAATTTATATGCCTCTTCCTTGGATCTAATGCTATCGCTAATTTCCCTTGTAAGCCATGGTTTGGCTCCCTTTCCCATTTTACTTTTGCGCCAGACAGGGATAAACAATTGTTGCAGTTCAGCCATGCACTCTTTAAATGTTTGCCATTGCCTGTCCACCGTCATCCCTTTAAGTAACGTTTCCCAATCCATCATAGCCAACTCGCGCCTCATACCTTCGTAGTTTCCTTTATTAAGATTCAGGACCCTAGTCTCAGAATCAACTACGTCACTCTCCATCTTGTTGAAGAATTCTATCATGTTATGGTCGCTTGTCCCCAAGGGGTCTTGCACAACTAGATTGTCAATTATTCCTCTCTCATTACACAATACCCAGTCTAGGATGGTCTGTTCTCTAGTTGCTTCCTCAACGTATTGGTCCAGAAAACCATCCCGTATACACTCCATGAATTCCTCCTCTACGGTATTGTGACTAATTTGTTTTGCCCAATCTATATGCAGATTAAAGTCACCCATAATTACGGATGCTCCTTTATCACATGCATCTCTAATTTCCTGTTTAATGCCATTCCCAACATCGCCACTACAGTTTGGGGATCTATATACAACCCCCACTAACGTTTTTTGCCTCTTAGTGTTTCTCGGCTCTACCCATACAGATTCCACATTGTCAGAGCTAATATCTTTCCCCACTATTGCGTTAATTTCCTCTTTAACCAGCAATGCAACTCCACCGCCTTTTGCTTTTTGTCTGTCCTTCCTAAATACTGAATACCTCTCGATGTTTATTTCCCATCCCTGGTCACCTTGCAGCCATGTCTCCGTAATCCCGACTATATCATACCCGTTTCCATCTATTTGCGTGATTAATTCATCCACTTTATTGTGAATGCTCTGCACGTTAAGACACAAAGCCTTAAGGCTTGTCTTTTTAACATTACTTGTCCCCTTCCCACTATTTTTCACTGTGGCCCTGTTTGATTCTGGCCCTTGATTTCTCTGCCTATCACTTTTCTTATTCCCTTTACTGTCTTTTGTTCTTGTCTTTGATCCCCCCTCCTCTCACTACTTACAAAGGTTCCCATCCCCCTGCCATTTTAGTTTAAACCCTCCCCAACCACTCTAGCAAATACTCCCCCTAGGACATCAATCCCGGTCCTGCCCAGGTGTAACCCGTCCAGTTTGTACTGGTCCCACCTCCCCCAGAACCGGTCCTAATGCCCCAGGAATCTAAAACCCTCCCCCTCACACCATCTCTTCAGCCACACATTCATCCGATATATCCTGCTATTTCTACTCTGACTAGCACGTGGCACTGGTAGTAATCCGGAGATCACTACCTTTGAGGTCCTACTTTTCAACTTACTTCCTAGCTCCCTATATTCTGCTTTTAGAACCTCATCCTTTTCTTTACCTATGTTGTTTGTACCAATGTGTACCACGACCATTGGCTGTTCACCCTCCCCCTTTAGAATGTCCTGCAACCGCTCTGAGTCATCCTTGACCCTAGCAACAGGGAGGCAACATACCATCCTGGAGTCTCTTTTGCAGCCACAGAAATACCTATTTATTCCCCTTACAATTGAATCCCCTATAGCTATTGCATTCCCACATTTTTTACTCCTCCCCTGTGCAGCAGAGCCAACCGTGGTGCAATGAATTGGGCTGTTGCTGCTTTCCCCTGAGAGGCCATTCCTCCCAACAGTATCCAAAGCAGTATACCTGTTTTGCAGGTGAATAGCCACAGGAGATTCCTGCACTGCCTGCCTAGTCCTCTTGCTCTGCCTGGTGGTCACCCATTCCCTTCCTGCCTGTGGGGTCTGAGCCTGCGGTGTGACCATCTCTCTATACGTGCTATCCACGATACTCTCCGCCTCGCCACGAATTCTTACCTTCCGGGAGCGGAGCGGAGAGGAACAGAGCGGACCTGTGGGGAGAACGCCGAGAGCAGAACCCATAAATTGACCCCGAGAATCGAGGCCCAGTCTCTTACCTCCGGGAGCGGAGTGGAAAGGAGTTCTTCCAGCGCACCGGAGTTTTGAAAAAAAAAGACAACTAGGTAGAAAGTTAAAAAACAGGACCTCGAGGGTTGTAATCTCGGGATTACTCCCTGTGCCACGTGCCAGTGAGGCTAGAAATAAGAAGATAGTGCAGCTAAACACGTGGCTGAACAGCTGGTGTAGAAGGGAGGGTTTCAGATATCTGGACCATTGGGATCTCCTCCGAGACAGGTGGGACCTGTACAAGAAGGACGGGTTGCATCTAAACTGGAGGGGCACAAATATCCTGGCTGCGAGGTTTGCTAGCGTCACTCGGGAGGGTTTAAACTAGTGTGGCAGGGGGGTGGGAACCAGAGCAGTAGGACAGCAAGTGAAATAACTGAGGGGGAACTCGTGAATAAGGCCAGTAGGACTAAGAGGAAGAGCAGGCAGGGAGATGTTGCTGAGCAGAGTGGGAGTGGTGGTCTGAAGTGCTGTGAGTTCAGCCACTGGACTGTGGGAGCAGCCAAGCTTCTTGTGACCAATGAGTGAGTGATATTGGCCATAGCAGTCAGGTTAGGAGACATCGCCACTTCTCAATGACATTTGGGGAAAGGTGATCTAAGGACAGGAGAAAAATCTCAAGATTGAGGCCATAAACCCACCTGTCGTTCTGAGTGTTTCCCATGAATCTCCACATAGTCATCAACAACCTTGACACTTAGATCCTCGGGTGAGAAATGTTTGACATTCAGGTTAATCATAAATCTGTCCTTCTCAGAGCGCACCTGAAAGACAATATTCATAGCCAGTAGCACATACCACACACAGTAGTCCCAGTTCCACCCGGGAAGTTTATAGGAGAAAGATGCTCTGTCCCATCCTTTCATAATTTTAAACACTTCTGCCGTATCGCCCCATAATTTACACTTCACCAGAGTTAGCAATGAGGAAAATCATTCAATATCCATAGAAAATATTGCACGTACAACATGGAAACAAACCTTTCAGCCCAACCAGTCTGTGCTGTCGTTTACCCGCCACATGAACAAGTTGTTCCAATCACATTTACCCACCTTATTCCAATATCACTTCAGCATCTTCTCCAATATCCACCTAAGCTAATCTATTCTGCAGTGTTAACAGTTTCTGACTCAACCACTAACCCTTGAAATAAATTCCACAGCCTCATAACTGTCAGTGTGAAGAATTTCTCCTGCACTCTATTCTAAATATCTTACATTTAATCTTGTATCACTGGGCCCTGGTTTTTGACCCCTTAACAACTGAGAATATTTTGCTTCTATCTGCTCTGTCCCATCCTTTCATAATTTTTAATCCTTCAGTCATATCACTCCATAACTTGTAATGTTCTTAAAAAACATTCTTCAAGATTCTCTTTGCATTTGTATTTCCTCAGTGCAGGCAGCATTCCAGTGAATCTCTGATCCACCCACTGAAACCGTAACATTATTTCAGGAGTGAGAGAGGCCATCATGTAAAATTTCAAGATTTATAATTTGTAACGATATGACTTTACTCTGTATCAAATCCATTTTATTTTTTAAGGAAGCCTTTATACACCAGGCCCCCTTTATATATTTGTCGAAGGGGCCTTTATTCCCCAGGCCCCCCTCATATACATTTCATAAAATAACTTTATTAAAATCGAATAAATAAAACAAAACTCAAATTAAAATGTCATCCTTGGTGTTGATGATGCACTCCAGTCCCTGCGGTGCCCACTGGCTTCAAGTGTACTGGCGGACACCACATTGTCCGTCTCCAGGGACAACCGGGCATAAACATAACCTCGGAAGAGGGGCAGGCAATCAGGGAGGACGGACCCCCCGACAGCCCGCAGCCTGGACCTGTGAATTGCCACCTTGGCCAGGCCCAGGAGCAGACTGACGAGGAGACCCTCCTCTAGGCCCATGCCCCTCCGTACTGGGTGCCAAAGATCAGGAGCATGGGACTGAAGTGCAGCCAGAACTTGAGGAGCAGCCCCTTCAAATACTCAAAGAGGGGCTGCAACCTCGCACACTCCAGATATACAAGGAACACGGACTCGTCCAGGCCGCAGAAATTACAGGCGGCCTGGGAGTCCATGAACCTATTTAAAAGTCTATTGCACGGGACTGCCCTGTGCAGCACCCTCCATCCCAGGTCCCCGATGTAAAGGGGGAGCACTCCCACGTAGAGAATCCTCCATCGGGGTTTCCCCTCACTGCCAGATGGCAACACGGACTGCCAGGGCGTGTCCGGCCGGCTGACAAGGGCGAGGAAGTGGAGAGTGTGCAGGAGGACCCCATACAGGAAACCCCTCCGTGCCGTGTGGAATGGCACGAAGGGCATTTTAGTTTAGTTTAGTGATACAGCACTGAAACAGGCCCTTCGGCCCACCGAGTGTTGCTGACCATCAACCACCCATTTATACTAATCCCACACTAATCCCATATTCCTAGCACATCCCCACCTGTCCCTATATTTCCCTACCACCTACCTATACTAGGGGCAATTTATAATGGCCAATTTACCTACCAACCTGCAAGTCTTTTGGCATGTGGGAGGAAACCGGAGCACCCGGAGAAAACCCACGCAGACACAGGGAGAACTTGCAAACTCCACACAGGCAGTACCCAGAATCGAACCCGGGTCCCTGGAGCTGTGAGGCTGCGGTGCTAACCACTGCGCCACTGTGCCGCCCATTTCTGAGAGGCGGCTCGGGTTGTGCGGGCAACATCTGATTTTTTTTTTATTCATTCACAGGATGTGGGCATCGCTGGCCAGGCCAGCATTTATTGCCCATCCCTAATTGCCCTTGAGAAGGTGGTGGTGAGCTGCCTTCTTGAACCGCTGCAGTCCATGTGGGGTAGGTGCACCCACAGTGCTGTTAGGACGAGAGTTCCAGGATTTTGACCCAGCGACAGTGAAGGAACGGCGATATAGTTCCAAGTCAGGATGGCGTGTGACTTGGAGGGGAACTTGCAGGTGGTGGTGTTCCCGAGCCCCCTCGCCACCCGCAGTGAGGGGCGTCCCGGGGGGTTCAGCTACTCCTCCGCCTGCCGGTCAATCCCCGGAGTCGGCCGCCCAGACAGCCGAGGCGCTCTCCTCTGCCGGCGGGGGAGTGCCCTGACTGGAGGCGACCATGTTCCAGACTCGGAATAAATCCCGGTAAAAGACAGGCAACTCCCTCAGAGGGGCGCGGCTAACGGACTCCGCCGGGAGCTGCGTGTTATCTTGAAGGCAGTGACGCTGGCGGAAAAAATACGTTGCCAGTGCACACCATCTGGGAGGACGCTCAACGTACAGGTATCTCTGCAGGGTCTGAAGGCGGAGAGTCGCAGCCTGGGTGCGGACGCACACCAGCGACTGGCCGCCCTCCTCGATCGGGAGAATCAGGACCGCGGCAGAGACCCAGTGTTTCCTCTTGCCCCAGAAGAAATCGATGAGTTTCTTCCGGATCCTGGTGGCAAACGCAGGGAGCGGGGCCAAAGTGACCAATCGGTACCACAGCATCAAGGTTTATGACCAGCGCTTGGCCCCTGTAGGAAAGAACTCGGAGCAGTCCTGTCCAGCGCCCCAGCCGAGTGGTGACTTTCACCTGCAGCTCCTGCCAGTTTTCCGGCCAGGCTTTCTCCACCCGCCATTGACCTACCAGGAGTCCGGAACATTTCTCCCAATTGATCCATGCGGAGGACACGGCAGAAAAGGTCTGCTGGCAGTCGCGCTTCCTCCGCAAGTCAACGGGATCTGTGACCGCGAGGAGCACGTCATCGGCGTAAGCCGAGAGGACGACCCACTTGGCCGGCTCGCGCAGAGCCAATCCCGTCAACTTCCTGCAAAGCAGGCACAGGAAAGGCTCCACGCAGATGGTGTATAATTGGCCGGACATGGGGCAACCCTGACGCACTCCTCTCCCAAAGCGAAGGGGCGCCATCAAGGACCCATTAACCTTGACTAGACACTCTGTGGCGGCATATAAAACTCGGACCCGGGCCTCAAAATGCGGCCCGGGTCCGAAAGTGCGCAGAGTCTCGAAAAGATATTCATGATCCACCCTGTCGAACGCCTTCTTCTGATCGAGGGAGAGAAAGGCGACCGACTGACCAGTCCTCTGGGAAAGATGGATCAGGTCCCGGACCAGGTGGATGTTGTCCTGGATGGACCGGCTGGGACTGTGTAGGACTGGTGGAGGTGGATCATGTGGGCCAGCACGGAGCCCAGGCGGGTAGACATAGCCCGGGCAAAGATCATGTAATCCGTGCTGAGGAGGGAGACCAGACACCAGTTTTTAAGCAGGCGGAGATCGCCCCTCTTCGGCAGCAGGACGATGACTGCCCTGCGCCACGAGAGGGGCATCTCCCTGGTCGCCAGGCTTTCCCCCAGGACCCGCGCGTAATCGTCCCCCAGGACGTCCCAGAACGCCCTGAGGAACTCCACAGTCAACCCGTCCAGCCCCGGGGATTTGCCCCTCGAGAGCTGGTGGAGGGTGCCGGTCAGCTCCGCCAACGTGAGCGGAGCCTCCAATCCTTCGGTGCCCTCTGGGCTGACCTTTGGCAGGTCCTCCCACAAAACTCTGCACGTGTACTTGCTGGATGGATCCGGAGAGAACAACGCACTGTAATAAGTCCGGACCAGGAGGCCCATTCCCTCCGGATCCGTGATGGAGGATCCGTCGTCGGCCAGCAGCTCGACAAGCTGCTTACGGACCCCCCGCCATTTTTCCAGCGAGTAGAAGAAGGGTGAGGCGCGGTCCAAATCTTCCAGAATCTGGATCCGTGACCTCACGTACGCGCCTCGGGACCCTATGAGCTGCAGGTCCCTCAGCGCGCCATTCTTCTCTTTGTACGCCTGCCACAGGGCCGGGGCCGCGACGGCATGACCAAGGCGGGACTCCAAGTCAAGCACCTCCCTCTCTAGGCGCCCGATCTAGGCTTCCCGCCTCTTGGTCGACCCCTTCGCGTACTCCTGACAGAAGACATGGATGTGAGTCTTGCCCACATCCCACCATAGCCTCAAGGAGGGGAAGCCCCCCTGCTTCCTTCTCCAGTCGGCCCAGAATCGACAGAACGAGTCCCGAAATCGCTCGTCCTCCAGCAGCCGGTTGTTAAAGTGCCAGTACGCGGACCCCGCCCGCGTGCGGAGCGGTATGAACTCCGCCCACACCAGGTGGTGGTCTGAGCACGGCACCAGCCATATGGAGGCCGCCGAAACGCGGGAGACATATGCCTGCGAAAAGTAGAGGCGGTCGATTCAGGACCCTCCTCCTCCAGACCTCCACGTGAAAGCGCTGGAGGTGGGATGGAGATTCCGCCAGACACCCACCAAGTTGAGGGAGCTGATCAGTCTCCTCAACTTCTCCACAAACGCTTGGCCGCGCTGGGGACCGGAGCGATCCCCCACCTCGAGGGTACAGTTAAAATCCCCCCCGAGGATGATGCACTCGCCACTATCGATGGAGCTCAAGAGAGTGTACACTTCTTCAAAGAAGCGCGCTTGCAACGCGCCAGGCCTGGGCGCGTACACGTTCACAAAGTGGAGCGGCACGCTACCCAGGCGAACGGCGAGGTGGAGCAAGCGGCCCAGCACTAGCTCCTTGACCCCCAAGATCTCCGGCTGAAAAGTCAGCACCAACAAGATAGCCACCCCACTAGAAACAGGGGTGAGGTGACTCATGTAGACCCCACCCTGCCACTCCAGGAGCCAGGTGGCTTCGTCTCCCGGAACGGTGTGGGTTTCCTGCAGAAAGCTCACCGCGTATCTCCCTTCCCTGAGGACTGAGAGATTGTGAAATCTGCAGTGAGACCCCCTGCTGCCGTTGATGTTGAGGCTGGCTATGGTTACCTTCATGTCAAAGGTACTTAAAACCCGTCACCAACACCTCACTGTGAGGAGGGAGTGGAAGTGCACCTGGCCGTCCACTCCCCCAGCAACCCATTGAGGAACGCATTAAACCAGCACCTCTCAACCAGTTTCACGCCTGTACCCTTCCCCGCTTTCTTGAGGCCAGCACGGACGGACCAACCAGATTCTACCAACGGCCAAGGGCCAGCTGAACTTTATTGCGGCAACCCCTGCAAGACGCGAGGAAATCCCAGAGTTCCACCGTGGTGATGAGAGGAGACTCGGTGGGAGGCACAAGGGACTCCACCACCTCACTGGCGATGGAATCAAGATCCTCCTCCTCCGGGTCTTCACCGCCAGCAGTCGACACACCCACCACACACTGTGGCGCGGACGTCCTGGCCGCGCCAGCTGGTCCCATCTCCGTCACAATCCCATCCCCAGGATCGATGGCAGAGTAGCCATAGAGTCATAGAGAGATACAGCACTGAAACAGGCCCTTCGGCCCACCGAGTCTGTGCCGAACATCAACCACCCATTTATACTAATCCTACACTAATCCCATATTACTACCAAACATCCCCACCTGTCCCTATATTTCCCTACCACCTACCTATACTAGTGACAATTTATAATGGCCAATTTACCTATCAACCTGCAAGTCTTTTGGCTTGTGGGAGGAAACCGGAGCACCCGGAGAAAACCCACGCAGACACAGGGAGAACTTGCAAACTCCACACAGGCAGTACCCAGAATCGAACCCGGGTCCCTGGAGCTGTGAGGCTGCGGTGCTAACCACTGCGCCACTGTGCCGCCCATTTCTGAGAGGCGGCTCGGGTTGTGCGGGCAACATCTGATTTTTTTTTTATTCATTCACAGGATGTGGGCATCGCTGGCCAGGCCAGCATTTATTGCCCATCCCTAATTGCCCTTGAGAAGGTGGTGGTGAGCTGCCTTCTTGAACCGCTGCAGTCCATGTGGGGTAGGTGCACCCACAGTGCTGTTAGGACGGGAGTTCCAGGATTTTGACCCAGCGACAGTGAAGGAACGGCGATATAGTTCCAAGTCAGGATGGCGTGTGACTTGGAGGGGAACTTGCAGGTGGTGGTGTTCCCGAGCCCCCTCGCCACCCGCAGTGAGGGGCGTCCCGGGGGGTTCAGCTACTCCTCCGCCTGCCGGTCAATCCCCGGAGTCGGCCGCCCAGACAGCCGAGGCGCTCTCCTCTGCCGGCGGGGGAGTGCCCTGACTGGAGGCGACCATGTTCCAGACTCGGAATAAATCCCGGTAAAAGACAGGCAACTCCCTCAGAGGGGCGCGGCTAACGGACTCCGCCGGGAGCTGCGTGTTATCTTGAAGGCAGTGACGCTGGCGGAAAAAATACGTTGCCAGTGCACACCATCTGGGAGGACGCTCAACGTACAGGTATCTCTGCAGGGTCTGAAGGCGGAGAGTCGCAGCCTGGGTGCGGACGCACACCAGCGACTGGCCGCCCTCCTCGATCGGGAGAATCAGGACCGCGGCAGAGACCCAGTGTTTCCTCTTGCCCCAGAAGAAATCGATGAGTTTCTTCCGGATCCTGGTGGCAAACGCAGGGAGCGGGGCCAAAGTGACCAATCGGTACCACAGCATCAAGGTTTATGACCAGCGCTTGGCCCCTGTAGGAAAGAACTCGGAGCAGTCCTGTCCAGCGCCCCAGCCGAGTGGTGACTTTCACCTGCAGCTCCTGCCAGTTTTCCGGCCAGGCTTTCTCCACCCGCCATTGACCTACCAGGAGTCCGGAACATTTCTCCCAATTGATCCATGCGGAGGACACGGCAGAAAAGGTCTGCTGGCAGTCGCGCTTCCTCCGCAAGTCAACGGGATCTGTGACCGCGAGGAGCACGTCATCGGCGTAAGCCGAGAGGACGACCCACTTGGCCGGCTCGCGCAGAGCCAATCCCGTCAACTTCCTGCAAAGCAGGCACAGGAAAGGCTCCACGCAGATGGTGTATAATTGGCCGGACATGGGGCAACCCTGACGCACTCCTCTCCCAAAGCGAAGGGGCGCCATCAAGGACCCATTAACCTTGACTAGACACTCTGTGGCGGCATATAAAACTCGGACCCGGGCCTCAAAATGCGGCCCGGGTCCGAAAGTGCGCAGAGTCTCGAAAAGATATTCATGATCCACCCTGTCGAACGCCTTCTTCTGATCGAGGGAGAGAAAGGCGACCGACTGACCAGTCCTCTGGGAAAGATGGATCAGGTCCCGGACCAGGTGGATGTTGTCCTGGATGGACCGGCTGGGACTGTGTAGGACTGGTGGAGGTGGATCATGTGGGCCAGCACGGAGCCCAGGCGGGTAGACATAGCCCGGGCAAAGATCATGTAATCCGTGCTGAGGAGGGAGACCAGACACCAGTTTTTAAGCAGGCGGAGATCGCCCCTCTTCGGCAGCAGGACGATGACTGCCCTGCGCCACGAGAGGGGCATCTCCCTGGTCGCCAGGCTTTCCCCCAGGACCCGCGCGTAATCGTCCCCCAGGACGTCCCAGAACGCCCTGAGGAACTCCACAGTCAACCCGTCCAGCCCCGGGGATTTGCCCCTCGAGAGCTGGTGGAGGGTGCCGGTCAGCTCCGCCAATGTGAGCGGAGCCTCCAATCCTTCGGTGCCCTCTGGGCTGACCTTTGGCAGGTCCTCCCACAAAACTCTGCACGTGTACTTGCTGGATGGATCCGGAGAGAACAACGCACTGTAATAAGTCCGGACCAGGAGGCCCATTCCCTCCGGATCCGTGATGGAGGATCCGTCGTCGGCCAGCAGCTCGACAAGCTGCTTACGGACCCCCCGCCATTTTTCCAGCGAGTAGAAGAAGGGTGAGGCGCGGTCCAAATCTTCCAGAATCTGGATCCGTGACCTCACGTACGCGCCTCGGGACCCTATGAGCTGCAGGTCCCTCAGCGCGCCATTCTTCTCTTTGTACGCCTGCCACAGGGCCGGGGCCGCGACGGCATGACCAAGGTGGGACTCCAAGTCAAGCACCTCCCTCTCTAGGCGCCCGATCTAGGCTTCCCGCCTCTTGGTCGACCCCTTCGCGTACTCCTGACAGAAGACATGGATGTGAGTCTTGCCCACATCCCACCATAGCCTCAAGGAGGGGAAGCCCCCCTGCTTCCTTCTCCAGTCGGCCCAGAATCGACAGAACGAGTCCCGAAATCGCTCGTCCTCCAGCAGCCGGTTGTTAAAGTGCCAGTACGCGGACCCCGCCCGCGTGCGGAGCGGTATGAACTCCGCCCACACCAGGTGGTGGTCTGAGCACGGCACCAGCCATATGGAGGCCGCCGAAACGCGGGAGACATATGCCTGCGAAAAGTAGAGGCGGTCGATTCAGGACCCTCCTCCTCCAGACCTCCACGTGAAAGCGCTGGAGGTGGGATGGAGATTCCGCCAGACACCCACCAAGTTGAGGGAGCTGATCAGTCTCCTCAACTTCTCCACAAACGCTTGGCCGCGCTGGGGACCGGAGCGATCCCCCACCTCGAGGGTACAGTTAAAATCCCCCCCGAGGATGATGCACTCGCCACTATCGATGGAGCTCAAGAGAGTGTACACTTCTTCAAAGAAGCGCGCTTGCAACGCGCCAGGCCTGGGCGCGTACACGTTCACAAAGTGGAGCGGCACGCTACCCAGGCGAACGGCGAGGTGGAGCAAGCGGCCCAGCACTAGCTCCTTGACCCCCAAGATCTCCGGCTGAAAAGTCAGCACCAACAAGATAGCCACCCCACTAGAAACAGGGGTGAGGTGACTCATGTAGACCCCACCCTGCCACTCCAGGAGCCAGGTGGCTTCGTCTCCCGGAACGGTGTGGGTTTCCTGCAGAAAGCTCACCGCGTATCTCCCTTCCCTGAGGACTGAGAGATTGTGAAATCTGCAGTGAGACCCCCTGCTGCCGTTGATGTTGAGGCTGGCTATGGTTACCTTCATGTCAAAGGTACTTAAAACCCGTCACCAACACCTCACTGTGAGGAGGGAGTGGAAGTGCACCTGGCCGTCCACTCCCCCAGCAACCCATTGAGGAACGCATTAAACCAGCACCTCTCAACCAGTTTCACGCCTGTACCCTTCCCCGCTTTCTTGAGGCCAGCACGGACGGACCAACCAGATTCTACCAACGGCCAAGGGCCAGCTGAACTTTATTGCGGCAACCCCTGCAAGACGCGAGGAAATCCCAGAGTTCCACCGTGGTGATGAGAGGAGACTCGGTGGGAGGCACAAGGGACTCCACCACCTCACTGGCGATGGAATCAAGATCCTCCTCCTCCGGGTCTTCACCGCCAGCAGTCGACACACCCACCACACACTGTGGCGCGGACGTCCTGGCCGCGCCAGCTGGTCCCATCTCCGTCACAATCCCATCCCCAGGATCGATGGCAGAGTAGCCATAGAGTCATAGAGAGATACAGCACTGAAACAGGCCCTTCGGCCCACCGAGTCTGTGCCAATCATCAACCACCCATTTATACTAATCCTACATTAATCCCATACTCCTACCACATCCCCACCTTCCCTCAATTCTCCTACCACCTACCTACACGAGGGGCAATTTATAATGGCCAATTTACCTATCAACCTGCAAGTCTTTGGCTGTGGGAGGAAACCGGGGCACCCGGAGGAAACCACGCAGACACAGGGAGAACTTGCAAACTCCACACGGGCAGTCCCCAGAACTGAACCCGGGTCGCTGGACCTGTGCGTCTGCAGTGCTAACCACTGTGCCACTGTGCCGCCCCGAGTCCTCTCTGGGTTCTAGAATGGAACTGCAGCCTGTGGCGCCAGCAGTTCAGGATCCCCCTCCACCTCTATCCCCAGGCCAATGAGTGGTCCAGGGGAGATGGAAGTACCTGATTCCGCAAATCCAGCCGTAACAGGGACTGGAGGTGGAGAGAGGAGGCCATCTCCCATCCTGTCAGCGCCCACAGGACCAGCAGACAGGGAATTACACAGATTGGCCTCTGGGTCGGGTGCATCCCGGGCGGCAGCGTCAGGCTGTTGGGAGGGCGGCCCCTCACAGGTCTCGCCCTCACCCAGGGCACCTGACCTATCGTCCAAAGGAATGATTTCTCCCGTGGGGTCCACAGACTCCCCTACCAAGGGTGAGTCCCCCACCTCAGGAGTTGACAAGCTTACAGGGGCATCTCTCTCACCTCCGTTCTGAGGGGTGGAGGGTTCCCGCCCAGGGCTCGAGGCCCTGATCATGCTGGGTGGCAGGGGGAGCCTGAGAACCCACGCCAGGGGATGGACCCAGTGGTTCAAGGCCTTTTTCAGAGGAGGGACGTCTCCTCCTCTTATTTCGGGAGGGGCGCGGAGGCTCAGAGACCTCCATGTCATCAGGGGTCTCTGCCTCTGCACCCACCTTTTGCCTGATCACCCTGGGCCTGAGCCCAGCCCTGGGGCATGGGGATTCCCTGGGAGCGGGCCTTGGGTTGAGCTCAGGCTCGGGCTGAGCCATGGTGTCCAGGGCATGCGCCTTTCGATGTTTATATTTCCTCCGCGCTTTCCTTCCACTTGGACGGGCACTCCCCACCCCGTTGCAGACATGGCACCACGCCCCATCCGAACTCCAGAAGACGTGGTAGGCTGTCCCCTGGAACTCCACATTGAAATAGCCATCCATGACCTCCTCCCGCGCCAGCTGCATGAATAGCTGGCGGCGGAAGGAGTACACATGTCGGAGGCTGTTCTCCCGAAGACCGAGCGGGACTGGGGTGAGCCCAGTCTTTACTTCCCCCAGATGGTGCAGGTGGGGAAGGAGGAGCTCACCGGGAATGAAGGGCAAGACATTTGACAAAATGATTCATTGTGCAGTGGCCTCCAGGGGGTCCACTGGCAGAAAGGTCCTGCCCACGGTGAGCCCCTTGCTCAGGGTCAGGGACACCGCCCGCTCGGTCTTCGGGAATAACACAGCCTTCCCGTACATTTTAGAGGCAGCAACAATGGCCGAAGGGCCGACAACCTCGGCCATTGCTTTCACGCATGCCTCTATCGTCATGTTTGGGTGGACGTAGCTCTTGACCCCATGAGTAGATGTTATTAGTGCAAACGGTGACGGGGCAACAGGTGCAGCTGCAGCAGCCGCAGCAGCATATGTACGGGAAGGCCCCGCCACCGGCGAAGGAGGGCTTGCCATAGGGTCTAAGAGCCACGTCCACCCCTAAGAAAGAAAGCAAATTAACACAGTTGAAACAAAAAAAAACTTTAAACAAAGTGGTGTGGGAGTAGAGGAGGATAGGGGTAGGAAGGTAAAGGAAAAGGGGAGGATAAGTGACTGAGTGGAGGAAGGGAGAGAAAGGCTGAAAAGGATGTCTGTTCCAACTGCCATTTGGAACACCTTGATAACAATTAGTCCAAAACTATTGTAGACTTCCAGTTAGGGGTGGGGCTTATTCACCTGGGATGGCTAGAGCCGCCCGGTACTCTCCTATTCTGATTTACACAAAAAGCCTTCACCTGGGCAACTCCAGCAGGCAGTTGGGGTGGGGAGGGAGCTCCCTGTGTGCAAGCACCAATAAAAATACAAGGGCCCCCCTACTGGATTTGGCAGCCCCACCCATGAGTCTTCCGGCCTTTTCTTCCTCCCCCAAACAGTTCAGACTTAGAGTCTTTCAGGTGCTCTGACATCCACCTCTCCAAAAGAATTGCAGCCTTTCTTGATGGCTTCACTCCACTCTGCAGTCTCCTCTCTCCAGTTACTACAGTCTCCTCTCTCCAGTTACTGCATTCCTGTCTCTCTAGTTACTGCAGTCTCCTCTCCAGTTACTGCATTCTTGTCTCTCCAGTTACTGCAGTCTCCTCTCTCCAGTTACTGCAGTCACCTCTCTCCAGTTACTGCATTCTTGTCTCTCCAGTTACTGCAGTCTCCTCTCTCCAGTTACTGCATTCTTGTCTCTCTAATTACTGCAGTCACCTCTCTCCACTCTGCACTCTCCTCTCTCCAGTTACTGCAGTCTCCTCTCTCCAGTTACTGCATTCTTGTCTCTCCAGTTACTGCAGTCTCCTCTCTCCAGTTACTGCATTCTTGTCTCTCCAGTTACTGCAGTCTACTCTCTCCAGTTACTGCAGTCTTGTCTCTCCAGTTACTGCACTCTCCTCTCTCCAGTTACTGCAGTCTCCTCTCTCCAGTTACTGCAGTCTCCTCTCTCCAGTTACTGCAGTCACCTCTCTCCAGTTACTGCAGTCTCCTAGCTCCAGTTACTGCAGTCTCCTCTCTCCACTCTGCAGTCTCCTCTCTCCAGTTACTGCATTCTTGTCTCTCTAGTTACTGCAGTCTCCTCTCTCCAGTTACTGCAGTCTCCTATCTCCAGTTACTGCAGTCACCTCTCTCCAGTTACTGCAGTCCCCTCTCTCCAGTTACTGCACTCTCCTCTCTCCAGTTACTGCAATCTCCTCTCTCCAGTTACTGCAGTCCCCTCTCTCCAGTTACTGCACTCTCCTCTCTCCAGTTACTGCAATCTCCTCTCTCCAGTTACTGCAGTCTCCTCTCTCCAGTTACTGCAGTCTCCTCTCTCCAGTTACTGCAGTCTCCTCTCTCCAGTTACTGCAGTCTCCTCTCTCCAGTTACTGCAGTCACCTCTCTCCAGTTACTGCACTCTCCTCTCTCCAGTTACTGCAGTCTCCTCTCTCCAGTTACTGCAGTCACCTCACTCCAGTTACTGCAGTCTCCTCTCTCCAGTTACTGCAGTCTCCTCTCTCCACTCTGGGATGGCTAGAGCCGCCCTGTACTCTCCTATTCTGATTTACACAAAAAGCCTTCACCTGGGCAACTCCAGCAGGCAGTTGGGGTGGGGAGGGAGCTCCCTGTGTGCAAGCACCAATAAAAATACAAGGGCCCCCCTACTGGATTTGGCAGCCCCACCCATGAGTCTTCCGGCCTTTTCTTCCTCCCCCAAACAGTTCAGACTTAGAGTCTTTCAGGTGCTCTGACATCCACCTCTCCAAAAGAATTGCAGCCTTTCTTGATGGCTTCACTCCACTCTGCAGTCTCCTCTCTCCAGTTACTACAGTCTCCTCTCTCCAGTTACTGCATTCCTGTCTCTCTAGTTACTGCAGTCTCCTCTCCAGTTACTGCATTCTTGTCTCTCCAGTTACTGCAGTCTCCTCTCTCCAGTTACTGCAGTCACCTCTCTCCAGTTACTGCATTCTTGTCTCTCCAGTTACTGCAGTCTCCTCTCTCCAGTTACTGCAGTCTCCTCTCTCCAGTTACTGCATTCTTGTCTCTCTAATTACTGCAGTCACCTCTCTCCACTCTGCACTCTCCTCTCTCCAGTTACTGCAGTCTCCTCTCTCCAGTTACTGCATTCTTGCCTCTCCAGTTACTGCAGTCTCCTCTCTCCAGTTACTGCATTCTTGTCTCTCCAGTTACTGCAGTCTACTCTCTCCAGTTACTGCAGTCTTGTCTCTCCAGTTACTGCACTCTCCTCTCTCCAGTTACTGCAGTCTCCTCTCTCCAGTTACTGCAGTCTCCTCTCTCCAGTTACTGCAGTCTCCTCTCTCCAGTTACTGCAGTCACCTCTCTCCAGTTACTGCAGTCTCCTCGCTCCAGTTACTGCAGTCTCGTCTCTCCACTCTGCAGTCTCCTCTCTCCAGTTACTGCATTCTTGTCTCTCTAGTTACTGCAGTCTCCTCTCTCCAGTTACTGCAGTCTCCTATCTCCAGTTACTGCAGTCACCTCTCTCCAGTTACTGCAGTCCCCTCTCTCCAGTTACTGCACTCTCCTCTCTCCAGTTACTGCAATCTCCTCTCTCCAGTTACTGCAGTCCCCTCTCTCCAGTTACTGCACTCTCCTCTCTCCAGTTACTGCAATCTCCTCTCTCCAGTTACTGCAGTCTCCTCTCTCCAGTTACTGCAGTCTCCTCTCTCCAGTTACTGCAGTCTCCTCTCTCCAGTTACTGCAGTCTCCTCTCTCCAGTTACTGCAGTCTCCTCTCTCCAGTTACTGCAGTCTCCTCTCTCCAGTTACTGCATTCTTGTCTCTCCAGTTACTGCAGTCTCCTCTCTCCAGTTACTGCAGTCTCCTCTCTCCAGTTACTGCAGTCACCTCTCTCCAGTTACTGCAGTCTCCTCTCTCCAGTTACTGCAGTCTCCTCTCTCAACTCTGCACTCTCCTCTCTCCAGTTACTGCAGTCTCCTCTCTCCAGTTACTGCAGTCTCCTCCCTCTAGTTACTGCAGTCTCCTCTCTCCAGTTACTGCAGTCACATCTCTCCAGTTACTGCAGTCTCCTCTCTCCAGTTACTGCAGTCTCCTCTCTCCAGTTACTGCATTCTCCTCTCTCCAGTTACTGCAGTCTCCTCTCTCCAGTTACTGCAGTCTCCTCTCTCCAGTTACTGCAGTCTCCTCTCTCCAGTTACTGCAGTCTCCTCTCTCCAGTTACTGCAGTCACCTCTCTCCAGTTACTGCAGTCACCTCTCTCCAGTTACTGCAGACTCCTCTCTCCAGTTACTGCAGTCTCCTCTCTCCAGTTACTGCATTCTCCTCTCTCCAGTTACTGCAGTCTCCTCTCTCCAGTTACTGCAGTCTCCTCTCTCCAGTTACTGCAGTCTCCTCTCTCCAGTTACTGCAGTCACCTCTCTCCAGTTACTGCAGTCTCCTCTCTCCACTCTGCACTCTCCTCTCTCCAGTTACTGCAGTCTCCTCTCTCCAGTTACTGCAGTCTCCTCTCTCCAGTTACTGCATTCTTGTCTCTCTAGTTACTGCAGTCTCCTCTCTCCAGTTACTGCAGTCTCCTATCTCCAGTTACTACAGTCACCTCTCTCCAGTTACTGCAGTCTCCTCTCTCCAGTTACTGCCGTCTCCTCTCTCCACTCTGCACTCTCCTCTCTCCAGTTACTGCAATCTCCTCTCTCCAGTTACTGCAGTCTCCTCTCTCCAGTTACTGCAGTCTCCTCTCTCCAGTTACTGCAGTCTCCTCTCTCCAGTTACTGCATTCTTGTCTCTCCAGTTACTGCAGTCTCCTCTCTCCAGTTACTGCAGTCTCCTCTCTCCAGTTACTGCATTCACCTCTCTCCAGTTACTGCAGTCTCCTCTCTCCAGTTACTGCAGTCTCCTCTCTCAACTCTGCACTCTCCTCTCTCCAGTTACTGCAGTCTCCTCTCTCCAGTTACTGCAGTCGCCTCCCTCTAGTTACTGCAGTCTCCTCTCTCCAGTTACTGCAGTCACCTCTCTCCAGTTACTGCAGTCTCCTCTCTCCAGTTACTGCAGTCTCCTCTCTCCAGTTACTGCATTCTCCTCTCTCCAGTTACTGCAGTCTCCTCTCTCCAGTTACTGCAGTCTCCTCTCTACAGTTACTGCAGTCACCTTTCTCCAGTTGCTGCAGTCACCTCTCTCCAGTTACTGCAGTGTCCTCTCTCCAGTTACTGCAGTCACCTCTCTCCAGTTACTGCATTCTTGTCTCTCCAGTTACTGCAGTCTCCTCTCTCCAGTTACTGCAGTCTTCTCTCACCAGTTACTTCAGTCTCCTCTCTCCAGTTACTGTAGTCACCTCTCTCCAGTTACTGCAGTCACCTCTCTCCAGTTACTGCAGTCTCCTCTCTCCAGTTAGTGCATTCCTGTCTCTCCAGTTACTGCAGTCAACTCTCTCCAGTTACTGCATTCTTGTCTCTCTAGTTACTGCAGTCTCCTCTCTCCAGTTATGGCAGTCTCTTCTCTCCAGTTACTGCATTCTTGTCTCTCCAGTTACTGCACTCTCCTCTCTCCAGTTACTGCATTCTTGTCTCTCCAGTTACTGCAGTCTCCTCCCTCCAGTTACTGCAGTCACCTCTCTCCAGTTACTGCAGTCACCTCTCTCCAGTTACTGCAGTCACCTCTCTCCAGTTACTGCATTCTTGTCTCTCCAGTTACTGCAGTCTCCTCTCTCCAGTTACTGCAGTCTCCTCTCTCCAGTTACTGCAGTCTCCTCTCTCCACTTATTGCATTCTTGTCTCTCTAGTTATTGCAGTCACCTCTCTCCAGTCTGCACTCTCCTCTCTCCAGTTACTGCAGTCTCCTCTCTCCAGTTACTGCATTCTTGTCTCTCCAGTTACTGCATTCTTGTCTCTCCAGTTACTGCAGTCTCCTCTCTCCAGTTACTGCATTCTTGTCTCTCTAGTTACTGCAGTCTCCTCTCTCCAGTTACTGCAGTCTCCTCTCACCAGTTACTGCAGTCTCCTCTCTCCAGTTACCGCAGCCTCCTCTCTCCACTCTGCACTCTCCTCTCTCCAGTTACTGCAGTCTCCTCTCTCCAGTTACTGCAGTCTCCTCTCTCCAGTTACTGCAGTCTCCTCTCTCCAGTTACTGCAGTCTCCTCTCTCCAGTTAATGCAGTCACCTCTCTCCAGTTACTGCAGTCTCCTCTCTCCAGTTACTGCAGTCACCTCTCTCCAGTTACTGCAGTCTCTTCTCTCTAGTTACTGCAGTCTCCTCTCTGCAGTTACTGCATTCTTGTCTCTCCAGTTACTGCAGTCTCCTCTCTCCAGTTACTGCATTCTTGTCTCTCTAGTTACTGCAGTCTCCTCTCTCCAGTTACTGCAGTCACCTCTCTCCAGTTACTGCAGTCTCTTCTCTCCAGTTACTGCAGTCACCTCTCTCCAGTTACTGCATTCTTGTCTCTCCAGTTACTGCAGTCTCCTCTCTCAAGTTACTGCAGTCTCCTCTCTCCAGTTACTGCAGTCACCTCTCTCCAGTTACTGCACTCTCCTCTCTCCAGTTACTGCAGTCTCCTCTCTCCAGTTACTGCAGTCACCTCACTCCAGTTACTGCAGTCTCCTCTCTCCAGTTACTGCAGTCTCCTCTCTCCAGTTACTACAGTCACCTCTCTACAGTTACTGCAGTCACCTCTCTCCAGTTACTGCACTCTCCTCTCTCCAGTTACTGCAGTCTCCTCTGTCCAGTTACTGCAGTCTCCTCTCTCCAGTTACTGCAGTCACCTCTCTCCAGTTACTGCATTCTTGTCTCTCCAGTTACTGCAGTCTCCTCTCTCCATTCACTGCAGTCTCCTCTCTCCAGTTACTGCAGTCTCCTCTCTCCAGTTACAACAGTCACCTCTCTCCAGTTACTGCAGTCACCTCTCTCCAGTTACTGCAGTCTCCTCTCTACAGTTACTGCAGTCAACTCTCTCCAGTTACTGCATTCTTGTCTCTCTAGTTACTGCAGTCTCCTCTCTCCAGTTACGGCAGTCTCCCCTCTCCAGTTCCTGCATTTCTGTCTCTCCAGTTACTGCACTCTCCTCTCTCCAGTTACTGCATTCTTGCCTCTCCAGTTACTGCAGTCTCCTCTCTCCAGTTACTGCAGTCTCCTCTCTCCAGTTACTACAGTCCCCTCTCTCCAGTTACTGCAGTCACCTCTCTCCAGTTACTGCAGTCTCCTCTCTCCAGTTACTGCAGTCACCTCTCTCCAGTTACTGCAGTCACCTCTCTCCAGTTGCTGCATTCTTGTCTCTCCAGTTACTGCAGTCTACTCTCTCCAGTTACTGCAGTCTCCTCTCTCCAGTTACTGCATTCTTGTCTCTCTAGTTACTGCAGTCACCTCTCTCCAGTTACTGCAGTCTCCTCTCTCCAGTTACTGCATTCTTGTCTCTCCAGTTACTGCAGTCTCCTCTCTCCAGTTACTGCATTCTTGTCTCCCTAGTTACTGCAGTCTCCTCTCTCCAGTTACTGCAGTCACCTCTCTCCAGTTACTGCAGTCTCCTCTCTCCAGTTACTGCAGTCTCTTCTCTCTAGTTACTGCAGTCTCCTCTCTGCAGTTACTGCATTCTTGTCTCTCCAGTTACTGCAGTCTCCTCTCTCCAGTTACTGCATTCTTGTCTCTCTAGTTACTGCAGTCTCCTCTCTCCAGTTACTGCATTCTTGTCTCTCCAGTTACTGCAGTCTCCTCTCTCCAGTGATTGCATTCTAGTCTCTCAAGTTACTGCAGTCTCCTCTCTCCAGGTACTGCAGTCACCTCTCTCCAGTTACTGCAGTCTCTTCTCTCCAGTTACTGCAGGCACCTCTCTCCAGTTACTGCATTCTTGTCTCTCCAGTTACTGCAGTCTCCTCTCTCAAGTTACTGCAGTCTCCTCTCTCCAGTTACTGCAGTCACCTCTCTCCAGTTACTGCACTCTCCTCTCTCCAGTTACTGCAGTCTCCTCTCTCCAGTTACTGCAGTCACCTCACTCCAGTTACTGCAGTCTCCTCACTCCAGTTACTGCAGTCTCCTCTCTCCAGTTACTACAGTCACCTCTCTCCAGTTACTGCAGTCACCTCTCTCCAGTTACTGCACTCTCCTCTCTCCAGTTACTGCAGTCTCCTCTCTCCAGTTACTGCAGTCTCCTCTCTCCAGTTACTGCAGTCACCTCTCTCCAGTTACTGCAGTCTCCTCTCTACAGTTACTGCAGTCAACTCTCTCCAGTTACTGCATTCTTGTCTCTCTAGTTACTGCAGTCTCCTCTCTCCAGTTACGGCAGTCTCCCCTCTCCAGTTCCTGCATTCCTGTCTCTCCAGTTACTGCACTCTACTCTCTCCAGTTACTGCATTCTTGCCTCTCCAGTTACTGCAGTCTCCTCTCTCCAGTTACTGCAGTCTCCTCTCTCCAGTTCCTACAGTCACCTCTCTCCAGTTACTGCAGTCACCTCTCTCCAGTTACTGCAGTCTCCTCTCTCCAGTTACTGCATTCTTGTCTCTCCAGTTACTGCAGTCTCCTCTCTCCAGTTACTGCAGTCTCCTCTCTCCAGTTACTGCATTCTTGTCTCTCTAGTTACTGCAGTCACCTCTCTCCAGTTACTGCAGTCTCCTCTCTCGAGTTACTGCAGTCTCCTCTCTCCAGTTACTGCAGTCTCCTCTCTCCAGTTACTGCATTCTTGTCTCTCCAGTTACTGCAGTCTCCTCTCTCCATTTACTGCAGTCTCCTCTCTCCAGTTACTGCAGTCTCCTCTCTCCAGTTACAACAGTCACCTCTCTCCAGTTACTGCAGTCACCTCTCTCCAGTTACTGCAGTCTCCTCTCTACAGTTACTGCAGTCAACTCTCTCCAGTTACTGCATTCTTGTCTCTCTAGTTACTGCAGTCTCCTCTCTCCAGTTACTGCAGTCTCCTCTCTGCACTCTGCATTCTCCTCTCTCCAGTTAATGCAGTCTCCTCTCTCCAGTTACTGCAGTCTCCTCTCTCCAGTTACTGCAGTCTCCTCTCTCCAGTTATTGCAGTCTCCTCTCTCCAGTTACTGCAGTCTCCTCTCTCCAGTTTATGCAGTCTCCTCTCTCCAGTTACTGCAGTCTCCTCTCTCCAGTTACTGCAGTCTCCTCTCTCCAGTTACTGCAGTCTCCTCTCTCCAGTTACTGCAGACTCCTCTCTCCAGTTACTGCAGACTCCTCTCTCCACTCTGCACTCTCCTCTCTCCAGTTACTGCATTCTTCTCTCTCCAGTTACTGCTGTCTCCTCTCTCTAGTTACTGCAGTCACCTCTCTCCAGTTACTGCAGTCTCCTCTCTCCAGTTACTGCATTCTCCTCTCTCCAGTTACTGCAGTCTCCTCTCTCCAGTTACTGCAGTCACCTCTCTCCAGTTACTGCAGTCTCGTCTCTCCAGTTACTGCAGTCTCCTCTCTCCAGTTAATGCAGTCACCTCTCTTCAGTTACTGCAGTCACCTCTCTTCAGTTACTGCAGTCTCCTCTCTCCAGTTACTGCATTCTCCTCTCTCCAGTTAGTGCAGTCACCTCTCTTCAGTTACTGCAGTCTCCTCTCTCCAGTTACTGCAGTCTCCTCTCTCCAGTCCGCACTCTCATCTCTCCAGTTACTGCAGTCTCATCTCTGCACTCTGCATTCTCCTCTCCCCAGTTACTGCAGTCTCCTCGCTCCAGTTACTGCATTCTTGTCTCTCCAATTACTGCAGTCTCCTCTCTCCAGTTACTGCAGTCACCTCTCTCCAGTTACTGCAGTCACCTCTCTCCAGTTACTGCAGTCTCCTCTCTCCAGTTACTGCAGTCTCCTCTCTCCAGTTACTGCAGTCTCCTCTCTCCAGTTACTGCAGTCTCCTCTCTCCAGTTACTGCAGTCTCCTCTCTCCAGTTACTGCAGTCTCCTCTCTCCAGTTACTGCAGTCTCCTCTCTCCAGTTATTCAGTCTCCTCTCTCCAGTTATTCAGTCTCCTCTCTCCAGTTACTGCAGTCACCTCACTCCAGTTACTACAGTCACCTCTCTCCAGTTACTGCAGTCTCCTCTCTCCAGTTACTGCAGTCACCTCTCTCCAGTTACTGCATTTTTGTTTCTCCAGTTACTGCAGTCTCGTCTCTCCAGTTACTGCAGTCTCGTCTCTCCAGTTACTGCAGTCTCGTCTCTCCAGTTACTGCAGTCACCTCTCTCCAGTTACTGCAGTCACCTCTCTCCAGTTACTGCAGTCTCCTCTCTACAGTTACTGCAGTCACTTCTCTCCAGTTACGGCAGTCTCCTCTCTCCAGTTACTGCATTCTTGTCTCTCCAATTACTGTAGTCTCCTCTCTCCAGTTACTGCAGTCTCCTCTCTCCAGTTACTGCAGTCTCCTCTCTCCAGTTACTGCAGTCTCCTCTCTCCAGTTACTGCAGTCTCCTCTCTCCACTCTGCACTCTCCTCTCACCAGTTAATGCACTCTCCTCTCTCCAGTTAATGCAGTCTCCTCTCTCCAGTTACAGCAGTCCCTCTCTCCAGTTACTGCAGTCTCCTCTCTCCAGTTACTGCAGTCTCCTCTCTCCAGTTACTGCAGTCTCCTCTCTCCAGTTACTGCAGTCTCCTCTCTCCAGTTTATGCAGTCTCCTCTCTCCAGTTTATGCAGTCTCCTCTCTCCAGTTTATGCAGTCTCCTCTCTCCAGTTAGTGCAGTCTCCTCTCTCCACTCTGCACTCTCCTCTCTCCAGTTACTGCAGTCTCCTCTCTCCAGTTACTGCAGACTCCTCTCTCCACTCTGCACTCTCGTCTCTCCAGTTACTGCATTCACCTCTCTCCAGTTACTGCATTCTCCTCTCTCTAGTTACTGCAGTCAGCTCTCTCCAGCTACTGCAGTCTCCTCTCTCCAGTTACTGCATTCTCCTCTCTCCAGTTACTGCAGTCACCTCTCTTCAGTTACTGCAGTCTCCTCTCTCCAGTTACTGCAGTCACCTCTCTCCCCTCCGCACTCTCCTCTCTCCAGTTACTGCAGTCTCCTCTCTCCACTCTGCACTCTCCTCTCTCCAGTTAATGCAGTCTCCTCTCTCCAGTTACTGCAGTCTCCTCTCTCCAGTTACTGCAGTTTCCTCTCTCCAGTTACTGCAGTCTCCTCTCTCCAGTTACTGCAGTCGCCTCTCTCCAGTTACTGCAGTCTCCTCTCTCCAGTTACTGCAGTCTCCTCTCTCCAGTTACTGCAGTCTCCTCTCTCCAGTTACCGCAGTCTTCCCTCTCCAGTTACCGCAGTCTCCCCTCTCCAGTTACTGCAGTCCCCTCTCCAGTTACTGCAGTCACCTCTCTCCAGTTACTGCAGTCTCCTCTCTCCAGTTACTGCTGTCACCTCTCTCCAGTTACTGCATTCTCCTCTCTCCAGTTACTGCATTCTTCTCTCTCCAGTTACTGCAGTCACCTCTCTCCAGTTACTGCATTCTCCTCTCTCCAGTTACTGCTGTCTTCTCTCTCCAGTTACTGCAGTCACCTCTCTCCAGTTACTGCAGTCTCCTCTCTCCAGTTACTGCAGTCACCTCTCTCCAGTTACTGCATTCTCCTCTCTCCAGTTACTGCATTCTCCGCTCTCCAGTGACTGCAGTCACCTCTCTCCAGTTACAGCAGTCACCTCCCTCCAGTTACTGCAGTCTCCTCTCTCCAGTTACTGCTGTCTCCTCTCTCCGGTTACTGCAGTCACCTCTCTCCGGTGACTGCAGTCACCTCTCTCCAGTGTCTGCATTCTCCTCTCTCCAGTTACTGCATTCTCCTCCCTCCAGTTACTGCTGTCTCCTCTCTCCACTCTGCACTCTCCTCTCTCCAGTTACTGCTGTCTCCTCTCTCCAGTTACTGCATTCTCCTCTCTCCAGTTACTGCACTCTCCTCTCTCCAGTTACTGCACTCTCCTCTCTCCAGTTACTGCACTCTCCTCTCTCCAGTTACTGCAGTCTCCTCTCTCCAGTTACTGCAGTCTCCTCTCTCCAGTGACTGCAGTCTCCTCTCTCCAGTTACTGCAGTCTCCTCTCTCCAGTTACTGCAGTCTCCTCTCTCCAGTTACTGCAGTCACCTCTCTCCAGTTACTGCAGTCTCCTCTCTGAAGTTACTGCAGTCTCCTCTCTGAAGTTACTGCAGTCTCATCTCTCCACTCTGCACTCTCCTCTCTCCAGTTACTGCAGTCACCTCTCTCCAGTTAATGCAGTCACCTCCCTCCATTTACTGCAGTCACCTCTCTCCAGCTACTGCAGTCTCCTCTCTCCAGTTACTGCATTCTTGTCTCTCCAGCGACTGCAGTCTCCTCTCTCCAGTTACTGCAGTCTCCTCTCTCCAGTTACTGCCTTTTTGTCTCTCCAGTTACTGCAGTCTCCTCTCTCCAGTTACTGCAGTCACCTCTCTCCAGTTACTGCAGTCACCTCTCTCCAGTTACTGCAGTCTCCTCTCTTCAGTTACTGCAGTCACCTCTCTCCAGTTACTGCAGTCTCCTCTCTCCAGTTACAGCTGTCACCTCTCTCCAGTTACTGCAGTCTCCTCTCTCCAGTTACTGCTGTCTCCTCTCTCCGGTTACTGCAGTCACCTCTCTCCGGTTACTGCAGTCACCTCTCTCCAGTGTCTGCATTCTCCTCTCTCCAGTTACTGCATTCTCCTCCCTCCAGTTACTGCTGTCTCCTCTCTCCACTCTGCACTCTCCTCTCTCCAGTTACTGCTGTCTCCTCTCTCCAGTTACTGCATTCTCCTCTCTCCAGTTACTGCACTCTCCTCTCTCCAGTTACTGCACTCTCCTCTCTCCAGTTACTGCACTCTCCTCTCTCCAGTTACTGCAGTCTGCTCTCTCCAGTTACTGCAGTCTCCTCTCTCCAGTTACTGCAGTCTCCTCTCTCCAGTTACTGCAGTCTCCTCTCTCCAGTTACAGCAGTCACCTCTCTCCAGTTACTGCAGTCACCTCTCTCCAGTTACTGCAGTCTCCTCTCTGAAGTTACTGCAGTCTCCTCTCTGAAGTTACTGCAGTCTCATCTCTCCACTCAGCACTCTCCTCTCTCCAGTTACTGCAGTCACCTCTCTCCAGTTAATGCAGTCACCTCCCTCCATTTACTGCAGTCACCTCTCTCCAGCTACTGCAGTCTCCTCTCTCCAGTTACTGCATTCTTGTCTCTCCAGCGACTGCAGTCTCCTCTCTCAGTTACTGCAGTCTCCTCTCTCCAGTTACTGCCTTTTTGTCTCTCCAGTTACTGCAGTCTCCTCTCTCCAGTTACTGCAGTCACCTCTCTCCAGTTACTGCAGTCTCCTCTCTTCAGTTACTGCAGTCACCTCTCTCCAGTTACTGCAGTCTCCTCTCTCCAGTTACTGCATTCTTGTCACTCCAATTACTGCAGTCTCCTCTCTCCAGTAACTGCAGTCACCTCTCTCCAGTTACTGCAGTCACCTCTCTCCAGTTACAGCAGTCTCCTCTCTCCAGTTACAGCAGTCTCCTCTCTCCAGTTACAACAGTCTCCTCTCTCCAGTTACAACAGTCTCCTCTCTCCAGTTACTGCAGTCCCCTCTCTCCACTCTGCACTCTCCTCTCTCCAGTTAATGCAGTCTCCTCTCTCCAGTTACTGCAGTCGCCTCTCTCCAGTTACTGCAGTCTCCTCTCTCCAGTTACTGCAGTCTCCTCTCTCCAGTTACTGCAGTCTCCTCTCTCCAGTTACAGCAGTCTCCTCTCTCCACTCTGCACTCTCCTCTCTCCAGTAACTGCAGTCTCATCTCTCCAGTTACTGCAGACTCCTCTCTCCACTCTCCACTCTCCTCTCTCCAGTTACTGCATTCTCCTCTCTCCAGTTACTGCAATCTCCTCTCTCTAGTTACTGCAGTCACCTCTCTCCAGTTACTGCAGTCTCCTCTCTCCAGTTACTGCATTCTCCTCTCTCCAGTTACTGCATTCTCCTCTCTCCAGTTAGTGCAGTCACCTCTCTCCAGTTACTGCAGTCTCCTCTCTCCAGTTACTGCAGTCTCCTCTCTCCACTCCGCACTCTCCTCTCTCCAGTTACTGCAGTCTCCTCTCTCCACTCTGCACTCTCCTCTCTCCAGTTACTACAGTTTCCTCCATCCAGTTACTGCTGTCTCCTTTCTCCACTCTGCACTCTCCTCTCTCCAGTAACTGCAGTCTCATCTCTCCAGTTACTGCAGACTCCTCTCTCCACTCTCCACTCTCCTCTCTCCAGTTACTGCATTCTCCTCTCTCCAGTTACTGCAATCTCCTCTCTCTAGTTACTGCAGTCACCTCTCTCCAGTTACTGCAGTCTCCTCTCTCCAGTTACTGCATTCTCCTCTCTCCAGTTACTGCATTCTCCTCTCTCCAGTTAGTGCAGTCACCTCTCTCCAGTTACTGCAGTCTCCTCTCTCCAGTTACTGCAGTCTCCTCTCTCCACTCCGCACTCTCCTCTCTCCAGTTACTGCAGTCTCCTCTCTCCACTCTGCACTCTCCTCTCTCCAGTTACTACAGTTTCCTCCATCCAGTTACTGCTGTCTCCTTTCTCCACTCTGCACTCTCCTCTCTCCAGATACTGCTGTCTCCTCTCTCCAGTTACTGCAGTCTCCTCTCTCCAGTTACTGCAGTCTCCTCTCTCCATTTACTGCAGTCTCCCCTCTCCAGTTACTGCAGTCCCCACTCCAGTTACTGCAGTCACCTCTCTCCAGTTACTGCATTCTCCTCTCTCCAGTTACTGCATTCTCCTCTCTCCAGTTACTGCAGTCACCTCTCTCCAGTTACTGCAGTCACCTCTCTCCAGTGACTGCAGTCTCCTCTCTCCAGTTACTGCTGTCTCCTCTCACCAGTTACTGCAGAAACCTCTCTCCGGTAACAGCAGTCTCCTCTCTCCAGTTTCTGCATTCTCCTCTCTCCAATTACTGCATTCTCCTCTCTCCAGTTACTGCAGTCACCTCTCTCCAGTTACTGCAGTCTCCTCTCTCCAGTTACTGCAGTCTCCTCTCTCCAGTTACTGCAGTCTCCTCTCTCCACTCTGCACTCTCCTCTCTCCAGTTACTGCAGTCTCCTCTCTCCAGTTACTGCAGTCTCCTCTCTCCAGTTACTGCAGTCTCCTCTCTCCAGTTACTGCAGTCTCCTCTCTCCAGTTACTGCAGTCCCCTCTCCAGTTGCTGCAGTCACCTCTCTCCAGTTACTGCAGTCTCCTCTCTCCAGTTACTGCAGTCTCCTCTCTCCAGTTACTGCAGTCACCTCTCTCCAGTTACTGCATTCTCCTCTCTCCAGTTACTGCATTCTCCTCTCTCCAGTTACTGCATTCTCCTCTCTCCAGTTACTGCAGTCACCTCTCTCCAGTTACTGCAGTCACCTCTCTCCAGTTACTGCAGTCTCCTCTCTCCAGTTACTGCAGTCACCTCTCTCCAGTTACTGCATTCTCCTCTCTCCAGTTACTGCATTCTCCGCTCTCCAGTTACTACAGTCACCTCTCTCCAGTTACAGCAGTCACCTCTCTCCAGTTACTGCAGTCTCCTCTCTCCAGTTACTGCTGTCTCCTCTCTCCGGTTACTGCAGTCACCTCTCTCCGGTTACTGCAGTCTCCTCTCTCCAGTGTCTGCATTCTCCTCTCTCCAGTTACTGCATTCTCCTCCCTCCAGTTACTGCTGTCTCCTCTCTCCACTCTGCACTCTCCTCTCTCCAGTTACTGCTGTCTCCTCTCTCCAGTTACTGCATTCTCCTCTCTCCAGTTACTGCACTCTCCTCTCTCCAGTTACTGCAGTTTCCTTTCTCCAGTTACTGCAGTCTCCTCTCTCCAGTTACTGCAGTCTCCTCTCTCCAGTTACTGCAGTCTCCTCTCTCCAGTTAATGCAGTCACCTCTCTCCAGTTACTGCAGTCTCCTCTCTCCAGTTACTGCAGTCACCTCTCTCCAGTTACTGCAGTCTCCTCTCTGAAGTTACTGCAGACTCATCTCTCCACTCTGCACTCTCCTCTCTCCAGTTACTGCAGTCAACTCTCTCCAGTTAATGCAGTCACCTCCCTCCATTTACTGCAGTCACCTCTCTCCAGCTACTGCAGTCTCCTCTCTCCAGTTACTGCATTCTTGTCTCTCCAGCGACTGCAGTCTCCTCTCTCCAGTTACTGCAGTCTCCTCTCTCCAGTTACTGCCTTTTTGTCTCTCCAGTTAATGCAGTCTCCTCTCTCCAGTTACTGCAGTCACCTCTCTCCAGTTACTGCAGTCACCTCTCTCCAGTTACTGCAGTCTTCTCTCTTCAGTTACTGCAGTCACCTCTCTCCAGTTACTGCAGTCTCCTCTCTCCAGTTACTGCATTCTTGTCACTCCAATTACTGCAGTCTCCTCTCTCCAGTAACTGCAGTCACCTCTCTCCAGTTACCGCAGTCACCTCTCTCCAGTTACTGCAGTCTCCTCTCTCGAGTTACTGCATTCTCCTCTCTCCAGTTACAGCAGTCTCCTCTCTCCAGTTACTGCAGTCCCCTCTCTCCACTCTGCACTCTCCTCTCTCCAGTTAATGCAGTCTCCTCTCTCCAGTTACTGCAGTCTCCTCTCTCCAGTTACTGCAGTCTCCTCTCTCCAGTTACTGCAGTCTCCTCTCTCCAGTTACTGCAGTCTCCTCTCTCCAGTTACTGCAGTCTCCTCTCTCCAGTTACTGCAGTCTCCTCTCTCCACTCTGCACTCTCCTCTCTCCAGTAACTGCAGTCTCATCTCTCCAGTTACTGCAGACTCCTCTCTCCACTCTCCACTCTCCTCTCTCCAGTTACTGCATTCTCCTCTCTCCAGTTACTGCAATCTCCTCTCTCTAGTTACTGCAGTCACCTCTCTCCAGTTACTGCAGTCTCCTCTCTCCAGTTACTGCATTCTCCTCTCTCCAGTTACTGCATTCTCCTCTCTCCAGTTAGTGCAGTCACCTCTCTCCAGTTAATGCAGTCTCCTCTCTCCAGTTACTGCAGTCTCCTCTCTCCACTCCGCACTCTCCTCTCTCCAGTTACTGCAGTCTCCTCTCTCCACTCTGCACTCTCCTCTCTCCAGTTACTGCAGTCTCCTCTCTCCACACTGCACTCTCCTCTCTCCAGTTACTGCAGTTTCCTCCATCCAGTTACTGCTGTCTCCTCTCTCCACTCTGCACTCTCCTCTCTCCAGTTACTGCTGTCTCCTCTCTCCAGTTACAGCAGTCTCCTCTCTCCAGTTACTGCAGTCTCCTCTCTCCAGTTACTGCAGTCTCCTCTCTCCAGTTACTGCAGTCTCCTCTCTCCAGTTACTGCAGTCTCCCCTCTCCAGTTACTGCAGTCCCCACTCCAGTTACTGCAGTCACCTCTCTCCAGTTACTGCATTCTCCTCTCTCCAGTTACTGCATTCTCCTCTCTCCAGTTACTGCAGTCACCTCTCTCCAGTTACTGCAGTCACCTCTCTCCAGTTACTGCAGTCTCCTCTCTCCAGTTACTGCAGTCTCCTCTCGCCAGTTACTGCAGTCTCCTCTCTCCAGTTACTGCAGTCTCCCCTCTCCAGTTACTGCAGTCCCCACTCCAGTTACTGCAGTCACCTCCCACCAGTTACTGCATTCTCCTCTCTCCAGTTACTGCATTCTCCTCTCTCCAGTTACTGCAGTCACCTCTCTCCAGTTACTGCAGTCACCTCTCTCCAGTTACTGCAGTCTCCTCTCTCCAGTTACTGCTGTCTCCTCTCACCAGTTACTGCAGAAACCTCTCTCCGGTTACAGCAGTCTCCTCTCTCCAGTTTCTGCATTCTCCTCTCTCCAGTTACTGCATTCTCCTCTCTCCAGTTACTGCAGTCTCCTCTCTCCAGTTACTGCAGTCTCCTCTCTCCACTCTGCACTCTCCTCACTCCAGTTACTGCAGTCTCCTCTCGCCAGTTACAGCAGTCTCCTCTCTCCACTCTGCACTCTCCTCTCTCCAGTTACTGCAGTCTCCTCTCTCCAGTTACTGCAGTCTCGTCTCTCCAGTTACTGCAGTCTCCTCTCTCCAGTTACTGCAGTCTCCTCTCTCCAGTTACTGCAGTCTCCTCTCTCCAGTTAATGCAGTCACCTCTCTCCAGTTACTGCAGTCTCCTCTCTCCAGTTACTGCAGTCTCCTCTCTCCAGTTACTGCAGTCATCTCTCTTCAGTAACTGCAGTCTCCTATCTCCAGTTACTGCAGTCTCCTCTCTCCAGTTACTGCATTCTTGTCTCTCTAGTTACTGCAGTCACCTCTCTCCAGTTACTGCAGTCTCCTCTCTCCAGTTACTGCATTCTTGTCTCTCCAGTTACTGCAGTCTCCTCTCTCCAGTTACTGCATTCTTGTCTCCCTAGTTACTGCAGTCTCCTCTCTCCAGTTACTGCAGTCACCTCTCTCCAGTTACTGCAGTCTCCTCTCTCCAGTTACTGCAGTCTCTTCTCTCTAGTTACTGCAGTCTCCTGTCTGCAGTTACTGCATTCTTGTCTCTCCAGTTACTGCAGTCTCCTCTCTCCAGTTACTGCATTCTTGTCTCTCTAGTTACTGCAGTCTCCTCTCTCCAGTTACTGCATTCTTGTCTCTCCAGTTACTGCAGTCTCCTCTCTCCAGTGATTGCATTCTAGTCTCTCAGGTTACTGCATTCTCCTCTCTCCAGGTACTGCAGTCACCTCTCTCCAGTTACTGCAGTCTCTTCTCTCCAGTTACTGCAGGCACCTCTCTCCAGTTACTGCATTCTTGTCTCTCCAGTTACTGCAGTCTCCTCTCTCAAGTTACTGCAGTCTCCTCTCTCCAGTTACTGCAGTCACCTCTCTCCAGTTACTGCACTCTCCTCTCTCCAGTTACTGCAGTCTCCTCTCTCCAGTTACTGCAGTCACCTCACTCCAGTTACTGCAGTCTCCTCACTCCAGTTACTGCAGTCTCCTCTCTCCAGTTACTACAGTCACCTCTCTCCAGTTACTGCAGTCACCTCTCTCCAGTTACTGCACTCTCCTCTCTCCAGTTACTGCAGTCTCCTCTCTCCAGTTACTGCAGTCACCTCTCTCCAGTTACTGCAGTCTCCTCTCTACAGTTACTGCAGTCAACTCTCTCCAGTTACTGCATTCTTGTCTCTCTAGTTACTGCAGTCTCCTCTCTCCAGTTACGGCAGTCTCCCCTCTCCAGTTCCTGCATTCCTGTCTCTCCAGTTACTGCACTCTCCTCTCTCCAGTTACTGCATTCTTGCCTCTCCAGTTACTGCAGTCTCCTCTCTCCAGTTACTGCAGTCTCCTCTCTCCAGTTACTGCAGTCTCCTCTCTCCAGTTACTACAGTCACCTCTCTCCAGTTACTGCAGTCACCTCTCTCCAGTTACTGCAGTCTCCTCTCTCCAGTTACTGCATTCTTGTCTCTCCAGTTACTGCAGTCTCCTCTCTCCAGTTACTGCAGTCTCCTCTCTCCAGTTACTGCATTCTTGTCTCTCTAGTTACTGCAGTCACTTCTCTCCAGTTACTGCAGTCTCCTCTCTCGAGTTACTGCAGTCTCCTCTCTCCAGTTACTGCAGTCTCCTCTCTCCAGTTACTGCATTCTTGTCTCTCCAGTTACTGCAGTCTCCTCTCTCCATTTACTGCAGTCTCCTCTCTCCAGTTACTGCAGTCTCCTCTCTCCAGTTACAACAGTCACCTCTCTCCAGTTACTGCAGTCACCTCTCTCCAGTTACTGCAGTCTCCTCTCTACAGTTACTGCAGTCAACTCTCTCCAGTTACTGCATTCTTGTCTCTCTAGTTACTGCAGTCTCCTCTCTCCAGTTACTGCAGTCTCCTCTCTGCACTCTGCATTCTCCTCTCTCCAGTTAATGCAGTCTCCTCTCTCCAGTTACTGCAGTCTCCTCTCTCCAGTTACTGCAGTCTCCTCTCTCCAGTTATTGCAGTCTCCTCTCTCCAGTTACTGCAGTCTCCTCTCTCCAGTTTATGCAGTCTCCTCTCTCCAGTTACTGCAGTCTCCTCTCTCCAGTTACTGCAGTCTCCTCTCTCCAGTTACTGCAGTCTCCTCTCTCCAGTTACTGCAGACTCCTCTCTCCAGTTACTGCAGACTCCTCTCTCCACTCTGCACTCTCCTCTCTCCAGTTACTGCATTCTTCTCTCTCCAGTTACTGCTGTCTCCTCTCTCTAGTTACTGCAGTCACCTCTCTCCAGTTACTGCAGTCTCCTCTCTCCAGTTACTGCATTCTCCTCTCTCCAGTTACTGCATTCTCCTCTCTCCAGTTACTGCAGTCACCTCTCTCCAGTTACTGCAGTCTCGTCTCTCCAGTTACTGCAGTCTCCTCTCTCCAGTTAATGCAGTCACCTCTCTTCAGTTACTGCAGTCACCTCTCTTCAGTTACTGCAGTCTCCTCTCTCCAGTTAGTGCAGTCACCTCTCTTCAGTTACTGCAGTCTCCTCTCTCCAGTTACTGCAGTCTCCTCTCTCCACTCCGCACTCTCCTCTCTCCAGTTACTGCAGTCTCATCTCTGCACTCTGCATTCTCCTCTCCCCAGTTACTGCAGTCTCCTCGCTCCAGTTACTGCATTCTTGTCTCTCCAATTACTGCAGTCTCCTCTCTCCAGTAACTGCAGTCACCTCTCTCCAGTTACTGCAGTCACCTCTCTCCAGTTACTGCAGTCTCCTCTCTCCAGTTACTGCAGTCTCCTCTCTCCAGTTACTGCAGTCTCCTCTCTCCAGTTACTGCAGTCTCCTCTCTCCAGTTACTGCAGTCTCCTCTCTCCAGTTACTGCAGTCTCCTCTCTCCAGTTACTGCAGTCTCCTCTCTCCAGTTACTGCAGTCTCCTCTCTCCAGTTACTGCAGTCTCCTCTCTCCAGTTATTCAGTCTCCTCTCTCCAGTTATTCAGTCTCCTCTCTCCAGTTACTGCAGTCACCTCTCTCCAGTTACTACAGTCACCTCTCTCCAGTTACTGCAGTCTCCTCTCTCCAGTTACTGCAGTCACCTCTCTCCAGTTACTGCATTTTTGTTTCTCCAGTTACTGCAGTCTCGTCTCTCCAGTTACTGCAGTCTCGTCTCTCCAGTTACTGCAGTCTCGTCTCTCCAGTTACTGCAGTCACCTCTCTCCAGTTACTGCAGTCACCTCTCTCCAGTTACTGCAGTCTCCTCTCTACAGTTACTGCAGTCACTTCTCTCCAGTTACGGCAGTCTCCTCTCTCCAGTTACTGCATTCTTGTCTCTCCAGTTACTGCAGTCTCCTCTCTCCAGTTACTGCAGTCTCCTCTCTCCAGTTACTGCAGTCTCCTCTCTCCAGTTACTGCAGTCTCCTCTCTCCACTCTGCACTCTCCTCTCACCAGTTAATGCACTCTCCTCTCTCCAGTTAATGCAGTCTCCTCTCTCCAGTTACTGCAGTCCCTCTCTCCAGCTACTGCAGTCTCCTCTCTCCAGTTACTGCAGTCTCCTCTCTCCAGTTACTGCAGTCTCCTCTCTCCAGTTACTGCAGTCTCCTCTCTCCAGTTACTGCAGTCTCCTCTCTCCAGTTTATGCAGTCTCCTCTCTCCAGTTTATGCAGTCTCCTCTCTCCAGTTAGTGCAGTCTCCTCTCTCCACTCTGCACTCTCCTCTCTCCAGTTACTGCAGTCTCCTCTCTCCAGTTACTGCAGACTCGTCTCTCCAGTTACTGCATTCACCTCTCTCCAGTTACTGCAGTCTCCTCTCTCCAGTTACTGCAGTCAGCTCTCTCCAGCTACTGCAGTCTCCTCTCTCCAGATACTGCATTCTCCTCTCTCCAGTTACTGCAGTCACCTCTCTTCAGTTACTGCAGTCTCCTCTCTCCAGTTACTGCAGTCACCTCTCTCCCCTCCGCACTCTCCTCTCTCCAGTTACTGCAGTCTCCTCTCTCCACTCTGCACTCTCCTCTCTCCAGTTAATGCAGTCTCCTCTCTCCAGTTACTGCAGTCTCCTCTCTCCAGTTACTGCAGTTTCCTCTCTCCAGTTACTGCAGTCTCCTCTCTCCAGTTACTGCAGTCTCCTCTCTCCAGTTACTGCAGTCTCCTCTCTCCAGTTACTGCAGTCTCCTCTCTCCAGTTACTGCAGTCTCCTCTCTCCAGTTACCGCAGTCTCCCCTCTCCAGTTACCGCAGTCTCCCCTCTCCAGTTACTGCAGTCCCCTCTCCAGTTACTGCAGTCTCCTCTCTCCAGTTACTGCTGTCACCTCTCTCCAGTTACTGCATTCTCCTCTCTCCAGTTACTGCATTCTTCTCTCTCCAGTTACTGCAGTCACCTCTCTCCAGTTACTGCATTCTCCTCTCTCCAGTTACTGCTGTCTTCTCTCTCCAGTTACTGCAGTCACCTCTCTCCAGTTACTGCAGTCTCCTCTCTCCAGTTACTGCAGTCACCTCTCTCCAGTTACTGCATTCTCCTCTCTCCAGTTACTGCATTCTCCGCTCTCCAGTTACTGCAGTCACCTCTCTCCAGTTACAGCAGTCACCTCTCTCCAGTTACTGCAGTCTCCTCTCTCCAGTTACTGCTGTCTCCTCTCTCCGGTTACTGCAGTCACCTCTCTCCGGTTACTGCAGTCACCTCTCTCCAGTGTCTGCATTCTCCTCTCTCCAGTTACTGCATTCTCCTCCCTCCAGTTACTGCTGTCTCCTCTCTCCACTCTGCACTCTCCTCTCTCCAGTTACTGCTGTCTCCTCTCTCCAGTTACTGCTTTCTCCTCTCTCCAGTTACTGCACTCTCCTCTCTCCAGTTACTGCACTCTCCTCTCTCCAGTTACTGCAGTCTCCTCTCTCCAGTTACTGCAGTCTCCTCTCTCCAGTTACTGCAGTCTCCTCTCTCCAGTTACTGCAGTCTCCTCTCTCCAGTTACTGCAGTCTCCTCTCTCCAGTTACTGCAGTCTCCTCTCTCCAGTTACTGCAGTCTCCTCTCTCCAGTTACTGCAGTCACCTCTCTCCAGTTACTGCAGTCTCCTCTCTGAAGTTACTGCAGTCTCCTCTCTGAAGTTACTGCAGTCTCATCTCTCCACTCTGCACTCTCCTCTCTCCAGTTACTGCAGTTACCTCTCTCCAGTTAATGCAGTCACCTCCCTCCATTTACTGCAGTCACCTCTCTCCAGCTACTGCAGTCTCCTCTCTCCAGTTACTGCATTCTTGTCTCTCCAGCGACTGCAGTCTCCTCTCTCCAGTTACTGCAGTCTCCTCTCTCCAGTTACTGCCTTTTTGTCTCTCCAGTTACTGCAGTCTCCTCTCTCCAGTTACTGCAGTCACCTCTCTCCAGTTACTGCAGTCACCTCTCTCCAGTTACTGCAGTCTCCTCTCTTCAGTTACTGCAGTCACCTCTCTCCAGTTACTGCAGTCTCCTCTCTCCAGTTACAGCAGTCACCTCTCTCCAGTTACTGCAGTCTCCTCTCTCCAGTTACTGCTGTCTCCTCTCTCCGGTTACTGCAGTCACCTCTCTCCGGTTACTGCAGTCACCTCTCTCCAGTGTCTGCATTCTCCTCTCTCCAGTTACTGCATTCTCCTCCCTCCAGTTACTGCTGTCTCCTCTCTCCACTCTGCACTCTCCTCTCTCCAGTTACTGCTGTCTCCTCTCTCCAGTTACTGCATTCTCCTCTCTCCAGTTACTGCACTCTCCTCTCTCCAGTTACTGCACTCTCCTCTCTCCAGTTACTGCAGTCTCCTCTCTCCAGTTACTGCAGTCTCCTCTCTCCAGTTACTGCAGTCTCCTCTCTCCAGTTACTGCAGTCTCCTCTCTCCAGTTACAGCAGTCACCTCTCTCCAGTTACTGCAGTCTCCTCTCTCCAGTTACTGCAGTCTCCTCTCTCCAGTTACTGCTGTCTCCTCTCTCCGGTTACTGCAGTCACCTCTCTCCGGTTACTGCAGTCACCTCTCTCCAGTGTCTGCATTCTCCTCTCTCCAGTTACTGCATTCTCCTCCCTCCAGTTACTGCTGTCTCCTCTCTCCACTCTGCACTCTCCTCTCTCCAGTTACTGCTGTCTCCTCTCTCCAGTTACTGCATTCTCCTCTCTCCAGTTACTGCACTCTCCTCTCTCCAGTTACTGCACTCTCCTCTCTCCAGTTACTGCACTCTCCTCTCTCCAGTTACTGCAGTCTCCTCTCTCCAGTTACTGCAGTCTCCTCTCTCCAGTTACTGCAGTCTCCTCTCTCCAGTTACTGCAGTCTCCTCTCTCCAGTTACTGCAGTCACCTCTCTCCAGTTACTGCAATCTCCTCTCTGAAGTTACTGCAGTCTCATCTCTCCACTCTGCACTCTCCTCTCTCCAGTTACTGCAGTCACCTCTCTCCAGTTAATGCAGTCACCTCCCTCCATTTACTGCAGTCACCTCTCTCCAGCTACTGCAGTCTCCTCTCTCCAGTTACTGCATTCTTGTCTCTCCAGCGACTGCAGTCTCCTCTCTCCAGTTACTGCAGTCTCCTCTCTCCAGTTACTGCCTTTTTGTCTCTCCAGTTACTGCAGTCTCCTCTCTCCAGTTACTGCAGTCACCTCTCTCCAGTTACTGCAGTCACCTCTCTCCAGTTACTGCAGTCTCCTCTCTTCAGTTACTGCAGTCACCTCTCTCCAGTTACTGCAGTCTCCTCTCTCCAGTTACTGCAGTCACCTCTCTCCAGTTACTGCAGTCTCCTCTCTCCAGTTACTGCTGTCTCCTCTCTCCGGTTACTGCAGTCACCTCTCTCCGGTTACTGCAGTCACCTCTCTCCAGTGTCTGCATTCTCCTCTCTCCAGTTACTGCATTCTCCTCCCTCCAGTTACGGCTGTCTCCTCTCTCCACTCTGCACTCTCCTCTCTCCAGTTACTGCTGTCTCCTCTCTCCAGTTACTGCATTCTCCTCTCTCCAGTTACTGCACTCTCCTCTCTCCAGTTACTGCACTCTCCTCTCTCCGGTTACTGCACTCTCCTCTCTCCAGTTACTGCAGTCTCCTCTCTCCAGTTACTGCAGTCTCCTCTCTCCAGTTACTGCAGTCTCCTCTCTCCAGTTACTGCGGTCTCCTCTCTCCAGTTACTGCAGTCACCTCTCTCCAGTTACTGCAGTCACCTCTCTCCAGTTACTGCAGTCTCCTCTCTGAAGTTACTGCAGTCTCCTCTCTGAAGTTACTGCAGTCTCATCTCTCCACTCTGCACTCTCCTCTCTCCAGTTACTGCAGTCACCTCTCTCCAGTTAATGCAGTCACCTCCCTCCATTTACTGCAGTCACCTCTCTCCAGCTACTGCAGTCTCCTCTCTCCAGTTACTGCATTCTTGTCTCTCCAGCGACTGCAGTCTCCTCTCTCCAGTTACTGCAGTCTCCTCTCTCCAGTTACTGCCTTTTTGTCTCTCCAGTTACTGCAGTCTCCTCTCTCAAGTTACTGCAGTCACCTCTCTCCAGTTACTGCAGTCACCTCTCTCCAGTTACTGCAGTCTCCTCTCTTCAGTTACTGCAGTCACCTCTCTCCAGTTACTGCAGTCTCCTCTCTCCAGTTACTGCATTCTTGTCACTCCAATTACTGCAGTCTCCTCTCTCCAGTAACTGCAGTCACCTCTCTCCAGTTACTGCAGTCACCTGTCTCCAGTTACAGCAGTCTCCTCTCTCGAGTTACTGCATTCTCCTCTCTCCAGTTACAACAGTCTCCTCTCTCCAGTTACTGCAGTCCCCTCTCTCCACTCTGCACTCTCCTCTCTCCAGTTAATGCAGTCTCCTCTCTCCAGTTACTGCAGTCGCCTCTCTCCAGTTACTGCAGTCTCCTCTCTCCAGTTACTGCAGTCTCCTCTCTCCAGTTACTGCAGTCTCCTCTCTCCAGTTACAGCAGTCTCCTCTCTCCACTCTGCACTCTCCTCTCTCCAGTAACTGCAGTCTCATCTCTCCAGTTACTGCAGACTCCTCTCTCCACTCTCCACTCTCCTCTCTCCAGTTACTGCATTCTCCTCTCTCCAGTTACTGCAATCTCCTCTCTCTAGTTACTGCAGTCACCTCTCTCCAGTTACTGCAGTCTCCTCTCTCCAGTTACTGCATTCTCCTCTCTCCAGTTACTGCATTCTCCTCTCTCCAGTTAGTGCAGTCACCTCTCTCCAGTTACTGCAGTCTCCTCTCTCCAGTTACTGCAGTCTCCTCTCTCCACTCCGCACTCTCCTCTCTCCAGTTACTGCAGTCTCCTCTCTCCACTCTGCACTCTCCTCTCTCCAGTTACTGCAGTTTCCTCCATCCAGTTACTGCTGTCTCCTTTCTCCACTCTGCACTCTCCTCTCTCCAGTTACTGCTGTCTCCTCTCTCCAGTTACTGCAGTCTCCTCTCTCCAGTTACTGCAGTCTCCTCTCTCCAGTTACTGCAGTCTCCCCTCTCCAGTTACTGCAGTCCCCACTCCAGTTACTGCAGTCACCTCTCTCCAGTTACTGCATTCTCCTCTCTCCAGTTACTGCATTCTCCTCTCTCCAGTTACTGCAGTCACCTCTCTCCAGTTACTGCAGTCACCTCTCTCCAGTGACTGCAGTCTCCTCTCTCCAGTTACTGCTGTCTCCTCTCACCAGTTACTGCAGAAACCTCTCTCCGGTAACAGCAGTCTCCTCTCTCCAGTTTCTGCATTCTCCTCTCTCCAGTTACTGCATTCTCCTCTCTCCAGTTACTGCAGTCACCTCTCTCCAGTTACTGCAGTCTCCTCTCTCCAGTTACTGCAGTCTCCTCTCTCCAGTTACTGCAGTCTCCTCTCTCCACTCTGCACTCTCCTCTCTCCAGTTACTGCAGTCTCCTCTCTCCAGTTACTGCAGTCTCCTCTCTCCAGTTACTGCAGTCTCCTCTCTCCAGTTACTGCAGTCCCCTCTCCAGTTACTGCAGTCACCTCTCTCCAGTTACTGCAGTCTCCTCTCTCCAGTTACTGCAGTCACCTCTCTCCAGTTACTGCATTCTCCTCTCTCCAGTTACTGCATTCTCCTCTCTCCAGTTACTGCAGTCACCTCTCTCCAGTTACTGCAGTCACCTCTCTCCAGTTACTGCAGTCTCCTCTCTCCAGTTACTGCAGTCACCTCTCTCCAGTTACTGCATTCTCCTCTCTCCAGTTACTGCATTCTCCGCTCTCCAGTTACTACAGTCACCTCTCTCCAGTTACAGCAGTCACCTCTCTCCAGTTACTGCAGTCTCCTCTCTCCAGTTACTGCTGTCTCCTCTCTCCGGTTACTGCAGTCACCTCTCTCCGGTTACTGCAGTCTCCTCTCTCCAGTGTCTGCATTCTCCTCTCTCCAGTTACTGCATTCTCCTCCCTCCAGTTACTGCTGTCTCCTCTCTCCACTCTGCACTCTCCTCTCTCCAGTTACTGCTGTCTCCTCTCTCCAGTTACTGCATTCTCCTCTCTCCAGTTACTGCACTCTCCTCTCTCCAGTTACTGCAGTTTCCTTTCTCCAGTTACTGCAGTCTCCTCTCTCCAGTTACTGCAGTCTCCTCTCTCCAGTTACTGCAGTCTCCTCTCTCCAGTTAATGCAGTCACCTCTCTCCAGTTACTGCAGTCTCCTCTCTCCAGTTACTGCAGTCACCTCTCTCCAGTTACTGCAGTCTCCTCTCTGAAGTTACTGCAGTCTCATCTCTCCACTCTGCACTCTCCTCTCTCCAGTTACTGCAGTCACCTCTCTCCAGTTAATGCAGTCACCTCCCTCCATTTACTGCAGTCACCTCTCTCCAGCTACTGCAGTCTCCTCTCTCCAGTTACTGCATTCTTGTCTCTCCAGCGACTGCAGTCTCCTCTCTCCAGTTACTGCAGTCTCCTCTCTCCAGTTACTGCAGTCTCCTCTCTCCAGTTACTGCCTTTTTGTCTCTCCAGTTAATGCAGTCTCCTCTCTCCAGTTACTGCAGTCACCTCTCTCCAGTTACTGCAGTCACCTCTCTCCAGTTACTGCAGTCTTCTCTCTTCAGTTACTGCAGTCACCTCTCTCCAGTTACTGCAGTCTCCTCTCTCCAGTTACTGCATTCTTGTCACTCCAATTACTGCAGTCTCCTCTCTCCAGTAACTGCAGTCACCTCTCTCCAGTTACTGCAGTCACCTCTCTCCAGTTACTGCAGTCTCCTCTCTCGAGTTACTGCATTCTCCTCTCTCCAGTTACAGCAGTCTCCTCTCTCCAGTTACTGCAGTCCCCTCTCTCCACTCTGCACTCTCCTCTCTCCAGTTAATGCAGTCTCCTCTCTCCAGTTACTGCAGTCTCCTCTCTCCAGTTACTGCAGTCTCCTCTCTCCAGTTACTGCAGTCTCCTCTCTCCAGTTACTGCAGTCTCCTCTCTCCACTCTGCACTCTCCTCTCTCCAGTAACTGCAGTCTCATCTCTCCAGTTACTGCAGACTCCTCTCTCCACTCTCCACTCTCCTCTCTCCAGTTACTGCATTCTCCTCTCTCCAGTTACTGCAATCTCCTCTCTCTAGTTACTGCAGTCACCTCTCTCCAGTTACTGCAGTCTCCTCTCTCCAGTTACTGCATTCTCCTCTCTCCAGTTACTGCATTCTCCTCTCTCCAGTTAGTGCAGTCACCTCTCTCCAGTTAATGCAGTCTCCTCTCTCCAGTTACTGCAGTCTCCTCTCTCCACTCCGCACTCTCCTCTCTCCAGTTACTGCAGTCTCCTCTCTCCACTCTGCACTCTCCTCTCTCCAGTTACTGCAGTCTCCTCTCTCCACACTGCACTCTCCTCTCTCCAGTTACTGCAGTTTCCTCCATCCAGTTACTGCTGTCTCCTCTCTCCACTCTGCACTCTCCTCTCTCCAGTTACTGCTGTCTCCTCTCTCCAGTTACTGCAGTCTCCTCTCTCCAGTTACTGCAGTCTCCTCTCTCCAGTTACTGCAGTCTCCTCTCTCCAGTTACTGCAGTCTCCCCTCTCCAGTTACTGCAGTCCCCACTCCAGTTACTGCAGTCACCTCTCTCCAGTTACTGCATTCTCCTCTCTCCAGTTACTGCATTCTCCTCTCTCCAGTTACTGCAGTCACCTCTCTCCAGTTACTGCAGTCACCTCTCTCCAGTTACTGCAGTCTCCTCTCTCCAGTTACTGCAGTCTCCTCTCTCCAGTTACTGCAGTCTCCTCTCTCCAGTTACTGCAGTCTCCTCTCTCCAGTTACTGCAGTCTCCCCTCTCCAGTTACTGCAGTCCCCACTCCAGTTACTGCAGTCACCTCTCTCCAGTTACTGCATTCTCCTCTCTCCAGTTACTGCATTCTCCTCTCTCCAGTTACTGCAGTCACCTCTCTCCAGTTACTGCAGTCACCTCTCTCCAGTTACTGCAGTCTCCTCTCTCCAGTTACTGCTGTCTCCTCTCACCAGTTACTGCAGAAACCTCTCTCCGGTTACAGCAGTCTCCTCTCTCCAGTTTCTGCATTCTCCTCTCTCCAGTTACTGCATTCTCCTCTCTCCAGTTACTGCAGTCTCCTCTCTCCAGTTACTGCAGTCTCCTCTCTCCACTCTGCACTCTCCTCACTCCAGTTACTGCAGTCTCCTCTCGCCAGTTACAGCAGTCTCCTCTCTCCACTCTGCACTCTCCTCTCTCCAGTTACTGCAGTCTCCTCTCTCCAGTTACTGCAGTCTCCTCTCTCCAGTTACTGCAGTCTCCTCTCTCCAGTTACTGCAGTCTCCTCTCTCCAGTTAATGCAGTCACCTCTCTCCAGTTACTGCAGTCTCCTCTCTCCAGTTACTGCAGTCTCCTCTCTCCAGTTACTGCAGTCATCTCTCTTCAGTAACTGCAGTCTCCTATCTCCAGTTACTGCAGTCTCCTCTCTCCAGTTAATGCAGTCTCCTCTCTCCAGTTGCTGCAGTCACCTCTCTCCAGTTAATGCAGTCACCTCCCTCCATTTACTGCAGTCACCTCTCTCCAGCTACTGCAGTCTCCTCTCTCCAGTTACTGCATTCTTGTCTCTCCAGCTACTGCAGTCTCCTCTCTCCAGTTCCTGCAGTCTCCTCTCTCCATTTACTGCATTCTTGTCTCTCTAGTTACTGCAGTCACCTCTCTCCACTCTGCAGTCTGCTCTCTCCAGTTACTGCAGTCTCCTCTCTCCAGTTACTGCAGTCTCCTCTCTCCAGTTAATGCAGTCACCTCTCTCCAGTTACTGCAGTCTCCTCTCTCCAGTTACTGCACTCTCCTCTCTCCAGTTACTGCACTCTCCTCTCTCCAGTTACTGCACTCTCCTCTCTCCAGTTACTGCACTCTCCTCTCTCCAGTTACTGCACTCTCCTCTCTCCAGTTACTGCAGTCTCCTCTCTCCAGTCTGCACTCTCCTCTCTCCACTCTGCACTCTCCTCTCTCCAGTTACTGCAGTCTCCTCTCTCCAGTTAATGCAGTCACCTCTCTCCAGTTACTGCAGTCTCCTCTCTCCAGTTACTGCAGTCTCCTCTCTCCAGTTACTGCAGTCTCCTCTCTCCAGTTACTGCAGTCTCCTCTCTCCAGTTACTGCATTCTCGTCTCTCCATTTACTGCAGTCTCCTCTCTCCAGTTACTGCAGTCTCGTCTCTCCAGTTACTGCAGTCATCTGCCTCCAGTTACTGCATTCTTGTCTCTCCAGTTACTGCAGTCTCCTCTCTCCAGTTACTGCACTCTCCTCTCTCCAGTTACTGCACTCTCCTCTCTCCAGTTACTGCACTCTCCTCTCTCCAGTTACTGCACTCTCCTCTCTCCAGTTACTGCACTCTCCTCTCTCCAGTTACTGCACTCTCCTCTCTCCAGTTACTGCACTCTCTTCTCTCCAGTTACTGCACTCTCCTCTCTCCAGTTACTGCACTCTCCTCTCTCCACTCCGCACTCTCCTCTCTCCAGTTACTGCAGTCTCCTCTCTCCACTCTGCACTCTCCTCTCTCCAGTTACTGCAGTCTCCTCTCTCCACACTGCACTCTCCTCTCTCCAGTTACTGCAGTCTCCTCTCTCCAGTTACTGCAGTCTCCTCTCTCCACTCAGCACTCTCCTCTCTCCAGTTACTGCAGTCTCCTCTCTCCAGTTACTGCAGTCTCCTCTCTCCAGTTACTGCATTCTCCTCTCTCCAGTTACTGCAGTCTCCTCTCTCCAGTTACTGCAGTCTCCTCTCTCCACTCTGCACTCTCCTCACTCCAGTTACTGCAGTCTCCTCTCGCCAGTTACAGCAGTCTCCTCTCTCCACTCTGCACTCTCCTCTCTCCAGTTACTGCAGTCTCCTCTCTCCAGTTACTGCAGTCTCCTCTCTCCAGTTACTGCAGTCTCCTCTCTCCAGTTACTGCAGTCTCCTCTCTCCAGTTAATGCAGTCACCTCTCTCCAGTTACTGCAGTCTCCTCTCTCCAGTTACTGCAGTCTCCTCTCTCCAGTTACTGCAGTCATCTCTCTTCAGTAACTGCAGTCTCCTATCTCCAGTTACTGCAGTCTCCTCTCTCCAGTTAATGCAGTCTCCTCTCTCCAGTTGCTGCAGTCACCTCTCTCCAGTTAATGCAGTCACCTCCCTCCATTTACTGCAGTCACCTCTCTCCAGCTACTGCAGTCTCCTCTCTCCAGTTACTGCATTCTTGTCTCTCCAGCTACTGCAGTCTCCTCTCTCCAGTTCCTGCAGTCTCCTCTCTCCATTTACTGCATTCTTGTCTCTCTAGTTACTGCAGTCACCTCTCTCCACTCTGCAGTCTGCTCTCTCCAGTTACTGCAGTCTCCTCTCTCCAGTTACTGCAGTCTCCTCTCTCCAGTTAATGCAGTCACCTCTCTCCAGTTACTGCAGTCTCCTCTCTCCAGTTACTGCACTCTCCTCTCTCCAGTTACTGCACTCTCCTCTCTCCAGTTACTGCACTCTCCTCTCTCCAGTTACTGCACTCTCCTCTCTCCAGTTACTGCACTCTCCTCTCTCCAGTTACTGCAGTCTCCTCTCTCCAGTCTGCACTCTCCTCTCTCCACTCTGCACTCTCCTCTCTCCAGTTACTGCAGTCTCCTCTCTCCAGTTAATGCAGTCACCTCTCTCCAGTTACTGCAGTCTCCTCTCTCCAGTTACTGCAGTCTCCTCTCTCCAGTTACTGCAGTCTCCTCTCTCCAGTTACTGCATTCTCGTCTCTCCATTTACTGCAGTCTCCTCTCTCCAGTTACTGCAGTCTCGTCTCTCCAGTTACTGCAGTCATCTGCCTCCAGTTACTGCATTCTTGTCTCTCCAGTTACTGCAGTCTCCTCTCTCCAGTTACTGCACTCTCCTCTCTCCAGTTACTGCACTCTCCTCTCTCCAGTTACTGCACTCTCCTCTCTCCAGTTACTGCACTCTCCTCTCTCCAGTTACTGCACTCTCCTCTCTCCAGTTACTGCACTCTCTTCTATCCAGTTACTGCACTCTCCTCTCTCCAGTTACTGCACTCTCCTCTCTCCAGTTACTGCACTCTCCTCTCTCCACTCCGCACTCTCCTCTCTCCAGTTACTGCAGTCTCCTCTCTCCACTCTGCACTCTCCTCTCTCCAGTTACTGCAGTCTCCTCTCTCCACACTGCACTCTCCTCTCTCCAGTTACTGCAGTCTCCTCTCTCCAGTTACTGCAGTCTCCTCTCTCCACTCAGCACTCTCCTCTCTCCAGTTACTGCAGTCTCCTCTCTCCAGTTACTGCAGTCTCCTCTCTCCAGTTACTGCAGTCTCCCCTCTCCAGTTACTGCAGTCTCCCCTCTCCAGTTACTGCAGTCTCCTCTCTCCAGTTACTGGAGTCTCCTCTCTCCACTCTGCACTCTCCTCTCTCCAGTTAATGCAGTCTCCTCTCTCCAATTACTGCAGTCTCCTCTCTCCAGTAACTGCAGTCACCTCTCTCCAGTTACTGCAGTCACCTCTCTCCTTTTACTGCAGTCTCCTCTCTCCAGTTACTGCAGTCTCCTCTCTACAGTTACTGCAGTCTCCTCTCTCCAGTTACTGCAGTCTCCTCTCTCCAGTTGCTGCACCCTCCTCTCTCCAGTTACTGCAGTCTCCTCTCTCCAGTTATTCAGTCTCCTCTCTCCAGTTATTCAGTCTCCTCTCTCCAGTTACTGCAGTCACCTCTCTCCAGTTACTACAGTCACCTCTCTCCAGTTACTGCAGTCTCCTCTCTGCAGTTACTGCAGTCACCTCTCTCCAGTTACCGCATTTTTGTCTCTCCAGTTACTGCAGTCTCCTCTATCCAGTTACTGCAGTCACCTCTCTCCAGTTACTGCAGTCACCTCTCTCCAGTTACTGCAGTCTCCTCTCTCCAGTTACTGCAGTCTCCTCTCTCCAGTTACTGCAGTCACCTCTCTCCAGGTACTGCAGTCTCCTCTCTCCAGTTACTGCATTCTTGTCTCTCCAATTACTGCAGTCACCTCTCTCCAGTTATGGCAGTCTCCTCTCTCCAGTTACTGCATTGTTATGTCTCCAATTACTGCAGTCTCCTCTCTCCAGTTACTGCAGTCTCCTCTCTCCAGTTACTGCCGTCTCCTCTCTCCACTCTGCACTCTCCTCTCTCCAGTTAATGCACTCTCCTCTCTCCAGTTAATGCACTCTCCTCTCTCCAGTTACTGCAGTCTCCTCTCTCCAGTTACTGCAGTCTCCTCTCTCCAGTTACTGCAGTCTCCTCTATCCAGTTACTGCAGTCTCCTCTCTCCAGTTTATGCAGTCTCCTCTCTCCAGTTACTGCAGTCTCCTCTCTCCAGTTACTGCAGTCTCCTCACTCCACTCTGCACTCTCCTCTCTCCAGTTACTGCAGTCTCGTCTCTCCAGTTACTCCAGACTCCTCTCTCCACTCTGCACTCTCCTCTCTCCAGTTCCTGCAGTCTCCTCTCTCCAGTTACTGGAGTCTCCTCTCTCCACTCTGCACTCTCTTCCCTCCAGTTACTGCAGTCTCCTCTCTCCAGTTACTGGAGTCTCCTCTCTCCACTCTGCACTCTCTTCCCTCCAGTTACTGCAGTCTCGTCTCTCCAGTTACTGCAGTCTCGTCTCTCCAGTTACTGCAGTCACCTCTCTCCAGTTACTGCAGTCACCTCTCTCCAGTTACTGCAGTCACCTCTCTCCAGTTACTGCAGTCACCTCTCTCCAGTTACTGCAGTCTCCTCTCTCCAGTTACTGCAGTCACCTCTCTCCAGTTACTGCAGTCTCCTCTCTCCAGTTACTGCAGTCTCCTCTCTCCAGTTACTGCAGTCTCCTCTCTCCAGTTACTGCATTCTTGTCTCTCCAATTACTGTAGTCTCCTCTCTCCAGTTACTGCAGTCTCCTCTCTCCACTCTGCACTCTCCTCTCACCAGTTAATGCACTCTCCTCTCTCCAGTTAATGCAGTCTCCTCTCTCCAGTTACTGCAGTCCCTCTCTCCAGCAACTGCAGTCTCCTCTCTCCAGTTACTGCAGTCTCCTCTCTCCAGTTACTGCAGTCTCCTCTCTCCAGTTTATGCAGTCTCCTCTCTCCAGTTAGTGCAGTCTCCTCTCTCCACTCTGCACTCTCCTCTCTCCAGTTACTGCAGTCTCCTCTCTCCAATTACTGCAGACCCCTCTCTCCACTCTGCAATCTCCTCTCTCCAGTTACTGCATTCACCTCTCTCCAGTTACTGCAGTCTCCTCTCTCTAGTTACTGCAGTCAGCTCTCTCCAGTTACTGCAGTCTCCTCTCTCCAGTTACTGCATTCTCCTCTCTCCAGTTACTGCAGTCACCTCTCTTCAGTTACCGCAGTCTCCTCTCTCCAGTTACTGCAGTCTCCTCTCTCCCCTCCGCACTCTCCTCTCTCCAGTTACTGCAGTCTCCGCTCTCCACTCTGCACTCTCCTCTCTCCAGTTAATGCAGTCTCCTCTCTCCAGTTAATGCAGTCTCCTCTCTCCAGTTACTGCAGTCTCCTCTCTCCAGTTACTGCAGTCTCCTCTCTCCAGTTACTGCAGTCTCCTCTATCCAGTTACTGCAGTCTCCTCTCTCCAGTTTATGCAGTCTCCTCTCTCCAGTTACTGCAGTCTCCTCTCTCCAGTTACTGCAGTCTCCTCACTCCACTCTGCACTCTCCTCTCTCCAGTTACTGCAGTCTCGTCTCTCCAGTTACTCCAGACTCCTCTCTCCACTCTGCACTCTCCTCTCTCCAGTTCCTGCAGTCTCCTCTCTCCAGTTACTGGAGTCTCCTCTCTCCACTCTGCACTCTCTTCCCTCCAGTTACTGCAGTCTCCTCTCTCCAGTTACTGGAGTCTCCTCTCTCCACTCTGCACTCTCTTCCCTCCAGTTACTGCAGTCTCCTCTCTCCAGTTACTGCAGTCTCCTCTCTCCAGTTACTGCAGTCTCCTCTCTCCAGTTACTGCAGTCTCCTCTCTCCAGTTACTGCAGTCTCCTCTCTCCAGTTACTGCAGTCTTCTCTCTCCAGTTACTGCAGTCTCCTCTCTCCAGTTACTGCAGTCACCTCTCTCCAGTTACTGCAGTCTCCTCTCTCCAGTTACTGCATTCTTGTCTCTCCAATTACTGCACTCTCCTCTCTCCAGTTACTGCAGTCTCCTCTCTCCAGTTACTGCAGTCTCCTCTCTCCACTCTGCATTCTCCTCTCTCCAGTTAATGCAGTCTCCTCTCTCCAGTTACTGCAGTCTCCTCTCTCCAGTTATTGCATTCTCCTCTCTCCAGTTACTGCAGTCTCCTCTCTACAGTTACTGCAGTCTCCTCTCTCCAGTTACTGCAGTCTCCTCTCTCCAGTTACTGCAGTCTCCTCTCTCCAGTTACTGCAGTCTCCTCTCTCCAGTTACTGCAGTCTCCTCTCTCCAGTTACTGCAGACTCCTCTCTCCACTCTGCACTCTCCTCTCTCCAGTTACTGCATTCTTCTCTCTCCAGTTACTGCTGTCTCCTCTCTCTAGTTACTGCAGTCACCTCTCTCCAGTTACTGCAGTCTCCTCTCTCCAGTTACTGCATTCTCCTCTCTCCAGTTACTGCATTCTCCTCTCTCCAGTTACTGCAGTCACCACTCTTCAGTTACTACAGTCTCCTCTCTCCAGTTACTGCAGTATCCTCTCTCCAGTTAATGCAGTCACCTCTCTTCAGTTACTGCAGTCTCCTCTCTCCAGTTACTGCATTCTCCTCTCTCCAGTTACTGCAGTCACCTCTCTTCAGTTACTGCAGTCTCCTCTCTCCAGTTACTGCATTCTCCTCTCTCCAGTTACTGCAGTCTCCTCTCTCCAGTTACTGCAGTCTCCTCTCTCCAGTTACTGCAGTCTCCTCTCTCCAGTTACTGCAGTCTCCTCTCTCCAGTTATTCAGTCTCCTCTCTCCAGTTATTCAGTCTCCTCTCTCCAGTTACTACAGTCACCTCTCTCCAGTTACTGCAGTCTCCTCTCTCCAGTTACTGCAGTCACCTCTCTCCAGTTACTGCATTTTTGTTTCTCCAGTTACTGCAGTCTCGTCTCTCCAGTTACTGCAGTCTCGTCTCTCCAGTTACTGCAGTCACCTCTCTCCAGTTACTGCAGTCACCTCTCTCCAGTTACTGCAGTCACCTCTCTCCAGTTACTGCAGTCACCTCTCTCCAGTTACTGCAGTCTCCTCTCTCCAGTTACTGCAGTCACCTCTCTCCAGTTACTGCAGTCTCCTCTCTCCAGTTACTGCAGTCTCCTCTCTCCAGTTACTGCAGTCTCCTCTCTCCAGTTACTGCATTCTTGTCTCTCCAATTACTGCAGTCTCCTCTCTCCAGTTACTGCAGTCACCTCTCTCCAGTTACTGCAGTCTCCTCTCTCCACTCTGCACTCTCCTCTCACCAGTTAATGCACTCTCCTCTCTCCAGTTAATGCAGTCTCCTCTCTCCAGTTACTGCAGTCCCTCTCTCCAGCAACTGCAGTCTCCTCTCTCCAGTTACTGCAGTCTCCTCTCTCCAGTTACTGCAGTCTCCTCTCTCCAGTTTATGCAGTCTCCTCTCTCCAGTTAGTGCAGTCTCCTCTCTCCACTCTGCACTCTCCTCTCTCCAGTTACTGCAGTCTCCTCTCTCCAGTTACTGCAGACCCCTCTCTCCACTCTGCAATCTCCTCTCTCCAGTTACTGCATTCACCTCTCTCCAGTTACTGCAGTCTCCTCTCTCTAGTTACTGCAGTCAGCTCTCTCCAGTTACTGCAGTCTCCTCTCTCCAGTTACTGCATTCTCCTCTCTCCAGTTACTGCAGTCACCTCTCTTCAGTTACCGCAGTCTCCTCTCTCCAGTTACTGCAGTCTCCTCTCTCCCCTCCGCACTCTCCTCTCTCCAGTTACTGCAGTCTCCGCTCTCCACTCTGCACTCTCCTCTCTCCAGTTAATGCAGTCTCCTCTCTCCAGTTACTGCAGTCTCCTCTCTCCAGTTACTGCAGTCTCCTCTCTCCAGTTACTGCAGTCTCCTCTCTCCAGTTACTGCAGTCTCCTCTCTCCAGTTACTGCAGTCTCCTCTCTCCAGTTACTGCAGTCTCCTCTCTCCAGTTACTGCAGTCTCCTCTCTCCAGTTACTGCAGTCTCCTCTCTCAAGTTACTGCAGTCTCCTCTCTCCAGTTAGTGCAGTCTCCTCTCTCCAGTTACTGCAGTCTCCTCTCTCCAGTTACTGCAGTCTCCTCTCTCCAGTTACTGCAGTCTCCTCTCTCCAGTTACTGCAGTCTCCTCTCTCCAGTTACTGCAGTCTCCTCTCTCCAGTTACTGCAGTCTCCTCTCTCCAGTTACTGCAGTCTCCTCTCTCCAGTTACCGCAGTCTCCCCTCTCCAGTTATTGCAGTCCCCTCTCCAGTTACTGCAGTCACCTCTCTCCAGTTACTGCAGTCTCCTCTCTCCAGTTACTGCAGTCACCTCTCTCCAGTTACTGCATTCTCCTCTCTCCAGTTACTGCATTCTCCTCTCTCCAGTTACTGCAGTCACCTCTCTCCAGTTACTGCATTCTCCTCTCTCCAGTTACTGCTGTCTCCTCTCTCCAGTTACTGCAGTCACCTCTCTCCAGTTACTGGAGTCTCCTCTCTCCAGTTACTGGAGTCTCCTCTCTCCAGTTACTGGAGTCTCCTCTCTCCAGTTTCTGCATCCTCCTCTCTCCAGTTACTGCATTTTCCTCTCTCCAGTTACTGCAGTCACCTCTCTCCAGTTACTGCATTCTCCTCTCTCCAGTTACTGCAGTCTCCTCTCTCCAGTTACTGCAGTCTCCTCTCTCCAGTTACTGCAGTCTCCTTCTCTCCAGTTACTGCAGTCTCCTCTCTTCAGTTACTGCAGTCTCCTCTCTCCAGTTACTGCAGTCACCTCTCTCCAGTTACTGCAGTCACCTCTCTCCAGTTACTGCAGTCTCCTCTCTCCAGTTACTGCAGTCTCCTCTCTCCAGTTACTGCAGTCTCCTCTCTCCAGTTACTGCAGTCACCTCTCTCCAGTTACTGCAGTCTCCTCTCTCCAGTTACTGCATTCTTGTCTCTCCAATTACTGCAGTCACCTCTCTCCAGTTACTGCAGTCTCCTCTCTCAAGTTACTGCATTCTTGTCTCTCCAATTACTGCAGTCTCCTCTCTCCAGTGACTGCAGTCTCCTCTCTCCAGTTACTGCAGTCTCCTCTCTCCAGTTACTGCAGTCTCCTCTCTCCAGTTACTGCAGTCTCCTCTCTCCACTCTGCACTCTCCTCTCTCCACTCTGCACTCTCCTCTCTCCACTCTGCACTCTCCTCTCTCCAGTTAATGCAGTGTCCTCTCTCCAGTTACTGCAGTCTCCTCTCTCCAGTTACTGCAGTCTCCTCTCTCCAGTTACTGCACTCTCCTCTCTCCAGTTACTGCAGTCTCCTCTCTCCAGTTACTGCAGTCACCTCTCTCCAGTTACTGCAGTCTCCTCTCTCCAGTTACTGCATTCTTGTCTCTCCAATTACTGCAGTCACCTCTCTCCAGTTACTGCAGTCTCCTCTCTCAAGTTACTGCATTCTTGTCTCTCCAATTACTGCAGTCTCCTCTCTCCAGTGACTGCAGTCTCCTCTCTCCAGTTACTGCAGTCTCCTCTCTCCAGTTACTGCAGTCTCCTCTCTCCCCTCCGCACTCTCCTCTCTCCAGTTACTGCAGTCTCCGCTCTCCACTCTGCACTCTCCTCTCTCCAGTTAATGCAGTCTCCTCTCTCCAGTTACTGCAGTCTCCTCTCTCCAGTTACTGCAGTCTCCTCTCTCCAGTTACTGCAGTCTCCTCTCTCCAGTTACTGCAGTCTCCTCTCTCCAGTTACTGCAGTCTCCTCTCTCCAGTTACTGCAGTCTCCTCTCTCCAGTTACTGCAGTCTCCTCTCTCCAGTTACTGCAGTCTCCTCTCTCAAGTTACTGCAGTCTCCTCTCTCCAGTTAGTGCAGTCTCCTCTCTCCAGTTACTGCAGTCTCCTCTCTCCAGTTACTGCAGTCTCCTCTCTCCAGTTACTGCAGTCTCCTCTCTCCAGTTACTGCAGTCTCCTCTCTCCAGTTACTGCAGTCTCCTCTCTCCAGTTACTGCAGTCTCCTCTCTCCAGTTACTGCAGTCTCCTCTCTCCAGTTACCGCAGTCTCCCCTCTCCAGTTATTGCAGTCCCCTCTCCAGTTACTGCAGTCACCTCTCTCCAGTTACTGCAGTCTCCTCTCTCCAGTTACTGCAGTCACCTCTCTCCAGTTACTGCATTCTCCTCTCTCCAGTTACTGCATTCTCCTCTCTCCAGTTACTGCAGTCACCTCTCTCCAGTTACTGCATTCTCCTCTCTCCAGTTACTGCTGTCTCCTCTCTCCAGTTACTGCAGTCACCTCTCTCCAGTTACTGGAGTCTCCTCTCTCCAGTTACTGGAGTCTCCTCTCTCCAGTTACTGGAGTCTCCTCTCTCCAGTTTCTGCATCCTCCTCTCTCCAGTTACTGCATTTTCCTCTCTCCAGTTACTGCAGTCACCTCTCTCCAGTTACTGCATTCTCCTCTCTCCAGTTACTGCAGTCTCCTCTCTCCAGTTACTGCAGTCTCCTCTCTCCAGTTACTGCAGTCTCCTTCTCTCCAGTTACTGCAGTCTCCTCTCTTCAGTTACTGCAGTCTCCTCTCTCCAGTTACTGCAGTCACCTCTCTCCAGTTACTGCAGTCACCTCTCTCCAGTTACTGCAGTCTCCTCTCTCCAGTTACTGCAGTCTCCTCTCTCCAGTTACTGCAGTCTCCTCTCTCCAGTTACTGCAGTCACCTCTCTCCAGTTACTGCAGTCTCCTCTCTCCAGTTACTGCATTCTTGTCTCTCCAATTACTGCAGTCACCTCTCTCCAGTTACTGCAGTCTCCTCTCTCAAGTTACTGCATTCTTGTCTCTCCAATTACTGCAGTCTCCTCTCTCCAGTGACTGCAGTCTCCTCTCTCCAGTTACTGCAGTCTCCTCTCTCCAGTTACTGCAGTCTCCTCTCTCCAGTTACTGCAGTCTCCTCTCTCCACTCTGCACTCTCCTCTCTCCACTCTGCACTCTCCTCTCTCCACTCTGCACTCTCCTCTCTCCAGTTAATGCAGTGTCCTCTCTCCAGTTACTGCAGTCTCCTCTCTCCAGTTACTGCAGTCTCCTCTCTCCAGTTACTGCACTCTCCTCTCTCCAGTTACTGCAGTCTCCTCTCTCCAGTTACTGCAGTCACCTCTCTCCAGTTACTGCAGTCTCCTCTCTCCAGTTACTGCATTCTTGTCTCTCCAATTACTGCAGTCACCTCTCTCCAGTTACTGCAGTCTCCTCTCTCAAGTTACTGCATTCTTGTCTCTCCAATTACTGCAGTCTCCTCTCTCCAGTGACTGCAGTCTCCTCTCTCCAGTTACTGCAGTCTCCTCTCTCCAGTTACTGCAGTCTCCTCTCTCCAGTTAATGCAGTCTCCTCTCTCCACTCTGCACTCTCCTCTCTCCACTCTGCACTCTCCTCTCTCCACTCTGCACTCTCCTCTCTCCAGTTAATGCAGTGTCCTCTCTCCAGTTACTGCAGTCTCCTCTCTCCAGTTACTGCAGTCTCCTCTCTCCAGTTACTGCAGTCTCCTCTCTCCAGTTTATGCAGTCTCCTCACTCAAGTTACTGCAGTCTCCTCTCTCCACTCTGCACTCTCCTCTCTCCAGTTACTGCAGTCTCCTCTCTCCAGTTACTGCAGTCTCCTCTCTCCAGTTACTGCAGTCTCCTCTCTCCACTCTGCACTCTCCTCTCTCCAGTTACTGCATTCTCCTCTCTCCAGTTACTGCAGTCACCTCTCTCCAGTTACTGCAGTCACCTCTCTCCAGTTACTGCAGTCTCCTCTCTCCAGTTACTGCAGTCTCCTCTCTCCAGTTACTGCATTCTCCTCTCTCCAGTTACTGCAGTCTCCTCTCTCCAGTTACTGCAGTCTCCTCTCTCCAGTTACTGCAGTCTCCTCTCTCCAGTTACTGCAGTCTCCTCTCTCCAGTTACTGCTGTCTCCTCTCTCCAGTTACTGCTGTCTCCTCTCTCCAGTTACTGCTGTCTCCTCTCTTCAGTTACTGCAGTCTCCTCTCTCCAGTTACTGCAGTCTCCTCTCTCCACTCCGCACTCTCCTCTCTCCAGTTACTGCAGTCTCCTCTCTCCACTCTGCATTCTCCTCTCTCCAGTTACTGCAGTCTCCTCGCTCCAGTTACTGCATTCTTGTCTCTCCAATTACTGCAGTCTCCTCTCTCCAGTAACTGCAGTCACCTCTCTCCAGTTACTGCAGTCACCTCTCTCCAGTTACTGCAGTCTCCTCTCTCCAGTTACTGCATTCTCCTCTCTCCAGTTACTGCAGTCTCCTCTCTCCAGTTACTGCAGTCTCCTCTCTCCAGTTACTGCACTCTCCTCTCTCCAGTTACTGCACTCTCCTCTCTCCAGTTACTGCTCTCTCCTCTCTCCAGTTACTGCTCTCTCCTCTCTCCAGTTACTGCAGTCTCCTCTCTCCAGTTACTGCAGTCTCCTCTCTCCAGTTACTGCAGTCTCCTCTCTCCAGTTATTCAGTCTCCTCTCTCCAGTTATTCAGTCTCCTCTCTCCAGTTACTGCAGTCACATCTCTCCAGTTACTGCAGTCTCCTCTCTCCAGTTACTGCAGTCTCCTCTCTCCACTCTGCACTCTCCTCTCTCCAGTTACTGCATTCTCCTCTCTCCAGTTACTGCAGTCACCTCTCTCCAGTTACTGCAGTCTCCTCTCTCCAGTTACGGCATTCTCCTCTCTCCAGTTACTGCAGTCTCCTCTCTCCAGTTACTGCAGTCTCCTCTCTCCAGTTACTGCAGTCTCCTCTCTCCAGTTACTGCAGTCTCCTCTCTCCAGTTACTGCAGTCTCCTCTCTTCAGTTACTGCAGTCTCCTCTCTCCAGTTACTGCAGTCTCCTCTCTCCACTCCGCACTCTCCTCTCTCCTCTCTCCAGTTACTGCAGTCTCCTCTCTCCACTCTGCACTCTCCTCTCTCCAGTTACTGCAGTCTCCTCGCTCCAGTTACTGCATTCTTGTCTCTCCAATTACTGCAGTCTCCTCTCTCCAGTAACTGCAGTCATCTCTCTCCAGTTACTGCCGTCACCTCTCTCCAGTTACTGCAGTCTCCTCTCTCCAGTTACTGCATTCTCCTCTCTCCAGTTACTGCAGTCTCCTCTCTCCAGTTACTGCAGTCTCCTCTCTCCAGTTACTGCAGTCTCCTCTCTCCAGTTACTGCAGTCTCCTCTCTCCAGTTACTGCACTCTCCTCTCTCCAGTTACTGCTCTCTCCTCTCTCCAGTTACTGCTCTCTCCTCTCTCCAGTTACTGCTCTCTCCTCTCTCCAGTTACTGCTCTCTCCTCTCTCCAGTTACTGCTCTCTCCTCTCTCCAGTTACTGCAGTCTCCTCTCTCCAGTTACTGCAGTCTCCTCTCTCCAGTTACTGCAGTCTCCTCTCTCCAGTTACTGCAGTCTCCTCTCTCCAGTTACTGCAGTCTCCTCTCTCCAGTTACTGCAGTCTCCTCTCTCCAGTTATTCAGTCTCCTCTCTCCAGTTACTGCAGTCTCCTCTCTCCAGTTACTGCAGTCTCCTCTCTCCAGTTACTGCAGTCTCCTCTCTCTAGTTACTGCAGTCACCGCTCTCCAGTTACTGCAGTCACCTCTCTCCAGTTACTGCAGTCTCATCTGTACAGTTACTGCAGTCACCTCTCTCCACTTACTGCAGTCTCCTCTCTCCAGTTACTGCATTCTTGTCTCTCCAATTACTGCAGTCACCTCTCTCCAGTTACGGCAGTCTCCTCTCTCCAGTTACTGCATTCTTGTCTCTCCAATTACTGCAGTCTCCTCTCTCCAGTTACTGCAGTCTCCTCTCTCCAGTTACTGCAGTCTCCTCTCTCCAGTTACTGCAGTCTCCTCTCTCCAGTTACTGCAGTCTCCTCTCTCCAGTTACTGCAGTCTCCTCTCTCCACTCTGCACTCTCCTCTCTCCAGTTAATGCACTCTCCTCTCTCCAGTTAATGCACTCTCCTCTCTCCAGTTAATGCAGTCTCCTCTCTCCAGTTACTGCAGTCCCTCTCTCCAGTTACTGCAGTCCCTCTCTCCAGTTACTGCAGTCTCCTCTCTCCAGTTACTTCAGTATCCTCTCTCCAGTTACTGCAGTCTCCTCTCTCCAGTTACTGCAGTCTCCTCTCTCCTGTTTATGCAGTCTCCTCTCTCCTGTTTATGCAGTCTCCTCTCTCCACTCTGCACTCTCCTCTCTCCAGTTACTGCAGTCTCCTCTCTCCAGTTACTCCAGACTCCTCTCTCCACTCTGCACTCTCCTCTCTCCAGTTACTGCAGTCCCCTCTCTCCAGTTACTGGAGTCTCCTCTCTCCACTCTGCACTCTCCTCCCTCCAGTTACTGCAGTCTCCTCTCTCCAGTTACTGCAGTCTCCTCTCTCCAGTTACTGCACTCTCCTCTCTCCAGTTACTGCTCTCTCCTCTCTCCAGTTACTGCAGTCTCCTCTCTCCAGTTACTGCAGTCTCCTCTCTCCAGTTACTGCAGTCTCCTCTCTCCAGTTACTGCAGTCTCCTCTCTCCAGTTATTCAGTCTCCTCTCTCCAGTTATTCAGTCTCCTCTCTCCAGTTACTGCAGTCACCTCTCTCCAGTTACTACAGTCACCTCTCTCCAGTTACTACAGTCACCTCTCTCCAGTTACTGCAGTCTCCTCTCTCCAGTTACTGCAGTCACCTCTCTCCAGTTACTGCATTTTTGTCTCTCCAGTTACTGCAGTCTCCTCTCTCCAGTTACTGCAGTCACCGCTCTCCAGTTACTGCAGTCACCTCTCTCCAGTTACTGCAGTCTCATCTGTACAGTTACTGCAGTCACCTCTCTCCACTTACTGCAGTCTCCTCTCTCCAGTTACTGCATTCTTGTCTCTCCAATTACTGCAGTCACCTCTCTCCAGTTACGGCAGTCTCCTCTCTGCAGTTACTGCATTCTTGTCTCTCCAATTACTGCAGTCTCCTCTCTCCAGTTACTGCAGTCTCCTCTCTCCAGTTACTGCAGTCTCCTCTCTCCAGTTACTGCAGTCTCCTCTCTCCAGTTACTGCATTCTCCTCTCTCCAGTTACTGCAGTCTCCTCTCTCCAGTTACTGCAGTCTCCTCTCTCCAGTTAATGCACTCTCCTCTCTCCAGTTAATGCAGTCTCCTCTCTCCAGTTACTGCAGTCCCTCTCTCCAGTTACTGCAGTCCCTCTCTCCAGTTACTGCAGTCCCTCTCTCCAGTTACTGCAGTCTCCTCTCTCCAGTTACTGCAGTCTCCTCTCTCCAGTTACTGCAGTCTCCTCTCTCCAGTTACTGCAGTCTCCTCTCTCCTGTTTATGCAGTCTCCTCTCTCCTGTTTATGCAGTCTCCTCTCTCCACTCTGCACTCTCCTCTCTCCAGTTACTGCAGTCTCCTCTCTCCAGTTACTCCAGACTCCTCTCTCCACTCTGCACTCTCCTCTCTCCAGTTACTGCAGTCCCCTCTCTCCAGTTACTGGAGTCTCCTCTCTCCACTCTGCACTCTCCTCCCTCCAGTTACTGCAGTCTCCTCTCTCCAGTTACTGCATTCTTGTCTCTCCAATTACTGCAGTCACCTCTCTCTAGTTACTGCAGTCTCCTCTCTCCAGTTACTGCATTCTTGTCTCTCCAATTACTGCACTCTCCTCTCTCCAGTTACTGCAGTCTCCTCTCTCCAGTTACTGCAGTCTCATCTCTCCAGTTACTGCAGTCTCATCTCTCCAGTTACTGCAGTCTCCTCTCTCCAGTTAATGCAGTCTCCTCTCTCCAGTTACTGCAGTCTCCTCTCTCCAGTTACTGCAGTCTCCTCTCTCCAGTTACTGCAGTCTCCTCTCTCCAGTTACTGCAGTCACCTCTCTCCAGTTACTGCAGTCACCTCTCTCCAGTTACTGCAGTCACCTCTCTCCAGTTACTGCAGTCACCTCTCTCCAGTTACTGCAGTCACCTCTCTCCAGTTACGGCAGTCTCCTCTCTACAGTTACTGCAGTCACCTCTCTCCACTTACTGCAGTCTCCTCTCTCCACTTACTGCATTCTTGTCTCTCCAATTACTGCAGTCACCTCTCTCCAGTTACTGCATTCTTGTCTCTCCAATTACTGCAGTCTCCTCTCTCCAGTTACTGCAGTCTCCTCTCTCCAGTTACTGCAGTCTCCTCTCTCCACTCTGCACTCTCCTCTCTCCAGTTAATGCAGTCTCCTCTCTCCAGTTACTGCAGTCTCCTCTCTCCAGTTTATGCAGTCTCCTCACTCAAGTTACTGCAGTCTCCTCTCTCCACTCTGCACTCTCCTCTCTCCAGTTACTGCAGTCTCCTCTCTCCAGTTACTGCAGACTCCTCTCTCCAGTCTGCACTCTCCTCACTCCAGTTACTGCATTCTCCTCTCTCCAGTTACTGCAGTCTCCTCTCTCTAGTTACTGCAGTCACCTCTCTCTAGTTACTGCAGTCACCTCTCTCCAGTTACTGCAGTCTCCTCTCTCCAGTTACTGCATTCTCCTCTCTCCAGTTACTGCATTCTCCTCTCTCCAGTTACTGCAGTCTCCTCTCTTCAGTTACTGCAGTCTCCTCTCTTCAGTTACTGCAGTCTCTTCTCTCCAGTTACTGCAGTCTCCTCTCTCCACTCCGCACTCTCCTCTCTCCAGTTACTGCAGTCTCCTCTCTCCACTCTGCATTCTACTCTCTCCAGTTACTGCAGTCTCCTCGCTCCAGTTACTGCAGTCTTGTCTCTCCAATTACTGCAGTCTCCTCTCTCCAGTAACTGCAGTCACCTCTCTCCAGTTACTGCAGTCTCCTCTCTCCAGTTACTGCAGTCTCCTCTCTCCAGTTACTGCAGTCTCCTCTCTCCAGTTACTGCAGTCTCCTCTCTCCAGTTACTGCAGTCTCCTCTCTCCAGTTTACTGCACTCTCCTCTCTCCAGTTACTGCACTCTCCTCTCTCCAGTTACTGCACTCTCCTCTCTCCAGTTACTGCAGTCTCCTCTCTCCAGTTACTGCAGTCTCCTCTCTCCAGTTACTGCAGTCTCCTCTCTCCAGTTACTGCAGTCTCCTCTCTCCAGTTACTGCAGTCTCCTCTCTCCAGTTATTCAGTCACCTCTCTCCAGTTACTGCAGTCACCTCTCTCCAGTTACTACAGTCACCTCTCTCCAGTTACTGCAGTCTCCTCTCTCCAGTTACTGCAGTCACCTCTCTCCAGTTACTGCATTTTTGTCTCTCCAGTTACTGCAGTCTCCTCTCTCCAGTTACTGCAGTCACCGCTCTCCAGTTACTGCAGTCACCTCTCTCCAGTTACTGCAGTCTCATCTGTACAGTTACTGCAGTCACCTCTCTCCACTTACTGCAGTCTCCTCTCTCCAGTTACTGCATTCTTGTCTCTCCAATAACTGCAGTCACCTCTCTCCAGTTACGGCAGTCTCCTCTCTCCAGTTACTGCATTCTTGTCTCTCCTATTACTGCAGTCTCCTCTCTCCAGTTACTGCAGTCTCCTCTCTCCAGTTACTGCAGTCTCCTCTCTCCAGTTACTGCAGTCTCCTCTCTCCAGTTACTGCAGTCTCCTCTCTCCAGTTACTGCAGTCTCCTCTCTCCAGTTACTGCAGTCTCCTCTCTCCAGTTACTGCAGTCTCCTCTCTCCAGTTACTGCAGTCTCCTCTCTCCAGTTACTGCAGTCTCCTCTCTCCAGTTACTGCAGTCACCTCTCTCCAGTTACTACAGTCTCCTCTCTCCAGTTACTGCAGTCTCCTCTCTCCAGTTACTGCAGTCTCCTCTCTCCAGTTACTGCAGTCACCTCTCTCCAGTTACTGCATTTTTGTCTCTCCAGTTACTGCAGTCTCCTCTCTCCAGTTACTGCAGTCACCGCTCTCCAGTTACTGCAGTCACCTCTCTCCAGTTACTGCAGTCTCATCTGTACAGTTACTGCAGTCACCTCTCTCCACTTACTGCAGTCTCCTCTCTCCAGTTACTGCATTCTTGTCTCTCCAATAACTGCAGTCACCTCTCTCCAGTTACGGCAGTCTCCTCTCTCCAGTTACTGCATTCTTGTCTCTCCTATTACTGCAGTCTCCTCTCTCCAGTTACTGCAGTCTCCTCTCTCCACTCTGCACTCTCCTCTCTCCAGTTAATGCACTCTCCTCTCTCCAGTTAATGCAGTCTCCTCTCTCCAGTTACTGCAGTCTCCTCTCTCCAGTTACTGCAGTCTCCTCTCTCCAGTTACTGCAGTCTCCTCTCTCCATTTACTGCAGTCTCCTCTCTCCAGTTACTGCAGTCTCCTCTCTCCAGTTACTGCAGTCTCCTCTCTCCAGTTACTGCAGTCTCCTCTCTCCTGTTTAAGCAGTCTCCTCTCTCCAGTTACTCCAGACTCCTCTCTCCACTCTGCACTCTCCTCTCTCCAGTTACTGCAGTCCCCTCTCTCCAGTTACTGGAGTCTCTTCTCTCCACTCTGCACTCTCCTCCCTCCAGTTACTGCATTCTCCTCTCTCCAGTTACTGCAGTCTCCTCTCTCCAGTTACTGCAGTCTCCTCTCTCCAGTTACTGCAGTCTCCTCTCTCCAGTTACTGCAGTCACCTCTCTCCAGTTACTGCAGTCACCTCTCTCCAGTTACTACAGTCACCTCTCTCCAGTTACTGCAGTCACCTCTCTCCAGTTACTGCAGTCACCTCTCTCCAGTTACTGCATTTTTGTCTCTCCAGTTACTGCAGTCTCCTCTCTCCAGTTACTGCAGTCACCGCTCTCCAGTGACTGCAGTCACCTCTCTCCAGTTACTGCATTCTCATCTGTACAGTTACTGCAGTCACCTCTCTCCACTTACTGCAGTCTCCTCTCTCCAGTTACTGCATTCTTGTCTCTCCAATAACTGCAGTCACCTCTCTCCAGTTACGGCAGTCTCCTCTCTCCAGTTACTGCATTCTTGTCTCTCCTATTACTGCAGTCTCCTCTCTCCAGTTACTGCAGTCTCCTCTCTCCAGTTACTGCAGTCTCCTCTCTCCAGTTACTGCAGTCTCCTCTCTCCAGTTACTGCAGTCTCCTCTCTCCAGTTACTGCAGTCTCCTCTCTCCAGTTACTGCAGTCTCCTCTCTCCAGTTACTGCAGTCTCCTCTCTCCAGTTACTGCAGTCACCTCTCTCCAGTTACTACAGTCACCTCTCTCCAGTTACTGCAGTCTCCTCTCTCCAGTTACTGCAGTCACCTCTCTCCAGTTACTGCATTTTTGTCTCTCCAGTTACTGCAGTCTCCTCTCTCCAGTTACTGCAGTCACCGCTCTCCAGTTACTGCAGTCACCTCTCTCCAGTTACTGCAGTCTCATCTGTACAGTTACTGCAGTCACCTCTCTCCACTTACTGCAGTCTCCTCTCTCCAGTTACTGCATTCTTGTCTCTCCAATAACTGCAGTCACCTCTCTCCAGTTACGGCAGTCTCCTCTCTCCAGTTACTGCATTCTTGTCTCTCCTATTACTGCAGTCTCCTCTCTCCAGTTACTGCAGTCTCCTCTCTCCACTCTGCACTCTCCTCTCTCCAGTTAATGCACTCTCCTCTCTCCAGTTAATGCAGTCTCCTCTCTCCAGTTACTGCAGTCTCCTCTCTCCAGTTACTGCAGTCTCCTCTCTCCAGTTACTGCAGTCTCCTCTCTCCAGTTACTGCAGTCTCCTCTCTCCGGTTACTGCAGTCTCCTCTCTCCAGTTACTGCAGTCTCCTCTCTCCTGTTTATGCAGTCTCCTCTCTCCTGTTTATGCAGTCTCCTCTCTCCAGTTACTGCAGTCTCCTGTCTCCACTCTGCACTCTCCTCTCTCCAGTTACTGCAGTCTCCTCTCTCCAGTTACTCCAGACTCCTCTCTCCACTCTGCACTCTCCTCTCTCCAGTTACTGCAGTCCCCTCTCTCCAGTTACTGGAGTCTCTTCTCTCCACTCTGCACTCTCCTCCCTCCAGTTACTGCATTCTCCTCTCTCCAGTTACTGCAGTCTCCTCTCTCCAGTTACTGCAGTCTCCTCTCTCCAGTTACTGCAGTCTCCTCTCTCCAGTTACTGCAGTCACCTCTCTCCAGTTACTGCAGTCACCTCTCTCCAGTTACGGCACTCTCCTCTCTCCAGTTACTGCAGTCACCTCTCTCCAGTTACTGCAGTCTCCTCTCTCCAGTTACTGCATTCTTGTCTCTCCAATTACTGCAGTCACCTCTCTCTAGTTACTGCAGTCTCCTCTCTCCAGTTACTGCATTCTTGTCTCTCCAATTACTGCACTCTCCTCTCTCCAGTTACTGCAGTCTCCTCTCTCCAGTTACTGCAGTCTCCTCTCTCCAGTTACTGCAGTCTCCTCTCTCCAGTTACTGCAGTCTCCTCTCTCCACTCTGCACTCTCCTCTCTCCAGTTAATGCAGTCTCCTCTCTCCAGTTACTGCAGTCACCTCTCTCCAGTTACTGCAGTCACCTCTCTCCAGTTACGGCAGTCTCCTCTCTCCAGTTACGGCAGTCTCCTCTCTCCAGTTACGGCAGTCTCCTCTCTCCAGTTACGGCAGTCTCCTCTCTCCAGTTACTGCGGTCACCTCTCTCCACTTACTGCAGTCTCCTCTCTCCAGTTATTGCATTCTTGTCTCTCCAATTACTGCAGTCACCTCTCTCCACTTACTGCAGTCTCCTCTCTCCAGTTACTGCATTCTTGTCTCTCCAATTACTGCACTCTCCTCTCTCCAGTTACTGCAGTCTCCTCTCTCCAGTTACTGCAGTCTCCTCTCTCCACTCTGCACTCTCCTCTCTCCAGTTAATGCAGTCTCCTCTCTCCAGTTACTGCCGTCTCCTCTCTCCAGTTACTGCAGTCTCCTCTCTCCAGTTTATGCAGTCTCCTCTCTCCAGTTACTGCAGTCTCCTCTCTCCAGTTACTGCAGTCTCCTCTCTCCACTCTGCACTCTCCTCTCTCCAGTTACTGCAGTCTCCTCTCTCCAGTTACTGCAGTCTCCTCTCTCCAGTTACTGCAGACTCCTCTCTCCAGTTACTGCATTCTCCTCTCTCCAGTTACTGCAGTCTCCTCTCTCTAGTTACTGCAGTCACCTCTCTCCAGTTACTGCAGTCTCCTCTCTCCAGTTACTGCATTCTCCTCTCTCCAGTTACTGCAGTCACCTCTCTTCAGTTACTGCAGTCTCCTCTCTCCACTCCGCACTCTCCTCTCTCCAGTTACTGCAGTCTCCTCTCTCCAGTTACTGCTGTCTCCTCTTTCCACTCTGCATTCTCCTCTCTCCACTCTGCATTCTCCTCTCTCCAGTTACTGCAGTCACCTCTCTCCAGTTACTGCAGTCTCCTCTCTCCAGTTACTGCAGTCTCCTCTCTCCAGTTACTGCATTCTCCTCTCTCCAGTTACTGCAGTCACCTCTCTTCAGTTACTGCAGTCTCCTCTCTCCAGTTACTGCAGTCTCCTCTCTCCACTCCGCACTCTCCTCTCTCCAGTTACTGCAGTCTCCTCTCTCCACTCTGCATTCTCCTCTCTCCAGTTACTGCAGTCTCCTCTCTCCAGTTACTGCAGTCTCCTCTCTCGAGTAACTGCAGTCACCTCTCTCCAGTTACTGCAGTCTCCTCTCTCCAGTTACTGCAGTCTCCTCTCTCCAATTACTGCAGTCTCCTCTCTCCAGTTACTGCAGTCTCCTCTCTCCAGTTACTGCAGTCTCCTCTCTCCAGTTACTGCAGTCACCTCTCTCCAGTTACTGCAGTCACCTCTCTCCAGTTACTGCAGTCACCTCTCTCCAGTTACTGCAGTCTCCTCTCTACAGTTACTGCAGTGACCTCTCTCCAGTTACTGCAGTCTCCTCTCTCCAGTTACTGCATTTTTGTCTCTCCAGTTACTGCAGTCACCTCTCTCCAGTTACTGCAGTCACCTCTCTCCAGTTACTGCAGTCACCTCTCTCCAGTTACTGCAGTCACCTCTCTCCAGTTACTGCAGTCACCTCTCTCCAGTTACTGCAGTCTCCTCTCTCCAGTTACTGCAGTCTCCTCTCTCCAGTTACTGCAGTCTCCTCTCTCCAGTTACTGCAGTCTCCTCTCTCCAGTTACTGCAGTCTCCTCTCTACAGTTACTGCACTCTCCTCTCTCCAGTTACTGCATTCTCATCTCTCCAATTACTGCAGTCACCTCTCTCCAGTTACTGCAGTCTCCTCTCTCCAGTTACTGCAGTCTCCTCTCTCCAGTTACTGCATTCTTGTCTCTCCAATTACTGCAGTCTCCTCTCTCCAGTTACAGCAGTCTCCTCTCTCCAGTTACTGCAGTCTCCTCTCTCCAGTTACTGCAGTCTCCTCTCTCCAGTTACTGCAGTCTCCTCTCTCCACTCTGCACTCTCCTCTCTCCAGTTAATGCAGTCTCCTCTCTCCAGTTACTGCAGTTTCCTCTCTCCAGTTACTGCAGTCTCCTCTCTCCAGTCATTGCAGTCTCCTCTCTCCAGTTACTGCAGTCTCCTCTCTCCAGTTACTGCAGTCTCCTCTCTCCAGTTACTGCAGACTCCTCTCTCCAGTTACTGCAGACTCCTCTCTCCAGTTACTGCAGTCACCTCTCTCCAGTTACTGCACTCTCCTCTCTCCAGTTACTGCATTCTCCTCTCTCCAGTTACTGCATTCTCCTCTCTCCAGTTACTGCAGTCACCTCTCTTCAGTTACTGCAGTCTCCTCTCTCCAGTTACTGCAGTCTCCTCTCTCCACTCCGCACTCTCCTCTCTCCAGTTACTGCAGTCTCCTCTCTCCAGTTACTGCAGTCTCCTCTCTCCAGTTACTGCAGTCTCCTCTCTCCAGTTACTGCAGTCTCCTCTCTCCAGTTACTGCAGTCTCCTCTCTCCACTCCGCACTCTCCTCTCTCCAGTTACTGCAGTCTCCTCTCTCCAGTTACTGCAGTCTCCTCTCTCCAGTTACTGCAGTCTCCTCTCTCCAGTTACTGCAGTCTCCTCAATCCAGTTACTGCAGTCTCCTCTCTGCAGTTACTGCAGTCACCTCTCTCCAGTTACTGCAGTCACCTCTCTCCAGTTACTGCAGTCACTTCCATCCAGTTACTGCAGTCTCCTCTCTCCAGTTACTGCATTCTTGTCTCTCCAATTACTGCAGTCTCCTCTCTCCAGTTACTGCAGTCTCCTCTCTCCAGTTACTGCATTCTCCTCTCTCCAGTTAATGCATTCTCCTCTCTCCAGTTACTGCATTCTCCTCTCTCCAGTTACTGCATTCTCCTCTCTCCAGTTACTGCATTCTCCTCTCTCCAGTTACTGCAGTCTCCTCTCTCCAGTTACTGCATTCACCTCTCTCCAGTTACTGCATTCACCTCTCTCCAGTTACTGCAGTCACCTCTCTCCAATTACTGCAGTCTCCTCTCTCCAGTTACTGCAGTCTCCTCTCTCCACTCTGCACTCTCCTCTCTCCAGTTACTGCAGTCTCCTCTCTCCAGTTACTGCAGTCTCCTCTCTCCAGTTACTGCAGTCTCCTCTCTCCAGTTACTGCTGTCTCCTCTCTCCAGTTACTGCAGTCCCCTCTCCAGTTACTGCAGTCACCTCTCTCCAGTTACTGCTGTCACCTCTCTCCAGTTACTGCTGTCACCTCTCTCCAGTTACTGCTGTCACCTCTCTCCAGTTACTGCAGTCTCCTCTCTCCAGTTACTGTAGTCACCTCTCTCCGGTTACTGCAGTGTCCTCTCTCCAGTTACTGCAGTCCCGTCTCCAGTTACTGCAGTCACCTCTCTCCAGTTACTGCTGTCTCCTCTCTCCAGTTACTGCTGTCTCCTCTCTCCAGTTACTGCAGTCTCCTCTCTCCAGTTACTGCAGTCACCGCTCTCCAGTTACTGCAGTCTCCTCTCTCCAGTTACTGCATTCTCCTCTCTACAGTTGCTGCAGTCTCCTCTCTACAGTTGCTGCAGTCTCCTCTCTCCAGTTGCTGCAGTCTCCTCTCTCCACTCTGCACTCTCCTCTCTCCAGTTACTGCAGTCTCCTCTCTCCAGTTACTGCAGTCTCCTCTCTCCAGTTACTGCAGTCTCCTCTCTCCAGTTACTGCAGTCTCCTCTCTCCAGTTACTGCAGTCTCCTCTCTCCAGTTACTGCAGTCTCCTCTCTCCAGTTACTGCAGTCTCCTCTCACCAGTTACTGCATTCACCTCTCTCCAGTTACTGCAGTCTCCTCTCTCCAGTTACTGCAGTCTCCTCTCTCCAGTTACTGCAGTCTCCTCTCTCCAGTTACTGCAGTCTCCTCTCTCCAGTTACTGCAGTCTCCTCTCTCCAGTTACTGCAGTCACCTCTCTCCAATTACTGCAGTCACCTCTCTCCAATTACTGCAGTCTCCTCTCTCCAGTTACTGCAGTCTCCTCTCTCCAGTTACTGCAGTCTCCTCTCTCCACTCTGCACTCTCCTCTCTCCAGTTACTGCAGTCTCCTCTCTCCAGTTACTGCAGTCTCCTCTCTCCAGTTGCTCTAGTCTCCTCTCTCCAGTTACTGCAGTCTCCTCTCTCCAGTTACTGCAGTCTCCTCTCTCCAGTTACTGCAGTCTCCTCTCTCCAGTTACTGCAGTCTCCTCTCTCCAGTTACTGCAGTCTCCTCTCTCCAGTTACTGCAGTCTCCTCTCTCCAGTTTATGCAGTCTCCTCTCTCCAGTTTATGCAGTCTCTTCTCTCCACTCTGCACTCTCCTCTCTCCAGTTACTGCAGTCTCCTCTCTCCAGTTACTGCAGACTCCTCTCTCCACTCTGCACTCTCCTCTCTCCAGTTACTGCATTCTCCTCTCTCCAGTTACTGCAGTCTCCTCTCTCCAGTTACTGCAGTCTCCTCTCTCCAGTTACTGCAGTCTCCTCTCTCCAGTTACTGCAGTCTCCTCTCTCCAGTTACTGCAGTCTCCTCTCTCCAGTTACTGCAGTCTCCTCTCTCCAGTTTATGCAGTCTCCTCTCTCCAGTTTATGCAGTCTCTTCTCTCCACTCTGCACTCTCCTCTCTCCAGTTACTGCAGTCTCCTCTCTCCAGTTACTGCAGACTCCTCTCTCCACTCTGCACTCTCCTCTCTCCAGTTACTGCATTCTCCTCTCTCCAGTTACTGCAGTCTCCTCTCTCCAGTTACTGCAGTCTCCTCTCTCCAGTTACTGCAGTCTCCTCTCTCCAGTTACTGCAGTCTCCTCTCTCCAGTTACTGCAGTCTCCTCTCTCCAGTTACTGCAGTCTCCTCTCTCCAGTTACTGCAGTCTCCTCTCTCCAGTTACTGCAGTCTCCTCTCTCCAGTTACTGCAGTCTCCTCTCTCCAGTTACTGCATTCTCCTCTCTCCAGTTACTGCATTCTCCTGTCTCCAGTTACTGCAGTCACCCATCTCCAGTTACTACAGTCTCCTCTCTCCAGTTACTGCTGTCTCCTCTCTCCAGTTACTGCAGTCACCTCTCTCCAGTTACTGCATTCTCCTCTCTCCAGTTACTGCAGACTCCTCTCTCCACTCTGCACTCTCCTCTCTCCAGTTACTGCATTCTCCTCTCTCCAGTTACTGCAGTCTCCTCTCTCCAGTTACTGCAGTCTCCTCTCTCCAGTTACTGCAGTCTCCTCTCTCCAGTTACTGCAGTCTCCACTCTCCAGTTACTGCAGTCTCCACTCTCCAGTTACTGCAGTCTCCTCTCTCCAGTTACTGCAGTCTCCTCTCTCCAGTTACTGCAGTCTCCTCTCTCCAGTTACTGCAGTCTCCTCTCTCCAGTTACTGCAGTCTCCTCTCTCCAGTTACTGCATTCTCCTCTCTCCAGTTACTGCATTCTCCTGTCTCCAGTTACTGCAGTCACCTATCTCCAGTTACTACAGTCTCCTCTCTCCAGTTACTGCTGTCTCCTCTCTCCAGTTACTGCAGTCACCTCTCTCCAGTTACTGCAGTCTCCTCTCTCCAGTTACTGCAGTCTCCTCTCTCCAGTTACTGCAGTCTCCTCTCTCCAGTTAGTGCATTCTACTCTCTCCAGTTAGTGCATTCTACTCTCTCCAGTTACTGCAGTCTCCTCTCTCCAGTTACTGCAGTCTCCTCTCTCCAGTTACTGCAGTCTCCTCTCTCCAGTTACTGCAGTCTCCTCTCTCCAGTTACTGCAGTCTCCTCTCTCCAGTTACTGCAGTCTCCTCTCTCCAGTTACTGCAGTCTCCTCTCTCCACTCTGCACTCTCCTCTCTCCAGTTACTGCAGTCTCCTCTCTCCAGTTACTGGAGTCTCCTCTCTCCACTCTGCACTCTCCTCCCTCCAGTTACTGCAGTCTCCTCTCTCCAGTTACTGCAGTCTCCTCTCTCCACTCTGCACTCTCCTCTCTCCAGTTACTGCAGTCTCCTCTCTCCAGTTAATGCAGTCACCTCTCTCCAGTTACTGCAGTCACCTCTCTCCAGTTACTGCAGTCACCTCTCTCCAGTTACTGCAGTCACCTCTCTCCAGTTACTGCAGTCTCCTCTCTCCAGTTACTGCAGTCTCCTCTCTCCACTCTGCACTCTCCTCTCTCCAGTTAATGCGGTCACCTCCCTCCAGTTACTGCAGTCACCTCTCTCCAGTAACTGCAGTCACCTCACTCCAGTAACTGCAGTCTCCTCTCTCCAGTTACTGCATTCTCGTCTCTCCAGCTACTGCAGTCTCCTCTCTCTAGTTACTGCAGTCTCCTCTCTCCAGTTACTGCATTCTTGTCTCTCTAGTTACTGCAGTCTCCTCTCTCCAGTTACTGCAGTCACCTCTCTCCAGTTACTGCAGCCTCCTCTCTCCAGTTACTGCAGTCTCCTCTCTCCAGTTACTGCAGTCTCCTCTCTCCAGTTACTGCAGTCTCCTCTCTCCACTCTGCACTCTCCTCTCTCCAGTTACTGCAATCTCCTCTCTCCATTTACTGCAATCTCCTCTCTCCAGTTACTGCAGTCTCCTCTAACCAGTTACTGCAGTCTCCTCTAACCAGTTACTGCAGTCTCCTCTCTCCAGTTACTGCAGTCACCTCTCTCCAGTTACTGCAGTCTGCTCTCTCCAGTTACTGCAGTCTGCTCTCTCCAGTTACTGCAGTCTCCTCTCTCCAGTTACTGCAGTCTCCTCTCTCCAGTTACTGCAGTCTCCTCTCTCCAGTTACTGCAGTCTCCTCTCTCCAGTTACTGCAGTCTCGTCTCCCCAGTTATTGCAGTCACCTGCCTCCAGTTACAGCATTCTTGCCACTCCAGTTACTGGAGTCTCCTCTCTCCAGTTACTGCAGTCACCTCTCTCCAGTTACTGCAGTCTCCACTCTCCAGTTACTGCAGTCTCCACTCTCCAGTTACTGCAGTCTCCACTCTCCAGTTACTGCAGTCTCCTCTCTTCAGTTACTGCAGTCTCCTCTCTTCAGTTACTGCAGTCTCCTCTCTTCAGTTACTGCAGTCTCCTCTCTTCAGTTACTGCAGTCACCTCTATCCAGTTACTGCAGTCTCCTCTCTCCAGTTACTGCAGTCTCCTCTCTCCAGTTACTGCAGTCTCCTCTCTCCATTTACTGCAGTCACCTCCCTCCAGTTACTGCAGTCACCTCTCTCCAGTAACTGCAGTCTCCTCTCTCCAGTAACTGCATTCTTGTCTCTCCAGCTACTGCAGTCTCCTCTCTCTAGTTACTGCAGTCTCCTCTCTCTAGTTACTGCAGTCTCCTCTCTCCAGTTACTGCATTCTTTTCTCTCTAGTTACTGCAGTCTCCTCTCTCCAGTTACTGCAGTCACCTCTCTCCAGTTACTGCAGCCTCCTCTCTCCAGTTACTGCAGTCTCCTCTCTCCAGTTACTGCAGTCTCCTCTCTCCACTCTGCACTCTCCTCTCTCCAGTTACTGCAATCTCCTCTCTCCAGTTACTGCAATCTCCTCTCTCCAGTTACTGCAGTCTCCTCTCTCCAGTTACTGCAGTCTCCTCTAACCAGTTACTGCAGTCTCCTCTCTCCAGTTCCTGCAGTCACCTCTCTCCAGTTACTGCAGTCACCTCTAACCAGTTACTGCAGTCTCCTCTCTCCAGTTACTGCAGTCTCCTCTCTCCAGTTACTGCAGTCTCCTCTCTCCAGTTACTGCAGTCTCCTCTCTCCAGTTACTGCAGTCTCCTCTCTCCAGTTACTGCAGTCTCGTCTCCCCAGTTATTGCAGTCACCTGCCTCCAGTTACAGCATTCTTGCCACTCCAGTTACTGGAGTCTCCTCTCTCCAGTTACTGCAGTCACCTCTCTCCAGTTACTGCAGTCTCCTCTCTTCAGTTACTGCAGTCACCTCTCTCCAGTTACTGCAGTCTCCTCTCTCCAGTTACTGCAGTCACCTCTCTCCAGTTACTGCAGTCTCCTCTCTCCAGTTACTGCAGTCTCCTCTCTCCAGTTACTGCAGTCTCCTCTCTCCATTTACTGCAGTCACCTCCCTCCAGTTACTGCAGTCACCTCTCTCCAGTAACTGCAGTCTCCTCTCTCCAGTAACTGCATTCTTGTCTCTCCAGCTACTGCAGTCTCCTCTCTCTAGTTACTGCAGTCTCCTCTCTCCAGTTACTGCATTCTTGTCTCTCTCGTTACTGCAGTCTCCTCTCTCCAGTTACTACACTCTCCTCTCTCCAGTTACTGCACTCTCCTCTCTCCGGTTACTGCAGTCTCCTCTCTCCACTCTGCATTCTCCTCTCTCCAGTTACTGCAGTCTCCTCTCTCCAGTTACTGCAGTCTCCTCTCTCCAGTTACTGCATTCTCCTCTCTCCAGTTACTGCAGTCTCCTCTCTCCAGTTACTGCAGTCTCCTCTCTCCAGTTACTGCAGTCTCCTCTCTCCAGTTACTGCAGTCTCCTCTCTCCAGTTACTGCAGTCTCCTCTCTCCAGTTACTGCAGTCTCCTCTCTCCAGTTACTGCAGTCTCCTCTCTCCAGTTACTGCAGTCTCCTCTCTCCAGTTACTGCATTCTCCTCTCTCCAGTTACTGCATTCTCCTGTCTCCAGTTACTGCAGTCACCTATCTCCAGTTACTACAGTCTCCTCTCTCCAGTTACTGCTGTCTCCTCTCTCCAGTTACTGCAGTCACCTCTCTCCAGTTACTGCATTCTCCTCTCTCCAGTTACTGCAGACTCCTCTCTCCACTCTGCACTCTCTTCTCCAGTTACTGCATTCTCCTCTCTCCAGTTACTGCAGTCTCCTCTCTCCAGTTACTGCAGTCTCCTCTCTCCAGTTACTGCAGTCTCCTCTCTCCAGTTACTGCAGTCTCCACTCTCCAGTTACTGCAGTCTCCACTCTCCAGTTACTGCAGTCTCCTCTCTCCAGTTACTGCAGTCTCCTCTCTCCAGTTACTGCAGTCTCCTCTCTCCAGTTACTGCAGTCTCCTCTCTCCAGTTACTGTATTCTCCTGTCTCCAGTTACTGCAGTCACCTATCTCCAGTTACTACAGTCTCCTCTCTCCAGTTACTGCTGTCTCCTCTCTCCAGTTTCTTCAGTCACCTCTCTCCAGTTACTGCAGTCTCCTCTCTCCAGTTACTGCAGTCTCCTCTCTCCAGTTACTGCAGTCTCCTCTCTCCAGTTAGTGCATTCTACTCTCTCCAGTTAGTGCATTCTACTCTCTCCAGTTACTGCAGTCTCCTCTCTCCAGTTACTGCAGTCTCCTCTCTCCAGTTACTGCAGTCTCCTCTCTCCAGTTACTGCAGTCTCCTCTCTCCAGTTACTGCAGTCTCCTCTCTCCAGTTACTGCAGTCTCCTCTCTCCAGTTACTGCAGTCTCCTCTCTCCACTCTGCACTCTCCTCTCTCCAGTTACTGCAGTCTCCTCTCTCCAGTTACTGGAGTCTCCTCTCTCCACTCTGCACTCTCCTCCCTCCAGTTACTGCAGTCTCCTCTCTCCAGTTACTGCAGTCTCCTCTCTCCACTCTGCACTCTCCTCTCTCCAGTTACTGCAGTCTCCTCTCTCCAGTTAATGCAGTCACCTCTCTCCAGTTACTGCAGTCACCTCTCTCCAGTTACTGCAGTCACCTCTCTCCAGTTACTGCAGTCACCTCTCTCCAGTTACTGCAGTCTCCTCTCTCCAGTTACTGCAGTCTCCTCTCTCCACTCTGCACTCTCCTCTCTCCAGTTAATGCGGTCACCTCCCTCCAGTTACTGCAGTCACCTCTCTCCAGTAACTGCAGTCACCTCTCTCCAGTAACTGCAGTCTCCTCTCTCCAGTTACTGCATTCTCGTCTCTCCAGCTACTGCAGTCTCCTCTCTCTAGTTACTGCAGTCTCCTCTCTCCAGTTACTGCATTCTTGTCTCTCTAGTTACTGCAGTCTCCTCTCTCCAGTTACTGCAGTCACCTCTCTCCAGTTACTGCAGCCTCCTCTCTCCAGTTACTGCAGTCTCCTCTCTCCAGTTACTGCAGTCTCCTCTCTCCAGTTAGTGCAGTCTCCTCTCTCCACTCTGCACTCTCCTCTCTCCAGTTACTGCAATCTCCTCTCTCCAGTTACTGCAATCTCCTCTCTCCAGTTACTGCAATCTCCTCTCTCCAGTTACTGCAGTCTCCTCTAACCAGTTACTGCAGTCTCCTCTAACCAGTTACTGCAGTCTCCTCTCTCCAGTTACTGCAGTCACCTCTCTCCAGTTACTGCAGTCTGCTCTCTCCAGTTACTGCAGTCTCCTCTCTCCAGTTACTGCAGTCTCCTCTCTCCAGTTACTGCAGTCTCCTCTCTCCAGTTACTGCAGTCTCCTCTCTCCAGTTACTGCAGTCTCGTCTCTCCAGTTACTGCAGTCTCGTCTCCCCAGTTATTGCAGTCACCTGCCTCCAGTTACAGCATTCTTGCCACTCCAGTTACTGGAGTCTCCTCTCTCCAGTTACTGCAGTCACCTCTCTCCAGTTACTGCAGTCTCCACTCTCCAGTTACTGCAGTCTCCTCTCTTCAGTTACTGCAGTCTCCTCTCTTCAGTTACTGCAGTCACCTCTCTCCAGTTACTGCAGTCTCCTCTCTCCAGTTACTGCAGTCACCTCTCTCCAGTTACTGCAGTCTCCTCTCTCCAGTTACTGCAGTCTCCTCTCTCCATTTACTGCAGTCACCTCCCTCCAGTTACTGCAGTCACCTCTCTCCAGTAACTGCAGTCTCCTCTCTCCAGTAACTGCATTCTTGTCTCTCCAGCTACTGCAGTCTCCTCTCTCTAGTTACTGCAGTCTCCTCTCTCCAGTTACTGCATTCTTGTCTCTCTAGTTACTGCAGTCTCCTCTCTCCAGTTACTGCAGTCACCTCTCTCCAGTTACTGCAGCCTCCTCTCTCCAGTTACTGCAGTCTCCTCTCTCCAGTTACTGCAGTCTCCTCTCTCCACTCTGCACTCTCCTCTCTCCAGTTACTGCAATCTCCTCTCTCCAGTTACTGCAATCTCCTCTCTCCAGTTACTGCAGTCTCCTCTAACCAGTTACTGCAGTCTCCTCTAACCAGTTACTGCAGTCTCCTCTCTCCAGTTCCTGCAGTCACCTCTCTCCAGTTACTGCAGTCACCTCTAACCAGTTACTGCAGTCTCCTCTCTCCAGTTACTGCAGTCTCCTCTCTCCAGTTACTGCAGTCTCCTCTCTCCAGTTACTGCAGTCTCCTCTCTCCAGTTACTGCAGTCTCCTCTCTCCAGTTACTGCAGTCTCCTCTCTCCAGTTACTGCAGTCTCCTCTCTCCAGTTACTGCAGTCTCCTCTCTCCACTCTGCACTCTCCTCTCTCCAGTTACTGCACTCTCCTCTCTCCGGTTACTGCAGTCTCCTCTCTCCACTCTGCATTCTCCTCTCTCCAGTTACTGCAGTCTCCTCTCTCCAGTTACTGCAGTCTCCTCTCTCCAGTTACTGCTGTCTCCTCTCTCCAGTTACTGCTGTCTCCTCTCTCCAGTTACTGCTGTCTCCTCTCTCCAGTTACTGCAGTCTCCTCTCTCCAGTTACTGCAGTCTCCTCTCTCCAGTTACTGCAGTCTCCTCTCTCCAGTTAATGCAGTCCCCTCTCTCCAGTTACTGCAGTCTCCTCTCTCCAGTTACTGCAGTCTCCTCTCTCCAGTTACTGCAGTCTCCTCTCTCCAGTTACTGCAGTCTCCTCTCTCCAGTTACTGCAGTCTCCTCTCTCCAGTTACTGCAGTCTCCTCTCTCCAGTTACTGCAGTCTCCTCTCTCCAGTTACTGCAGTCTCCTCTCTCCAGTTACTGCAGTCTCCTCTCTCCAGTTACTGCAGTCTCCTCTCTCCACTCTGCATTCACCTCTCTCCAGTTACTGCAGTCTCCTCTCTCCAGTTACTGCAGTCTCCTCTCTCCACTCTGCATTCTCCTCTCTCCAGTTACTGCACTCTCCTCTCTCCGGTTACTGCAGTCTCCTCTCTCCACTCTGCATTCTCCTCTCTCCAGTTACTGCAGTCTCCTCTCTCCAGTTACTGCAGTCTCCTCTCTCCAGTTACTGCAGTCTCCTCTCTCCAGTTACTGCAGTCTCCTCTCTCCACTCTGCACTCTCCTCTCTCCAGTTACTGCAGTCTCCTCTCTCCAGTTACTGCAGTCTCCTCTCTCCAGTTACTGCAGTCTCCTCTCTCCAGTTTCTGCAGTCTCCTCTCTCCACTCTGCATTCTCCTCTCTCCACTCTGCATTCTCCTCTCTCCAGTTACTGCAGTCTCCTCTGTCCAGTTACTGCAGTCTCCTCTCTCCAGTTACTGCAGTCTCCTCTCTCCAGTTGCTGCAGTCTCCTCTCTCCAGTTGCTGCAGTCTCCTCTCTCCAGTTGCTGCAGTCTCCTCTCTCCAGTTACTGCAGTCTCCTCTCTCCAGTTACTGCAGTCTCCTCTCTCCAGTTACTGCAGTCTCCTCTCTCCAGTTACTGCAGTCTCCTCTCTCCAGTTACTGCAGTCTCCTCTCTCCAGTTACTGCAGTCTCCTCTCTCCAGTTACTGCAGTCTCCTCTCTCCAGTTACTGCAGTCTCCTCTCTCCAGTTACTGCAGTCTCCTCTCTCCAGTTACTGCAGTCTCCTCTCTCCAGTTACTGCAGTCTCCTCTCTCCAGTTACTGCAGTCTCCTCTCTCCAGTTACTGCAGTCTCCTCTCTCCAGTTACTGCAGTCTCCTCTCTCCAGTTACTGCAGTCTCCTCTCTCCAGTTACTGCAGTCTCCTCTCTCCAGTTACTGCAGTCTACTCTCTCCAGTTACTGCAGTCTCCTCTCTCCAGTTACTGCAGTCTCCTCTCTCCACTCTGCATTCACCTCTCTCCAGTTACTGCAGTCTCCTCTCTCCAGTTACTGCAGTCTCCTCTCTCCACTCTGCATTCTCCTCTCTCCAGTTACTGCACTCTCCTCTCTCCGGTTACTGCAGTCTCCTCTCTCCACTCTGCATTCTCCTCTCTCCAGTTACTGCAGTCTCCTCTCTCCAGTTACTGCAGTCTCCTCTCTCCAGTTACTGCAGTCTCCTCTCTCCACTCTGCATTCTCCTCTCTCCAGTTACTGCACTCTCCTCTCTCCAGTTACTGCAGTCTCCTCTCTCCAGTTACTGCAGTCTCCTCTCTCCAGTTACTGCAGTCTCCTCTCTCCAGTTACTGCAGTCTCCTCTCTCCAGTTACTGCAGTCTCCTCTCTCCACTCTGCACTCTCCTCTCTCCAGTTACTGCAGTCTCCTCTCTCCAGTTACTGCAGTCTCCTCTCTCCAGTTTCTGCAGTCTCCTCTCTCCACTCTGCATTCTCCTCTCTCCAGTTACTGCAGTCTCCTCTCTCCAGTTACTGCAGTCTCCTCTCTCCAGTTACTGCAGTCTCCTCTCTCCAGTTACTGCAGTCTCCTCTCTCCAGTTACTGCAGTCACCTCTCTCCAGTTGCTGCAGTCTCCTCTCTCCAGTTGCTGCAGTCTCCTCTCTCCAGTTGCTGCAGTCTCCTCTCTCCAGTTGCTGCAGTCTCCTCTCTCCAGTTGCTGCAGTCTCCTCTCTCCAGTTGCTGCAGTCTCCTCTCTCCAGTTGCTGCAGTCTCCTCTCTCCAGTTGCTGCAGTCTCCTCTCTCCAGTTACTGCAGTCACCTCTCTCCAGTTACTGCAGTCTCCTCTCTCCAGTTACTGCAGTCTCCTCTCTCCAGTTACTGCAGTCTCCTCTCTCCAGTTACTGCAGTCTCCTCTCTCCAGTTACTGCAGTCTCCTCTCTCCAGTTACTGCAGTCTCCTCTCTCCAGTTACTGCAGTCTCCTCTCTCCAGTTACTGCAGTCTCCTCTCTCCAGTTACTGCAGTCTCCTCTCTCCAGTTACTGCAGTCTCCTCTCTCCAGTTACTGCAGTCTCCTCTCTCCAGTTACTCCAGTCTCCTCTCTCCAGTTACTCCAGTCTCCTCTCTCCAGTTACTCCAGTCTCCTCTCTCCAGTTACTCCAGTCTCCTCTCTCCAGTTACTCCAGTCTCCTCTCTCCAGTTACTCCAGTCTCCTCTCTCCAGTTACTCCAGTCTCCTCTCTCCAGTTACTCCAGTCTCCTCTCTCCAGTTACTCCAGTCTCCTCTCTCCAGTTACTGCACTCTCCTCTCTCCAGTTACTGCAGTCTCCTCTCTCCAGTTACTGCAGTCACCTCTCTCCAGTTACTGCAGTCATCTCTCTCCAGTTACTGCAGTCATCTCTCTCCAGTTACTGCAGTCATCTCTCTCCAGTTACTGCAGTCTCCTCTCTCCAGTTACTGCAGTCTCCTCTCTCCAGTTACTGCAGTCTCCTCTCTCCAGTTACTGCAGTCTCCTCTCTCCAGTTACTGCAGTCTCCTCTCTCCACTCTGCATTCACCTCTCTCCAGTTACTGCAGTCTCCTCTCTCCAGTTGCTGCAGTCTCCTCTCTCCAGTTGCTGCAGTCTCCTCTCTCCAGTTGCTGCAGTCTCCTCTCTCCAGTTGCTGCAGTCTCCTCTCTCCAGTTACTGCGTTCTCCTCTCTCCACTCTGCATTCTCCTCTCTCCAGTTACTGCACTCTCCTCTCTCCGGTTACTGCAGTCTCCTCTCTCCACTCTGCATTCTCCTCTCTCCAGTTACTGCAGTCTCCTCTCTCCAGTTACTGCAGTCTCCTCTCTCCAGTTACTGCAGTCTCCTCTCTCCAGTTACTGCAGTCACCTCTCTCCAGTTACTGCAGTCTCCTCTCTCCAGTTACTGCAGTCTCCTCTCTCCAGTTGCTGCAGTCTCCTCTCTCCAGTTGCTGCAGTCTCCTCTCTCCAGTTGCTGCAGTCTCCTCTCTCCAGTTGCTGCACTCTCCTCTCTCCAGTTGCTGCACTCTCCTCTCTCCACTCTGCACTCTCCTCTCTCCACTCTGCACTCTCCTCTCTCCACTCTGCACTCTCCTCTCTCCAGTTACTGCAGTCTCCTCTCTCCAGTTACTGCAGTCTCCTCTCTCCAGTTACTGCAGTCACCTCTCTCCAGTTACTGCAGTCTCCTCTCTCCAGTTACTGCAGTCTCCTCTCTCCAGTTACTGCAGTCTCCTCTCTCCAGTTACTGCAGTCTCCTCTCTCCAGTTACTGCAGTCTCCTCTCTCCAGTTACTGCAGTCTCCTCTCTCCAGTTACTGCAGTCTCCTCTCTCCAGTTACTGCAGTCTCCTCTCTCCAGTTACTCCAGTCTCCTCTCTCCAGTTACTCCAGTCTCCTCTCTCCAGTTACTCCAGTCTCCTCTCTCCAGTTACTCCAGTCTCCTCTCTCCAGTTACTCCAGTCTCCTCTCTCCAGTTACTCCAGTCTCCTCTCTCCAGTTACTCCAGTCTCCTCTCTCCAGTTACTCCAGTCTCCTCTCTCCAGTTACTGCAGTCTCCTCTCTCCAGTTACTCCAGTCTCCTCTCTCCAGTTACTCCAGTCTCCTCTCTCCAGTTACTCCAGTCTCCTCTCTCCAGTTACTCCAGTCTCCTCTCTCCAGTTACTCCAGTCTCCTCTCTCCAGTTACTCCAGTCTCCTCTCTCCAGTTACTGCAGTCTCCTCTCTCCAGTTACTGCACTCTCCTCTCTCCAGTTACTGCACTCTCCTCTCTCCAGTTACTGCACTCTCCTCTCTCCAGTTACTGCAGTCTCCTCTCTCCAGTTGCTGCAGTCTCCTCTCTCCAGTTGCTGCAGTCTCCTCTCTCCAGTTGCTGCAGTCTCCTCTCTCCAGTTGCTGCAGTCTCCTCTCTCCAGTTGCTGCAGTCTCCTCTCTCCAGTTGCTGCAGTCTCCTCTCTCCACAACAGTTCCAGCAGCACAGGTGCAGCTGCTTCCCCCCAATTCCAGACAGGATGTGCTCCACAAATTGCCCAATCAACCCCGTTTTATTTTTATCCTGGAAGTGTTTGATGGAGGACAGTGTAGATGGAGCTTTACTCTGTATCTAACCCCGTGCTGTACCTGTCCTGGGGAGTGTTTGATGGGGGACAGTGTAGAGGGAGCTTTACTCTGTATCTAAGCCCCGTTTTTTTTTCCAGGCCTCTTTTATATTTTTCATGTCGAGGGGGCCCTTATTCCTCAGGCCCCCTTTATATACATATTTACAAAAATATCTATTAAAAACAGAAAAATAACCAAAACTCAAATTAAAATGCCATTCCCTGCGGTGCCCACTGGTCGCGGAAGGCCTCAAGCGTACCGGCGGACACCGCATGCTCCCTCTCCAGTGACACCCGGGCGCGAACATAACCGCAGAAGAGAGGCAGGCAATCGGGGAGGCCGGACCCCCCGACGGCCCACAGCCTGGACCTGTGAATTGCCACCTTGGCCGGGCCCAGGAGCAGACCAACGGGGAGATCCTCCTCCCGGCCCACGCCCCTCCGCTCCAGGAGCCCAAAGATCAGGAGCGTGGGATTGAAGTGCAGCCAGAACTTGAAGAGCAGCCCCTTCAGATACTCAAATAGGGGCTGCAACCTCGCACACTCCAGATATACAAGGAACACGGACTCGTCCAGGCCGCAGAAAGTACAGGCGGTCTGGGAGTCCGTGAACCTACTTAAACGTCTATTGCACGGGACTGCCCTGTGCAACACCCTCCACCCCAGGTCCCCGATGTAAAGGTGGAAGACTCCCGCGTAGAGAGACCTCCATCGGGGTTTCCCCTCGCCGCCAGATGGCAACGCGGACCGCCAGGGCGTGTCCGGCCGGCTGACGAGTGCGAGGAAGTGGAGAGTGTGCAGGAGCAGCCCGTACAGGAAACCCCTCCGCACCGATTGGAATGGCACGGAGGGCATTTCCGAGAGGCAGCTCAGGTTGTGTGGGACCGGCTCCCGAGAAGGGTTTCGGGGCCTGGGTCCGATGAGCAGTTCCGGCTGAGCGGGGGTCAGCTCGGTCGGGATCGCTCCGCACTCCCGAACCCCCTCGCCACCCGCAGTGAGGGGCGTCCCAGGGGTTTCGGCTACTCCTCCGCCCGCCGGACCATCCCCGGAGTCGGCCGCCCAGACAGCCGAGGCGCTCTCCTCCTTCGGCGGGGGAGCGCCCTGACTGGAGGCGACCATGTTCCAGACTCGGAATAGATCCCGGTAAAAGACAGGCAACTCCCACAGAGAGGCACGGCTAACGGACTCCACCGGGAGCTGCGTGTCGTCTTGAAGGCAGTGACACTGGCGGAAAAAATACGTCGCCAGCGCACACCATCTGGGAGGATGCTCGACGTACAGGTATCTCTGCAGGGTCCGAAGGCGGAGAGTCGCAGCCTGGGTGCAGACGCACACCAGCGACTGGCCGCCCTCCTCGATCGGGAGACTCAGGACCGCGGCAGAGACCCAGTGTTTCCTCCTGCCCCAGAAGAAATCGACGAGTTTCTTCTGGATCTTGTTGGCGAATGCAGGGGGCGGGGCCAAAGTGACCAACCGGTACCACAACATGGTGGCCACAAGTTGGTTTATGGCCCCTGTAGGAAAGCACTCGGAGCAGTCCTGTCCAGCGCCCCAGCCGAGCGGTGACTTTCGCCTCCAACTCCTGCCAGTTTGCCGGCCAGGCTTCCTCAGCGGGGCTAAGGTGGACTCCCAGATAGAGGAGGTGCGTGGTGCTCCACGCAAAAGGCGTCAACACCTCCGCCACTGACCCACCAGGAGTCCGGAACATTTCTCCCAATTGATCCTCGCGGAGGACGCGGCAGAAAAGGTCTGCTGGTAGTCGCGCATCCTCCGCAAGTCAACGGGATCTGTGACCGCGAGGAGCACGTCGTTGGCGTAAGCCAAGAGGACGACCCGCATGGCCGGCTCGCGCAGAGCCAATCCCATCAACCTCCTGTGAAGCAGGCACAGAAAGGGCTCCACGCAGATGGTATACAATTGGCCGGACATGGGGCATCCGACGCACACCTTTCCCAAAGCAAAGGGGCGCCGTCAAGGACCCATTAACCTTGACTAGACACTCTGCGGCAGCGTATAAAAGTCAGACCCGGGACACGAAATGCGGCCTGAGTCCGAAAGTGCGCAGAGTCCCGAAAAGGTATTCGTGATCCACCCTGTCGAATGCCTTCTCCTGATCGAGGCAGAGAAAGGCGACTGACTGACCAGTCCTCTGGGAAAGATGGATCAGTTCCTGGACCAGGTGGATGTTGTCCTGGATGGACCGGCCCGGGACCATGTAGGACTGGTCGGGGTGGGTCATGTGGGCCAGCATGGAGCCCAGGCGGGTAGACATAGCCCGGGTGACCGGGCGCCAGTTTTTAAGCCGCTGGAGATCGCCCCTCTTGAGCAGCAGGAATTCGGTCGCCAGGCTTTCCCGCAGGATCCACGGGTAATCGTCCCCCAGGACGTCCCAGAACGCCCTGAGGAACTCCAAGGTCAACCCATCCAGCCCTGGGGATTTGCCCCTCGAGAGCTGGTGGAGGGCGCCGGTCAGCTCCGCCAACATGAGCGGAGCCTCCAATCCTTCGGCGCCCTCCGGGCTGACCTGCGGCAGGTCCTCCCACAAAACTCTGCGCGCATCCTCGCTGGACGGATTCGGAGAGAACAACGCACTGTAATACGTCCGGACCAGGAGGCCCATTCCCTCTGGATCCGTGATGGAGGATCCGCCATCGGCCAGCAGCTAGACGAGGTGCTTACGGACCCCCCGCCATTTTTCCAGTGAGTAGAAGAAGGGTGAGGCGCGGTCCAAATCTTCCAGGATCTCGCCCTTCTCTTTGTACGCCTGCCACAGGGCCGGGTCCGTGACGGCATGACCGAGGCGGGGCTCCAAGTCGAGCACCCCCCTCTCTAGGTGCCCGATCTCGGCTTCCCGCCTCTTAGTCGACCCCTTCGCGCACTCCTGACAGAAGACGCGGATGTGAGTCTTGCCCACATCCCACCATAGCCTCAAGGAGGGAAAGCCCCCCTGCTTCCTTCTCCAGTCGGCCCAGAATCGACGGAACGAGTCCCGGAACCGCTCGTCCTCCAGCAGCCGGTTGCTAAAGTGCCAGTACGCGGACCCTGCCCGCGTGCGGAGTGGAATGAACTCTGCCCACGCCAGGTGGTGGTCCGAGCACGGCACCAGCCGCATGGAGGCCGCCGAGACGCGGGAGACGTACGCCTGCGAAAAGTAGAGGCAGTCGATTCGGGACCCTCCTCCTCCAGACCTCCACGTGAAGGCGCTGGAGGCGGGATGGAGATTCCACCAGACGTCCACCAAGTTGAGGGAGCTGATCAGTCCCCTCAACTTCTCCACCGACGCTTGGCTGCGCTGGGGACCGGAGCGATCCCCCACCTCGAGGGTGCAGTTACAATCCCCCCCGAGGATGATGCACTCGCTACTATCGATGGAGCTCAAGAGAGCGGATACTTCTTCAAAGAAGCGCGCTTGCAACGCGTCGGGCCTGGGCGCGTACACTTTCACAAAGTGGAGCGGCACGCTACCCAGGCGAACGGCGAGGTGGAGCAAGCGGCCCGGCACTAGCTCCTTGACCCCCAAGATCTCCGGCTGAAAAGTCGGGGCCAACAAGATAGCCACCACACTAGAAATAGGGGTGAGGTGACTCATGTAGACCCCACCCTGCCACTCCAGGAGCCAGGTGGCTTCGTCTCCCGGAACGGTGTGGGTTTCCTGCAGAAAGCTCACCGCGTACCTCCCTTCCCTGAGGACTGAGAGATTGTGAAATCTGCGGTGAGACCCCCTGCTGCCATTGATGTTGAGGCTGGCTATGGTTATCTTCATGTCAAAGGTACTTAAAACCCATCACCAAGAGCTCACTGTGAGGAGGGAGTGGAAGTGCACCTGGCCTTCCACTCCCCCAGCAACCCATTGAGGAACACATTAAACCAGCACCTCTCAACCAGTTTCACGCCCGCGCCCTTGCTCGCTTTCTTGAGGGCGGCACCGTCGGACTGGATGATCAGCGCCAGATTCGACCAACGGTCGAGGGCCAGCTGAACTTTATTGCGGCAGCCCCTGCAAACCGCGAGGAAATCCCGGAGTTACAAAGAACAAAGATAATTACAGCACAGGAACAGGCCCTTCGGCCCTCCAAGCCTGCGCCGATCCAGATCCTCTCTCTAAACATGTCGCCTATTTTCTAAGCTTCTGTATCTCTTTTCTTCCTGCCCATTCATGTATCTGTCTAGATACATCTTAAAAGACTCCATCGTGCCCGCATCTACCACCTCCGCTGGCAATGCGTTCCAGGTGCCCACCACCCTCTGCGTAAAGAACTTTCCACGCATATCCCCCCTAAAACTTTTCCCCTTTCACTTTGAACTCGTGTCCTCTAGTAATTGAAACCCCCACTCTGGGAAAAAGCTTCATGCTATCCACCCTGTCTATACCTCTCATGATTTTGTACACCTCAATCAGGTCCCCCCTCAACCTCCGTCTTTCTAATGAAAATAATCCTAATCTACTCAACCTCTCTTCATAGCTAGCGCCCTCCATACCAGGCAACATCCTGGTGAACCTCCTCTGCACCCTTTCCAAAGCATCCACATCCTTTTGATAATGTGGCGACCAGAACTGTACGCAGTATTCCAAATGTGGCCGAACCAAAGTCCTATACAACTGTAACATGACCTGCCAACTCTTGTACTCAATGCCCCGTCCGATGAAGGAAAGCATGCCGTATGCCTTCTTGACCACTCTATTGACCTGCGTTGCCACCTTCAGGGAACAGTGGACCTGAACACCCAAATCTCTCTGGACATCAATTTTCCCCAGGACTTTTCCATTTACTGTATAGTTCACTCTTGAATTGGATCTTCCAAAATGCATCACCTCGCATTTGCCCTGATTGAACTCCATCTGCCATTTCTCTGCCCAACTCTCCAATCTATCTATATTCTGCTGTATTCTCTGACAGTCCCCTTCACTATCTGCTACTCCACCAATCTTAGTGTCGTCTGCAAACTTGCTAATCAGACCACCTATACTTTCCTCCAAATCATTAATGTATATCACAAACAACAGTGGTCCCAGCACGGATCCCTGTGGAACACCACTGGTCACACGTCTCCATTTTGAGAAACTCCCTTCTACTGCTACTCTCTGTCTCCTGTTGCCCAGCCAGTTCTTTATCCATCTAGCTAGTACACCTTGGACCCCAAGCACCTTCACTTTCTCCATCAGCCTGCCATGGGGAACCTTATCAAACGCCTTACTGAAGTCCATGTATATGACATCGACAGCCCTTCCGTCATCAATCAACTTTGTCACTTCCTCAAAGAATTCTATTAAGTTGGTTAGACATGACCTTCCCTGCACAAAACCATGTTGCCTATCACTGATGAGCCCATTTTCTTCCAAATGGGAATAGATCATATCCCTCAGTATCTTCTCCAGCAGCTTCCCTACCACTGACGTCAGACTCACCGGTCTATAATTTCCTGGATTATCCCTGCTACCCTTCTTAAACAAGGGGACAACATTAGCAATTCTCCAGTCCTCCGGGACCTCACCCGTGTTTAAGGATGCTGCAAAGATATCTGTTAAGGCCCCAGCTATTTCCTCTCTCGCTTCCCTCAGTAACCTGGGATAGATCCCATCCGGACCTGGGGACTTGTCCACCTTAATGCCCTTTAGAATACCCAACACTTCCTCCCTCCTTATGCCGACTTGACCTAGAGTAATCAAACATCTGTTCCTAACCTCAACATCCGTCATGTCCCTCTCCTCGGTGAATACCGATGCAAAGTACTCGTTTAGAATCTCACCCATTTTCTCTGAGTCCAAGCATAACATTCCTCCTTTGTCCTTTAGTGGGCCAATCCTTTCTCTAGTTACCCTCTTTCTCCTTATATATGAATAAAAGGCTTTGGGATTTTCCTTAACCCTGTTTGCTAAAGATATTTCATGACCCCTTTTAGCCCTCTTAATTCCTCGTTTCAGATTGGTCCTACATTCCCGATATTCTTTCAAAGCTTCGTCTTTCATCAGCCGCCTAGACCTTATGTATGCTTCCTTTTTCCTCTTAGCTAGTCTCACAATTTCACCTGTCATCCATGGTTCCCTAATCTTGCCATTTCTATCCCTCATTTTCACAGGAACATGTCTCTCCTGCACGCTAATCAACCTCTCTTTAAAAGCCTCCCACATATCACATGTGGATTTACCTTCAAACAGCTGCTCCCAATCTACATTTCCCAGCTCCTGCCGAATTTTGGTATAGTTGGCCTTCCCCCAATTTAGCACTCTTCCTTTAGGACCACTCTCGTCTTTGTCCATGAGTATTTTAAAGCTTACGGAATTGTGATCACTATTCCCAAAGTAGTCCCCTACTGAAACTTCAACAACCTGGCCGGGCTCATTCCCCAACACCAGGTCCAGTATGGCCCCTTCCCGAGTTGGACTATTTACATACTGCTCTAGAAAACCCTCCTGGATGCTCCTTACAAATTCTGCTCCATCTGGACCTCTAACATTAAGCGAATCCCAGTCAATGTTGGGAAAATTAAAATCTCCTATCACCACCACCCTGTTGCTCCTACATCTTTCCATAATCTGTTTACATATTTGTACCTCTATCTCACGCTCGCTGTTGGGAGGCCTGTAGTACAGCCCCAACATTGTTACCGCACCCTTCCTATTTCTGAGTTCTGTCCATATTGCCTCACTGCTGGAGTCCTCCATAGTGCCCTCCTTCAGCACAGCTGTGATATCCTCTTTGACCAGTAATGCAACTCCTCCACCCCTTTTACCTCCCTCTCTATCCCGCCTGAAGCATCGATATCCTGGGATATTTAGTTGCCAATCATGCCCTTCCCTCAACCAAGTCTCAGTAATAGCAATAACATCATACTCCCAGGTACTAATCCAAGCCCTAAGTTCATCTGCCTTACCAACTACACTTCTTGCATTAAAGCAAATGCACCTCAGACCACCAGTCCCTTTATATTCATCATCTGCTCCCTGCCTGCTCTTCCCCTTAGTCACACTGACTTCATTATCTAGTTTCTTACAGGCTTTTGTTACTACCTCCTCACTGTCAACTGACCTCAATTGGTTCCCATCCCCCTGCCACATTAGTTTAAACCCTCCCCAACAGCGTTAGCAAAAGCACCTCCAAGGACATTGGTTCCAGTCCGGCCCAGGTGTAGACCGTCCAATTTGTAATAGTCCCACCTCCCCCAGAACCGGTCCCAATGTCCCAAAAATCTGAACCCCTCCTTCCTGCACCATCTCTCAAGCCACGCATTCATCCTGACTATTCTTTCATTTTTACTCTGACTATCACGTGGCACTGGTAGTAATCCTGAGATTACTACCTCTGAGGTCCTACTTTTTAACTTGGCTCCTAACTCCCTAAACTCTGCTTGTAGGACCTCATCCCGTTTTTTACCTATATCATTAGTGCCTATGTGCACAATGACAACTGGCTGTTCACCCTCCCCCTTTAGAATGTTCTGCAGCCGATCTGAGACATCCCTGACCCGTGCACCTGGGAGGCAACATACCATTCGGGAGCCTCGTTTTCGACCACAGAACCGCCTATCTACTCCCCTTACAATCGAATCCCCTACGACTATAGCCCTTCCACTCTTTTTCCCGCCCTTCTGAGCAGCAGAGCCAGCCACGGTGCCATGGACCTGGCTACTGCTGCCTTCCCCTGGTGAGCCATCTCCCTCAACAGTATCCAAAACGGTATACTTGTTTTGGAGGGAGATGACCGCAGGGGACTCCTGCGCTGCCTTCCTGCTCTTTCTCTGCCTTTTGGTCACCCATTTCCTTTCTCCCTCAGCAATCCTAATCTGCGGTGTGACCAATTCACTAAACGTGCTATCCACGACCTCCTCAGCATCGCGCATGCTCCAAAGTGAGTCCATCCGCAGCTCGAGAGCCGTCATGCGGTCTAACAAGTGCTGCAGCTGGACACACTTCCTGCACGTGAAGGAGACAGGGTCATCAGCCATGTCCCTGAGCTCCCACATTGAGCAAGAGGAGCATGATACGGGTCTGAGATCTCCTGCCATTTTTAATCTTAAGTTTAAACTTAGTTAAATGAAAAAGGAACGAAAAGTTTTTACCAATCACAATAAAACCAGAGAAATCGAAAAAGCCTTACCTTATAAACACCCCACCGAGTCCTTCTTTTTTGGTTAGAGGAGGAGGGCGGGTGGGAGACACTACAAGTGTGGTGTCTCGGGTTCAGAAACCGCCCAAATATATAGTGTTTTACTTACCCAGCAGCCCCCTGGCCTCCGCCGAAAAACAAAAGGAAATTAAATTTACTTTCAAACTGACTTTCCCAGCTGCTCACTCGCTCACACGCTGCTCCCGAAAAAGCTGCTGCACTGAAAGGAAAGTTATTTTAAACCACCTAAATATATAGTGTTTTACTTACCCAGCAGCCCCCTGGCCTCCGCCGAAAAACAAAAGGAAATTAAATTTACTTTCAAACTGACTTTCCCAGCTGCTCACTCGCTCACACGCTGCTCCCGAAAAAGCTGCTGCACTGAAAGGAAAGTTATTTTAAACCACCCAAATATATAGTGTTTTACTTACCCAGCAGCCCCCTGGCCTCCGCCGAAAAACAAAAGGAAATTAAATTTACTTTCAAACTGACTTTCCCAGCTGCTCACTCGCTGCTCCCGAAAAAGCTGCTGCACTGAAAGGAAAGTTATTTTAAACCGCCCAAATATATAGTGTTTTACTTACCCAGCAGCCCCCTGGCCTCCGCCGAAAAACAAAAGGAAATTAAATTTACTTTCAAACTGACTTTCCCAGCTGCTCACTCGCTCACACGCTGCTCCCGAAAAAGCTGCTGCACTGAAAGGAAAGTTATTTTAAACCACCCAAATATATAGTGTTTTACTTACCCAGCAGCCCCCTGGCCTCCGCCGAAAAACAAAAGGAAATTAAATTTACTTTCAAACTGACTTTCCCAGCTGCTCACTCGCTGCTCCCGAAAAAGCTGCTGCACTGAAAGGAAAGTTATTTTAAACCGCCCAAATATATAGTGTTTTACTTACCCAGCAGCCCCCTGGCCTCCGCCGAAAAACAAAAGGAAATTAAATTTACTTTCAAACTGACTTTCCCAGCTGCTCACTCGCTGCTCCCGAAAAAGCTGCTGCACTGAAAGTTCCGCCGTGGGGATGAGAGGAGATTCGGTGGGAGGCACGAGAGACTCCACCACCTCACTGGCGATGGAATCAAGATCATCCTCCGTGCCCCACAGCGAATCCCCATCCTCCTCCGGGTCGTCACCGCCTGCGGCTGACACACCCACCACACACTGTGGGTCGGACGCCCCGGCCGCACCAACTGGTCCTGCCTCCGTCACGATCCCACCCCCAGGATCGATGGCGGAGGAGTCCTCTCTGGGTTCTAAGATGGAACTCGAGCCTGTGGGTACAGCGGTTCAGGACCCCCCCTCCACCTCCGACCCCAGGCCAATCAGCGGCCCAGGGGAGACGGGAGTTTCCGACTCCGGTAATCCATCCGGAGCCAAGACTGGAGGCGGAGAGAAGAGGCCATCTCCCGCTCCACCAGCACCCACAGACCCAGCAGATGGGGCAGAATTTTCAATTATCACCGGGTCAGGTGTGTCCTGGTTGCTGGTGGACTCCGGCTGGGAGGGCCGACCCATTGGGGCCTCGCCCTCCCCTCCACTCAGGGCACCCAACCCAGTGGCAGAATGGGAGGCGTCCCCAGGCTCCCCCACCACAAGCAGGGCTCCACTTACTCTTTCAGGAGGGGCCTCATGTACAGGGGACTCCCCCTCCCCTCTATCCTGAGGAGTAGGGAGCTCCTGCCCAGACTTTGAAGCCTTGATGGTGTTGGTGTTAGGGGAAACCTGGGGACCTGAGCAAGGAGACAGCTCCCCCCCCAACAGATGGGCCCTGCACCTCAGGGCCCTGTGTTACCTCTGTGGAGGGGGTTCCTTCTCCTCTTTTTCCCGTTTGGGCGCGGAGGCTCAGAGACCTCCATGCCAGCAGAGGCCTCCGCACTCTCTTTTTTTTAGTCACCCTGGGCCTGAGCCCAGCCCTGGGGCCAGTGGGCTCCCCGAGATCGGGCCTTGGGCTGAGCTCAGGCTTGGGTTGTGTCAATGTGTCCAGGGGACGCGCCTCTTGATGTTTCTTTTTCCTCCGCGTCTTCCTTCCACTCGGATGGGCACTCCCCTCCCCGCCGGAGGCTGTGAAAACCACAGCCTCCGGAACCGACTGAGCGGTGTCTGTTGGATGTGTGGGGGGAGTGGGAGGAGGTGCAGTGGCGCCACCCTGGGCCGCCGAGGTGGAGCTGGCGGCCGGGAGGTTCGGGCAGTCCTTACGAACATGCCCTACCCCCTTGCAGATGTGGCACCGCGCCTCGTCCGAGGTCCAAAAGACGTGGTAGGCCGTCCCCTGGAACGCCACAATGAAGTGGCCCTCCAAGACCTCCTCCCGCGCCAGCTGCATAAATAACTGGCAGCGGAAGGAGTAGACATGTCGGAGGCTGTGCTCCCGAAGACCGAGCGGGACTGGGGTGATCCCCGACCTCACCTCCCCCAGATGGTGCAGGTGGGGGAGGAGGAGCTCATCAGGAATGAAGGGTGGGACGTTTGACAACATTACCCGCTGCGCAGTGGCCCCCAGAGGGTCCACTGGCAGGACAGTCCCATCCACTGTGAGCCCCGTACTTAGGGCAAGGGACACCGCCCGTTCGGTCTTCAGGAAGAACACAGCCTTCCCATACATCTTTGAGGCTGCCACAATGGCCGAGGGGCCGACAACCTCAGCCATTGCCTTAACACAAGCCTCAATAGTCATGGTAGGGTGGGTGTAACTCTTCACCCTATGCTTTGTTGTTAAAATTTTAAATGGTGACGGGGCCACAGGAGCAGCTGTCGCAGCTGCTGCAGCATAGGAGGGCCCCGCCACCGGAGAGGACTGAGAAGTCATGGGGTAGAAGAGTTACACGCACTGTGTCGAGAGCAAGAAAGAAAAGGGCAAATACAATAATAAATCAAAAATGCAAACACTTAAAGGATTATAGCACAGGGGAAGAGGCTGAGGGAGAGGAAGACCAAGAGGAATCAGTCTTTGTTGGTATTTGCACAAGTCTTTTAGCTGGTCTTCCAGTTGGGAGGGTGGGGTGATGTCTTCACCTGGGTCAGCTGTAAGCTGCCCAGGCACACGCCTCCTTCGATGTTGAGATAATATGTCTCTTCACCTGGGCAGCTCCAGCAATCAATGAAAAAGACTTCAGTATAAAACAACTCACAAATGATGCTTCCCGTTGTTCCAGTTCTCTGCCTTCCTTCCTTTGTTGAGAATGTGGAAAAACCTTTGTTTCAGTTTGAGTCTCTCCCTCTACACACAGCCACAGTCAGCTGCACCTCGTTGATGCACTCAGCACTCAGATTTCCAAATCAGAGAGCAGCCAATCCCAGTGCTGTACCTGTCCTGGGAGTGTTTGATGGGGACAGTCATAGAGTCATAGAGACGTACAGCATAGAAACAGGCCCTTCGGCCCACCGTGTCCATGCCGACCATAATGCCTATCTATACTAATCCCACCTGCCTGCATTAATTCCATATCCCTCTATGCCTTGCTCATTCAAGTACCTGTCCAGATGCCTCTTAAATGTTGCTACTGTTCCTTCCTCCACCTCCTCTGGCAGCTCATTCCAGATACCCACTATTCTTTGTGTGAAAAATTTACCCCTTTGATCCCCTTTAAACCTCCTCCCTCTCACCTTAAATCGATGCCCTCTAGTTTTAGTCACCCCTACCATGGGAAACAGACTCTGGCTATCTACCCTATCTATGCCTCTCATAATTTTATATACCTCTATCATGTCCCCTCTCAGCCTCCTTCGCTCCAGGGAAAACAGACCCAGCCTATCCAATCTCTCTTTATAACTCAAGCCCTCCAAACCAGACAACATCCTTGTGAATCTTTTCTGCACCCTCTCTAGCTTAATCACATCTTTCCTGTAGTGCAGTGACCAGAACTGCACACAGTACTCCAAATGCGGCCTAACCAACGTCATGTACAACTGTAACATGACGTCCCAACTCTTGTACTCAATGCCTCAGCCGATGAAGGCAAGCATGCCATACGCCTTCTTCACCACCCTGTCTACCTGTGTTGCCACTTTCAGGGAATTATGTACTTGCACCCCAAGGTCTCTCTGCTCAACAACACTCCCCAGGGCCCTGCCATTCACTGTATTTGTCCTGCTCTGATTTAACTTCCCAAAATGCATCACTTCACACTTGTCTGCATTAAATTCCATTTGCCACTCCCTTGCCCACTTTCCCAGTTGATCTATATCCTGTTGTAACCTTAGACAACCTTCTTCACTGTCCACTATACCACCAATTTTAGTGTCATCTGCAAACTTACTAATCATGCCCCTTACATTCACATCCAAGTCACTAATATATATGACAACAGAGGGCCCAGCACCGATCCCTGCGGCACACCACTGGTCACCGGCCTCCAATCTGAAAAACAACCCTCCACTACCACCCTCTGCCTCCTATCACCAAGCCAATTTTGTATCCAATTTGCTAGCTCTCCTGGATCCCATGTGTTCAAACCTTCTGGACCAGCCGACCATGTGGGACCTTGTCAAAGGCCTTCCTAAAGTCCATGTAGACAACGTCCATCGCCCTGCCCTCATCAATCCTTTTGGTCACCTCCTCGATAAACTCAATCAAATTCGTTAGACATGATTTCCCACGCACAAAGCCATGCTGACTATCCCTAATCAGACCTTGCCTTTCCAACTGCATATAAATCCTGTCTCTCAGAATCCCTTCCAGTAACTTTCCCACCACTGATGTAAGGCTCACCAGCCTGTAGTTCCCTGGCTTATCCCTGCTGCCCTTCTTAAATAAAGGCACAACATTAGCTATCCTCCAGTCTTACGGTACCTCACCCGTGGCTAACGATAATATAAAAATCTCTGCCAGGGCCCCAGCAATCTCCTCCATTGCTTCCCAAAGCATCCTAGGATACACCTGGTCAGGCCCTAGGGATTTATCCACCTTAATGCGCTTCAAAACCTCCAACACCTCCTCCTTTGTAATGTTGATATGCTCCAGGATATCGGTGTTCCCTCCCTTGAACTCACTAGCTTCCATGACCTTCTCCACGGTAAATACAGATGAGAAATATTAATTTAAGACCTCGCCCATTTCCCGTGGCTGCACACATAGATTACCACACTGATCCTAAAGGATCCTTATTCTCTCCCTAGCTACCCTTTTACTCTTAATATACTTATAGAATCTTTTAGGATTCTCCTTTATCTTATCTGCCAGGGAAATCTCATGGCCCCTTTTCACCCTCCTAATTTCCTTCTTAAGTGTACTCCTGCATCCCCTATACTCCTCGAGGGACTCGCTCGATCCCAGCTGCCTCCTTCTTTGTCCTGACAAGACCCTCAATATCCCTCGTCAACCAAGTTTCCCTAAACTTGCCGGCCTTGCCCTTCCATCTAACAGGAACATTCCGGCCCTGAACTCTTCCTATCTCACTTTTAAAAGCCTCCCACTTGCCAGACGTCCCTTTACCTGTAAACAGCCTCTCCCAGTCAACTTTTGAGAGTTCCTGTCTGATGCCATCGAAATTAGCCTTCCCCCAATTTAGGACTTCAACCTGAGAACCAGTCCTATCCTTTTCCATCACTATCTTGAAGCTAATAGAGTTATGGTCACTGGTTCCAAAGTGCTCCCCCACTGACACATCAACTACCTGCCCATCCTCATTTCCTAAGAGGAGGTCGAGTGTAACCCCTTCTCTAGTAGGGCCATCCACATACTGCTTCAGAAAACTATCCTGGACACACTTAACAAAGTCTTCCCCATCTGATCCCTTAGCACTAAGGCAGTCCCAGTCAATATTAGGGAAGTTAAAATCATCTACTATTACAACCCTATAATTCCTACACCTATCTGTGATTTCCCTACATATATGCTCCTCCACTTCCCTCTGACTATTGGGCCTATAGTATAATCCCATCAAAGTGATCACCCCTTTCTTATTTCTAAGTTCTACCCATATGGCCTTGCTGGACGTTCCCCCCGGGATATCCTCTCTAAGCACTGCCTTGATGTCCTCCCTAATCAATAGTGCAACTCCCCCTCCTCTCTTACCTCCACCTCAGTCACGCTGGAAGGATTGGTACCCCGGAATATTGAGCTGCCAGTCCTGCCCATCCCTCAACCACGTTTCTGTAATAGCTATAATATCACAATCCCATGTACTGATCCATGCTCTGAGTTCATCTGCCTTACCTGTAAGGCTTCTTGCATTAAAGTAAATGCAGTTTAGCCTACCAGACCTTCCACACTCCCCGTCCTGCCCCTGCCCGGCCTGTCTACTGGACTTGCTTGCTTTAACCTCTGCATTTACCTCAACTATCTCATCTGAGAGACTACTACTTTGGGTCCCACCCCCCTGCAAGACTAGTTTAAACAGTGTAGAGGGAGATTTACTCTGTATCTAACCCCCATGCTGTACCTGTCCTGGGAGTGTTTGATTGGACAGTGTAGAGGGAGCTTTACTCTGTATCTAACCCCCGTACTGTACCTGTCCTGGGAGTTTTTGATGGGACAGTGTAGAGGGAGCTTTACTCTGTATCTAACCCCCATGCTGTACCTGTCCTGGGAGTGTTTGATTGGACAGTGCAGAGGGAGCTTTACTCTGTATCTAACCCCCATGCTGTACCTGTCCTGGGAGTGTTTGATTGGACAGTGCAGAGGAAGCTTTACTCTGCCTGATGAATCTGTTTGAATTTTTTGAAGAGTAGATTAAAGTAGTGGACAGGGAAATGTCGATAGATATTATTTATATGGACCTCCAGAAGGCATTTTATAAAATCCTTCATAGAAGACTGTGAACTAAAGTTTAAGCTTCTAATTTCCACCCTTCTCTCACCTTCACATGGTCCAACTCCAACCCTTCCATTCCTCGACTTCTCTGTCTCCATCTCCAGGGATAGGTTGTCTACTAATATTCATTATAAGCCCACCGACTCCCACAGCTACCTCGACTACACTTCTTCACACCCTGCCTCCTGTAAGGACTCCATTCCATTCTCCCAGTTTCTCCATCTCCGACGCATCTGCTCTGATGATGCTACCTTCCATGACAGCGCTTCTGATATGTCTTCCTTTTTCCTCAACCGAGGATTCCCCCACTGTTGTTGACAGGGCCCTCAACCGTGTCTGGCCCATTTCCCGCACCTCTACCCTCACCCCTTCCCCTCCCTCCCAGAACCGCAACAGGGTTCCCCTTGTCCTCACTTTCCACTCCATCAGCCTCCACATCCAAAGGATCATCCTCCGCCATTTCCGCCACATCCAGCGTGATGCCACTACTAAACGCATCTTCCCCTCCCCTCCCCTGTCAGCATTCTGAAGGGATCGTTCCCTCCATTACCCCCACCACCTGTTCCCTTCCCATGGCACCTTCCCCTGCAATCGCAGGAGGTGTAATACCTGCCCATTTACAACAAAGAACAAAGAACAGTACAGCACAGGAACAGGCCATTCGGCCCTCCAAGCCTGCGCCGATCTTGATGCCTGCGTAAACTAAAACCTTCTGCACTTCCGGGGACCCTATCCCTTTATTCCCATCCTATTCATGTATTTGTCAAGATGCCTCTTAAACGTCTCTATGGTACCTGCTTCCACCACCTCCCCCGGCAACAAGTTCCAGGCACTCACCACCCTCTGTGTAAAGAACTTGCCTCGCACATCCCCTCTAAACTTTTCCCCTCTCACCTTAAACCTAAGTCCCCTATTAACTGACTCTTCCATCCTGGGAAAAAGCTTCTGACTATCCACTCTGTCCATGCCACTTATAACTTTGTAAACCTCTATCATGTCGCCCCTCCACCTCCGTTGTTCCAGTGAAAACAATCCGAGTTTATCCAACCTCTCCTCATAGCTAATGCCCTCCAGACCAGGCAACATCCTGATAAACCTCTTCTGTACCCTCTCCAAAGCCTCCACGTCCTTCTGGTAGTGTGGCGACCAGAATTGCATGCAATATTCTAAGTGTGGCCTAACTAAAGTTCTGTACAGTTGCAGCATGACTTGCCAATTTTTATACTCTATGCACCAACCGATGAAGGCAAGCATGCCGTATGCCTTCTTGACTACCTTATCCACTTGCGTTGCCACTTTCAGTGACCTGTGGACCTGTACGCCCAGATCGCTCTGCCTGTCAATACTCCTAAGGGTTCTGCCATTTACTGTATACTTCCCACCTGCATTAGATCTTCCAAAATGCATTACCTCACATTTGTCCGGATTAAACTCCATCTGCCATTTCTCTGCCCAAGTCTCCAACCGATCTATATCCTGCTGTATCCTCTGACAATCCTCATCACTATCCACAACTCCACTAACCTTTGTGTCGTTCGCAAACTTACTAATCAGACCAGCTACATTTTCCTCCAAATCATTTATATATACTACAAACAGCAAAAGTCCCAGCACTGATCCCTGCGGAACACCACTAGTCACATCCCTCCATTCAGAAAAGCACCCTTCCACTGATACCCTCTGTCTTCTATGACAGAGCCAGTTCAGTATCCATCTTGCCAGCTCCCCTCTGATCCTGTGTGACTTCACCTTTTGTACCAGTCTGCCATGAGGGACCTTGTCAAAGGCTTTACTGAAGTCCATATAGACAACATCCACTGCCGCAGTGCTGTAGTGTTCCAGTGAACATCAACGCAAGCTCGAGGAACAGCATCTCATTTACCAATTAGGCACACTACAGCCTGCCGGACTGAACATTGAATTCAATCATTTCAGAGCATGGCAAGCCCCCCCCCCCCCCCCCTTTTTTAGTTATTTTTTCTTTTTTATTTGTTTATTTTATTTTAGTTTGTTTCTACTGTGCCTGCGCACTTTTTTTTTCTTGTTTGTGCTTGTGGCTGTTCAGCTTTCTGTCAATTCACACCCTCTCTGTACTAATGCTTTGTCTTTCACCACACCATTAACACACCGGTTGCCTTTGCTCCATGACCTTGTGGTCAGCTATTCTGTGACCTTGTCCTCTCAACACCTTCTCTTTTGTTATCTCTTGCCCCACCCCCGCTCTACTTGCTTAAAATCTTTTACATTTCTAATATCTGCCGGTTCTGAAGAAGGGTCACTGACCTGAAACGTTAACTCTGCTTCTCTCTCCACAGATGCTGCCAGACCTGCTGAGTATTTCCAGCATTTCTTGTTTATATTATATTATTATTGAAGCTCATGGAATTGAGGGCAAATTATTGACCTGGGTGGGCAATTGACTGAGTGGCAGGAGACAGAGTAGGGATAATGGACAGGCATTCGAATTGGCAGGCTGCAACTAGTAACATTCTACAAGGATCTGTGTTGGGACGTCAAATATTCACTGTATTTATTAACAACTTAGATAATGGGATAGAAAGCCACTTATTCAAATTAATCAATGACACAAAGATAAGCAGCACTGTAAGCAGTGTACATGGAAGCATAAAATTAGCAAGAGGTATTGTTAGATTAAGTGAATGGGCAAAACTGGCAAATGGATTTCAATGTCGGCAAATGTGGGGTCGCAATCTATCACTTCACAGCTGTTAACAGGGAGCCAATGTACAACTCCCACTACAGTCTTCAATCCTTTTCTAATTTTCTGCGCACCCTCACCCTGCACACGCTTCCTTCCCTTCCTCTCACAGCATGCACTGCTGGCCCTCGCCCCACACACCCTGCCCTCCCTCCTCATTGTCTGTCCTGCCTACCCTCACCCCACATGCCCTTGCCATACTTCCCTCACTCTTCCTGACAACATCTTTGTTCTGTTCGCCTGATCTCCTTCACCCTGCCCCTCCTCACCCTGTCAACCCTGCTCGCCCTCTCCCTCCTAGCCCTCACCCTCACCCTGCCTGCCCTGCCCATGCCCTCGTCCTGCCCGATCTCGCCCTCACTCTGCCCTGTTCTTGCCCTCGTCCTGCCCGATCTCACCCTCACTCTGCCCGAACTCACCCTCACTCTGCCCTGCTCTTGCCATCGTCCTGCCCGATCTCACCCTCACTCTGCCCGATCTCACCCTCACTCTGCCCGATCTCACCTTCACTCTGCCCTGCTTTTGCCATCGTCCTGCCCGATCTCACCCTCACTCTGCCCGATCTCACCCTCACTCTGCCCTGCTCTTGCCATCGTCCTGCCCGATCTCACCCTCACTCTGCCCGATCTCACCTTCACTCTGCCCTGCTCTTGCCATCGTCCTGCCTGAACTCACCTTTGCTCTGCCCAAAGACCACCAACAAGTGCAATAACATTTTTCAACTCAAGTTAATTAGCAATTAGTTTAGAGAACTGGTTACTAAGACAAGTTATTGCTTAATTCAATCTAAATGTTAACCTGAATATGTTAATAGAATAGAATCATTTAACAATATACCTGAAATGAATTACATGCAGAATATTTATGAAGGAAGTCACAATACTATTACTGTGATTGCACTGCTGCATTTATCATTAATTTAATTAATAATCTTGTCAGTTACAAAGTGAGATTTTACCTCAGAGATGCCCGAGTCCAGCATGTTCCGGAATATTGGCAGCCTGTAGTAGGGGCTGATGGTGGAAGAGAAGATAGGAAAGAAATCATAGTCAAAAGGACCTTCACCAAAAAACTGATCAAACAGGCGGCTTGGATAGAAAGAGCCCAGAGAACGCCTGAACCAGGGATACTGAATGGCAAGATCCATACTGCTGGGGATTTGCAATCTTGTCTCCACACAACACTGGGAGAGTGTCGATCCCAGCAACCAGTTCCATTTATATACTTGTTGTACTGAATGGACCAGTAATCTGGATGGTTCTGGAATGACGAACTCATGACTAAAGTTGGAAAAACTGTTGGTTGTCAGCAGATTCTGGATGGGTGACTGGACAGGACACTCCCAGCTTTGCTGACAGAGGAAACTAACTCTGCAAATTAACTTGCTGCTTTGAAGTAAAAGGCAGTCTGTTCAGGCAAAGAAAGATATGCCACAGACTGTCAGCATATTTCAATAATCATACTGCACTGTAAATGGGAAACAGCCAGCCGAGTGATACATTAACGACTTCACAGTTTGTATTACACAGGATATCAGAGAGCTAGGATTATGTGTTTTTTCAATTCTTTCATGGGGCATCGCTGACCAGGTCAGCATTTATTGCCCATCCCTAATTGCCCTTGAGAAGGTGGTGGTGAGCTGCCTTCTTGAACAGCTGCAGTCCATGTGGGGTAGGTACACCCACAGTGCTGTTAGGAAGGGAGTTCCAGGATTTTGACCCAGCAACAGTGAAGGAACGGCGAGAAAGTTCCAAGTCAGGATGGTGTGTGACTCGGAGAGGAACATGTAGCTGGTGGTGTTCCCATGTATTTGCTGCTCTTGTCCTTCTAGTTGGTAGAGGTTGCGGGTTTGGAAGGGACTGTTGAAGGAGCCTTGGTGAGTTGCTGCAGTGCATCTTGTAGATGGTATACACTGCTGCCACTGTGCGTCAGTGATGAAGGGAGTGAATGTTGAAGGTAGTGAATGGGATGCCAATCACACTGCTTCAGTATCTGAGGAGATGCGAATGGTGTGGAACATTATGCAATCATCAACGAACATCCCCATTTCTGACCTTATGAAGCAACCTAGGACACTGCCCTGAGGAACTCCTGCAGTGATGTCTGTACTGGGGCTGAGATGTTTGACATCCAACAACCACAACCATCTTCCTTTGTGCTTGGTATGACTCCAGCCAGTGGAGGGTTTTCCCCCGATTCCCATTGACTCCAGTTTTTCTCGGGCTCCTTGATGCCATACTCGGTCAAATGTTGACTTGATGTCAAGGGCAGTCACTCTCACCTCACCTCTTGAGTTCAGCTCTTTTGTCCATGTTTGAACCAAGGCTGTAATGAGGTCAGGATCCCAGTAGTCCCGTAGAAGCCAAATTGGGCATCAGTGAGCAGGTTATTACTGAGTAAGTACCACTTGATAGTAGTGTCAAGGGCAATTAGGGACGGGCAACAAATGCTGGCCTTGCCAGCGACACTCAAGCCCGAAGAACAAATGACAAAAAAAAGCCTTGCATCACTTTAATGATGATCGAAAATAGACTGATGAGCTGTTAATTGGCCGGGTTGGATTTGTCCTGCTTTTTGGGAACAGGATATAACTGGCCAATTTTCCACATTGCAGGGTAGATGCCAGTGTTGCAGCTGTACTGGAACAGCTTGGCTAGGGGGCGTGGCTAGTTCTGGAGCACAGGTCCTCAGTACTATTGCCGGAATGTTGTCAGGGCCCGTAGCTTTTGCAGTATCCAGTGCCTTCAGTCGTTTCTTGATATCTTGTGGAGTGAATTGAATTGGCTGAACTCTGGCATCTGTGATGCTGGGGACCTCAGGAGGAGGCCGAGATGGATCATCCACTCGGCACTTATGGCTGAAGATAGTTGCAAATGCTTCAGCCTTATCTTTTGCGCTGATGTTCTGGGCTCCCCCATCGTTGAGGATGGGGATATTTGTGGAGCCTCCTCCTCCGGTTAGTCTGTCCGCCACCATTCATGACTGAATGTGGCAGAATCTGATCTATCGATTGCGGGATCGCTTAGCTCTGTTTATAGCATGCTTCTTCTGCTGTTTAGCATGCATGTAGTCCTATGTTGTAGCTTTAACAAGTCGGCATCTTATTTTTAGGTATGCCTGTTGCTGCACTTGGCATGCTCTCTGGCACTCCTCATTGAACCAGAGTTAATCCTCTGGCTTGAAGGTAATGATAGAGCGGGAGATGTTTTTTTTTTATTCATTCATGGGATGTGGGCATCGCTGGCCAGGCCAGCATTTATTGCCCATCCCTAATTGCCCTTGAGAAGGTGGTGGTGAACTGCCTTCTTGAACCGCTGCAGTCCATGTGGGGTAGGTATACCCACTGTGCTGTTAGGAAGGGAGTTCCAGGATTTTGACCCAGCGACAGCGAAGGAACGGTGATATAGTTCCAAGTCAGGATGGTGTGTGACTTGGAGGGGAACTTGCAGATGGTGATGTTCCCATGTATTTACTGTCTTTGTCCTTCTAGGTGGTAGAGGTCGCGGGTTTGGAAGGTGCTGTCTAAGGAGCCTTGGTGCATTGCTGCAGTGCATCTTGTAGATGGTACACACTGCTGCTACTGTGCGTCGATGGTGCAGAGAGTGAATGTTAGTGCATGGAGTGCCAATCAAGCGGGCTGCTTTGTCCTGGATGGTTTATTTATTTATTTAGAGATACAGCACTGAAACAGGCCCTTCGGCCCACCGAGTCTGTGCCGACCATCAACCACCCATTTATGCTAACCCTACACTAATCCCATATTCCTACTACATCCCCACCTGTCCCTATATTCCCCTACCACCTACCTATACTAGGGGCAATTGCTAATGGCCAATTTACCTATCAACCTGCAAGTCTTTGGCATGTGGGAGGAAACCGGAGCACCCGGCGGAAACCCATGCGGTCACAGGGAGAACTTGCAAACTCCACACAGGCAGTACCCAGAATTGAACCCAGGTCGCTGGAGCTGTGAGGCTGCGGTGCTAACCACTGCGCCACTGTGCCGCCCACACATGAATGGTGTCGAGCATCTTGAGTGGTGTTGTAGCTGCACCCATCCAGACAAGTGGAGAGTATTCCATCACACTCCTGGCTTGTGCCTTGTAGATGGTGGACAGGCTTTGGGGAGTCAGGAGGTGAGTTACTCGCTGCAAGATTCCTAGTCTCTGACCTGCTCTTGCAATAGGCATGTGCACGCTCCAGGAAATCCTTCTCCACAGTATTATTGCTAATTTGTTTTGACCAATCTATATATAGATTAAAGTCACCCATGATTACAGTACTCTGTACAGTATTGGTCTCCATATTTAAGGAATATTTATATGGCTACTCCAGTTCAGTTTCTGGTCAATGGTAACCCCCAGAATGTTGATAGTGGGGGATTCAGCGATGGTAATGCCATTGAATGTCATGGGGAGATGGTTAGATTCTCTTTTGTTGGAGATGCTCATTGCCTGGCACTTGTGTGGCGCAAATGTTACTTGCCACTTATCAGCCCAAACCTGGATATTGTCCAGGTCTTGCTGCATTTCTACACGGACTGCTTCAGTATCTGAGGAGTCACGAATGGTGCTGAACATTGTGCAATCATTGTGAACATCCCCACTTCTGGCCTTATGATTGAAGGCAGATCATTGATGAAGCAGCTGAAGATGGTTGGGCCTAGGACACTACCCTGAGGAACTCCTGCAATGATGTCCTGGAGCTGAGATGATTGACCTCCAACCACCACAACCATCTTCCTTTGCGCTAGGTATGACTCTAGCCAGCAGAGAGTTTCCCCCCTGATTCCCATTTTCAGTTTTGCTCGGGCTCCTTGATGCCATACTCGGTCAAATGCTGCCGATGTCAAGGGCAGTCACTCTCACCTCACCTCTTGAGTTCAGCTCTTTTGTCCATGTTTGAACCAAGGCTGTAATGAGGTTACAGATAGTGATTGAATACAATTCTGCTGCTCATGGCCCACAGCACCTCATTTTTGCCCAGTTTTGAGCCGTTATATTTGTTCTGAGTCTATTCCATTTAATACGGTGGTAGTGCCACACATCTCGATGAAGCGTGTCCTCAGTGTGAAGATGGGATTTGTCTCCACAATTAAGGACTGTGCAGTGGTCATTGCTACCAATACCGTCATGGATAGATGCATCTGTGACAGGTAGATTGGTGATGACGAGGTCAAGAAGGTTTTTCCCTCTTGTTGGTTCCCTCACCACTAGCAGCAGACCCAGTCTAGCAGATATGTCCTTTAGGGCTCAGTCAGTAATGGTGCTACCGAGACACTCTTGGTAATGGACACTGAAGTACATTTTGTGTACCTATCAAGTGCTTCTATCAAGTGATGTTCAACATGGAGGAGTACTGACATATCAGATGAGGGAATGTGGAAGGTGGCGATCAATAAGAGGTTTCCTTGCCTGTGTTTGACCTAATTCAATGAGGGGTCCGGAGTCCAGGTTGAGGACTCCCAGGTCCACTCCCTTCCGATTGTATACCACTGTGCCACCACCTCTGGTGGGTCTGCCATGTCGGTTGGACAGGATATACCCAGGGATGGTGAAAGAGGGGTCTAAGACGTTGTCTAAGACTAGTTTTTAAAACTTGAATAAGGACAACTATGTGGATATGAAAGCTGAGCTGGCTGAAGTGAACTGTGTTACTAGGCTTAGAGATAGAGTCATACAGTCATATGGTCATAGAGTCATACAGCACAGAAACAGGCCCTTCGGCCCATCATGTCTCTGCCGGCTGTCAAACACCCAACTATTCTAATCCCATTTTCCAGCACTTAGCCCGTAGCCTTGTATGCTATGGCATTTCAAGTGCTCATCTAAATAATTCTTAAATGTTGTGAGGGTTCCTGCCTCTACCAACCCTTCAGGCAGTGTGTTCCAGATTCTAAACACCCTGTGGGTGAAAAAACTTTTCCTCAAATCTCCTCTAAACCTCCTGCCCCTTACCTTAAATCTATGCCCCCTGGTTATTGACCCCACCGCTAAGGGAAAAAGTTTCTTCCTATCTAACCTATCAATGCCCCTCATAATTTTCTATACCTCAATCATGTCCCCCCTCAGCCTTTTCTGCTCTAAGGAAAACAACCCTAGCCTTTTCAGTCTCTCTTCATATAGATCAGATAGCTCAATTGAGAAGAAGTGGCAGACATTTAAGGGGATATTTCAGAATAAGTATATTCCTACTATAAAGAAAACTTCTGAGGGAAGGACCCACCATCCATGGTTAATTAAAGAAGTTAAGGAAAGCATCAAACTTGAAGAAAAGTCATATAATTGCACAAAGATGAGTGGCAGGTCAGATGATTGGTCAGAATATAAAGAATGGCAGAGAATGACTAAAAGGTTAATCAGGAGAAAGAAATTAGAGTATGAGAGAAAGCTGGCTAGGAATGTAAAAACGGATAGCAAGAGTTTCTACAGGTATTTAAAAAGGAAAAGAGACTGGGGGGAGGCAGAAAATAGGTTTTGACTGGAGTTTAGAAGAGTGAGGGGAGACTTGATTGAAGTTTATAAGATCCTGAATGGTCTTGACAAGGTGGATGTGGAAAGGATGTTTCCTCTTGTGGGTGAGTCCAGAACTAGGGGGCACTAATTTAAAATTAGGGGTCACCCTTTTAGGACAGAGATGAGGAGAAGTTTTTTCTCTGAGGGTTGTGCGACTTTGGAACTCTCTGCCTCAGAAGGTGGTGGAGGCGGAGTCATTGAATATTTTTAAGGCGGAGCTAGATAGATTCTTGTTAGGCAAGGGAATCAAAGATTATCTGCCATGATCTTATTGAATGGCAGAGCAGGCTCGAGGGGCCGAATGGACTACTTCTGCTCCTAATTCGTATGTTCGTATGTCTGTAAGGTATGATTTGGTGAGTATGACTATATCAGGCTGTTGCTTGTCTAGTCTGTCAGACAGATCTCCCAATCTTGGCACAAGATGTTAGTTACACAGGATATCAGAGAGCAGGGTGTGTGTTACATGGGATATTGCAAAACTGGGATGTTTTGAGGGCATGGAAAGGGGAGCTTGTTCCCATTAGAAATACCATTGTATTTCTTGGGTTCAGTGTGATGGGGCATTATCACAGAGGAGCTCTCGCTGTCTCTGATCTGGTCACTGTATGCAGCACCTTAAGGCTGTGGCTGGAAAAACTTCAGATCCACAGTAATTGCAATATTGAAATCAACAAGGTGTTTTTATTGTGTTAACACCCAAAATAAACCTGACCCTTAAACCAAGGACCCTTACGTCAATGGCTGTTTGTGTCTGGTGTCTGACCTGCACTTTCACTGACAGCTCCAGAATAATGCAGAAAGTTTCCTCAGCCAAGGATCAGATGAAATCTTCAGAAGATACAAACAAAGGAAATTAAAAATTTATTTCCCATAACTCACGATCAACCATAGGATTCAAAACAATGTTCCCACATAAATACAGCAAACAGTTAGAGGAATGCTCAAGCAGACCACATTGAATAAAGAGAGATTTTTTTAACCTTATTTTCCAGATGTGAGCGTTGCTGGTAAGACCAGTATTTATTGTCTATTTCCAGTTGCCTTGTGCAACTGAGTGATTTATGAAGTCACTCACGAGGGTAGCTAAAAGTCAACCAAGTTGTGGGTCTGGAGTCACATATAGGCCCAGACCAGGTAAGGACACTAGGTTTCCTTCCCCAAAGCACATTAGTGAACTAGTTGGGTTCTTGTAAATATAGATATCAGGAAATGCTTCTAATGCACAATAGGACTGAATTTCCTGAATTGAGCTTGGAAACTGGGCTCCACATGCAGGCTGTGGCTCACGGCATCAGGCAGAAGGCGTAAACGCCAGCAGGACTGCACTCGGCAGTTAGTCAGCAGGAAAGTTCCAAGCTGAGAACATCATGCATGGAACTCATTATTTATGTAAGTCTTTGTTGTACTCTCTCTAGAGCCTCATTATCATACCTGCAGTGTGGAGCCTAATACCGCACACAGGCACAGAAGCACTGGAGAAAGTGCAAAAATGATTTACAAGGATGATATCAGAACTGAGAGATTACAGCAACGAGGAAAGATTGAACAGTTTGGGAATTTTTTCTTTTGTTGTTTGTCATATATATTAATGACTTGGATGTGAATGTAGGGGCATGATTAGTAAGTTTGCAGATGGCACCAAAATTGGTGGTAGAGTGGACAGTGAAGTAGGTTGTCTAAGGTTACAACAGGATATAGATCAACTGGGAAAGTGGGCAAGGGATTGGCAAATGGAATTTAACGCAGACAAGTGTGAAGTGATGCCATTTTGGCGGAATGCCTCATCACCAGAACTTTCAAACAAGCACCAAGATGTAGCTTGGCTGGTGGTGAGAAGAGCCCTCCCCGTCAGATCCTTCCTGCACGCCCGAAGTTCGCCCCCTCCGCAGAATGCCCGCACGGTGGCTGTGGTGGGGAAGAGACGGTTGCCCACCTCCTTCTGGAATGTGTCTTTGCAAAGCAGGTGTGGAAAGAGATGCAATGGTTTTTGTCGAGGTTCATCCCAAGCAGCTCTGTAACACAGGAGTCTGTGCTCTACGGGCTGTTCCGAAGGACGCACACCGAGACAAACATCAACTGCTGCTGGAGGACTATTAATTCAGTGAAAGACGCCCTTTGGTCTGCCCGAAACCTGCTGGTCTTCCAGCGCAGAGTTGTCCACCACCGAATGTTGCAGACTGGCACATTCCAAGGTCCAGGACTACGTGCTGAGGGACACACTAAAGCTTGGGGCAGCCACAGCAAAGGCTCAATGGGGAAAAACCACTGTGTAAGGTCCCCCCACCAAGCTGAACTGAGGGGTTGGATCCATGAGAAACCCCTCGAACTGTATCTGGAAAATTTTCATTTGCTGTAAAATGTAAAAATGTAATTGGCATGACAAATGTGAAATGGAAGGGTTGTGAGGCAACTCATGATTGTAATGAAGCAAACGGACCTCCTTTGCACTTTGTATTTTTTGACTTGGTGCTGTTTGAAACTGGTAATGTAATTTTTACTGATTTGTATGAATAAAATATATTTTGGAAAAAAAAAGTGTGAAGTGATGCATTTTGGGAAGTTAAACAAGGGCAGGACATATACAGTGAATGGCAGGGCCCTGGGGTGTGTTGTTGAGCAGAGAGACCTTGGGGTGCAAGTACATAGTTCCCTGAAAGTAGTAACACAGGTAGACAGGGTGGTGAAGAAGGCATATGGCATGCTTGCCTTCATCAGCCGAGGCATTGAGTACAAGAGTTGGGATGTCATGTTACAGTTGTACATGACGCTGGTTCGGCCGCATTTGGAGTACTGTGTGCAGTTCTGGTCGCCGCACTACAGGAAAGATGTGATTAAGCTAGAGAGGGTGAAGAAAAGATTCACAAGGATGTTGCCTGGTTTGGAGGGCTTGAGTTATAAAGAGAGATTGGATAGGCTGGGTCTGTTTTCCCTGGAGCGAAGGAGGCTGAGAGGGGACATGATAGAGGTATATAAAATTATGAGAGGCATAGATAGGGTAGATAACCAGAGTCTGTTTCCCATGGTAAAAGTGACTAAAACTAGAGGGCATAGATTTAAGGAGAGAGAGAGGAGGTTTAAAGGGGATCAAAGGGGTAAATTTTTCACACAAAGAATAATGGGTATCTGGAATGAGCTGCCTGAGGAGGTGGTGGAGGCAGGAACAGTAGTGACATTTAAGAGGCATCTGGACAGGTACTTGAATGAGCAAGGCATAGAGGGATATGGAATTAATGCAGGCAGGTGGGATTAGTATAGATAGGGATTATGGTCGGCATGGACGCGGTGGGCCGAAGGGCCTGTTTCTATGCTGTACGACTCTATGACTCAATGACTGTGACTATGACAGAGTTAGTTTAGTTTAGTTTAGAGATACAGCACTGAAACAGGCCCTTCGGCCCACCGAGTCTGTGCCGACCATCAACCACCCATTTATACTAATCCTACACGAATCCCATATTCCAATAACATCCCCCCCGGTCCCTATATATTCCCCTACCACCTACCTATACTAGGGGCAATTTCTAATGGCCAATTAACCTATCAACCTGCAAGTCTTTGGCATGTGGGAGGAAACCGGAGCACCCGGAGGAAACCCACGCAGACACAGGGAGAACTTGCAAACTCCGCACAGGCAGTACCCAGAATTGAACCCGGGTCGCTGGAGCTGTGAGGCTGCAGTGCTAACCACTGCGCCACTGCCAGACTTAGTGGACACCTGAAAGAGGTCTTTAAAATTATGAATGGATTGGACAAGGTTGATGTGGAGGGAATGGGGGCAAAATTGAGCTCTGTTATGCCTATTCTTTGGGTGCTACAAGGCCCCTTAAGATTCTAAAATGACATTCACAGCATGCACACAACATCTGATGTGAGGTGTGCCAGTGACCATATTGGTAAGAGGTTAGCTTGTGCAAAACTAATGTCTGTCAGCAGATTGCAGAATATAAAGATCCTGATGTCAATCAGTGTATAATGCTGATTTGATGCCAGTTCTGCCATTTTAGAGTCATAGAGTAATTACGGCACAGAAGGAGGCCATTCGGCCCATCAGGTCCATGCTGGCTCTCTTTAAAGCAATCCAAGCAGTTCCATTCCCTGGCTCTATTCCAGTGATGCTGCAAATTTATTTCCCTCAAGCACCCATCCATTTTCCTTTTGAAATCATTAATTTTCTTCACATCCACCATCCCCATAGCTAGCAAGTTCCAGGTCATTCACACTTGATTATGTTACGACCAAGGTTGGAGAAATGCACTGTTAATTCAGTCCCACTACTCCACAGGTCACAGCATATTAGTAAAGTTTCCCATTACCGGAAAATAGCCAAATTAAACATGTTATTTATCCTCCAGAATAAAGCACACTAAATCAGGTTTCTTTAAACAACAAAAAAATTAACTATTTATTAATAAGCCAAGTTTTAAAGGATAATGAGATAAATCTACATGTATGAACAGATTTTATAACTCCCTATTCTTCCTAACCCTCATGCACACACACATACATTCAAAAATCTGTTAACTGGGGAAAATGGGTGATTTAATTTGTAAATGTTTCTTAGGAGCAATAAAATAATTGTTTGTCAGAGTCTGGTAGAATATTTCCAGATTAGTGAGGTGTCCAAGGGTCGAATAGTTGGTTGCCCTTGATGCAGCGGGTCATGGCGCGGGGGCCAGTAAAATGTTGTAGGGAGAGGCCCATCTTGACCCATGACGTCGAGAAGGGCCTGTTGCATATCACCGACGGCGGTGTGCCCCCCACCCTCTCCCCGCTGCCAGGCAGTGAGGCCTTAATTTCCATGTTAAAATAAGGCCTAATGAAATGCAAATTCACCTACCTGCAGGCGGCGGCTGTCCCACTCCGATATTACGGCTGTCATTTGTGCTCCGCATACCTTCGGAACTCCGTACGGAGGTCCGGGCGAGAACCTGGTGGGGAGGGGGGAGTAATAAAATTGTCAAGGCGGGAGGGGTGGAGGAACAGGGGGAACACTTTTTATTGGATGTGGGGATGGTGGGAAGGGGTTAGAGGCCAAATGCTCAAAGGTTCGGGGGAAAGTTCGGGAAGGGAACAAATTATTTTTTGAGAATAAATGCCACTTAAATGATCATTGAGGGGGTTGGGGGAGGGCCTCAACATCTTTATTCATTGTTAATAAAACTTCACCTTTAAAAATTAAAATTACATTGTAAGGGCTTAAAGCCCTTTAAAAATGGCGCTGACGCCTGTGCAGTGGCAAACGGCAGCACCCTCATAAAATTCTCTCCAGATGAGTTTGATAAACAGTCTGTGATGAGTAGGCATTCAAGGCAATTCGTCTGCAGCAGATGTCACACAGATTTTTAAGTTTAAGGTGTAGCAACAGGTATACTTAAATTTTAAAGCAGCATTCTAACAGTAGAAACTTTCTTGAAATGTCAGGATCTTCCAAAAACAAGACAAAAAGCAACAGAACTCATTCTTGAGGCAGGGATTTTTCAGACTGGAGGCGACAGCAACCTGCCAGAACCAAACACAGGGGCTCTTTTCTCCAAAGCAGTGTTCTCCAGAGTGTAGCAACTATCCTTTTCCTGGGTCTTTTCTCTCTCTTCAGGCAGCTCAATACTTTAAATGTAGTATTTCTTTGAGAGATGAAAGGTTTCTGTTGCAGTTTCTCTAGTCTATCAGCAAATCACAGCTCCAGTTCACTGCTAGCTGCTTGTGCAGCTCCTTGGTCTTTTTCCCTGCAGAACTGAAACTAAAAGCTTTCAGCAGAGAAGCCACAAGACTGTCATAAAATCTCCTGTTGCTTGGATACAAATTGCCACGCAGTCTGTTCTCCAGCCAGTTCAGCATTCAATGTTCTCAGAAAATCCTTTTTTGTTCTCAGACTTAAAGGCACACAGACCTCTTAGTTTAAAAAACTCTTATGATAATTAGGAACATAGGAGCAGGAGCAGGCCATTCAGCCCATCGAGCCTGCCCCGCCATTCAGTATGATCATAGCTGATCATCCATTTCAATGCCTTTTTCCCACACTATCCCCATATCCCTTTATGTCATTGGTATTTAGAAATCTGTCAATCTCTGCTTTAAACATACTCAATGACTGAGCTTCCACAGCCCTCTGGGATAGAGAATTCCAAAGATTCACAACCCACTGAGTAAAGAAATCTCTCCTCATCTCTGCCCCAAGTAGCTTCCTCCTTATTTTGAAATGGTGTCCCCTGGTTCGAGACTCCCCAACCAGGGGAAACATCTTACCTGCATCGACTCTGTCTATCCCTTTAAGTATTTTGTAAGTTTCAATGAGATCACCTCTCATTCTTCGAAACTCTAGAGAATACAGGCCCAGTTTCCCCAATCTCTCTGCATAGGACAGTCCCGCCATCCCGGGAACAAGACTGGTGAACCTTCATTGCACTCCCTCTATGGCAATAATATCCTTCATAAAGTAAGGGGATCAAAACTGCACACAGTACTCCAGGTGCAGTCCAACCAAGGTTCTATATAATTGAAGCAAGACTTCACTACTCCTGTACTCAAATCCTCTTACGATGAAGGCTAACATACCATTAGCCTTCCTAATTGCTTGCTGCACCTGCTTGATGCATGTATCTCTTGCCCGAAACCTGCAATCTGTGTCCCCCAGTCCTTGTAGCAACAGCTAATGGGAAGAGTTTTTCTTTGTCTACCTTATCTAAGCCTGTCATAATCTTATACACCTCTATTCAATCTCCCCACAGTCTCCTTTGCTCCAGGGAGAACAACCCCAGCTTTTCCAACCTTACCTTGTAGCTAAAATCATGGTCCCTGGAACCATTCTGGTAAATCACCTCTGCACCCTCTCAAGGACCCTCACATCCTTCCTAAAGTGTGGTGACCAGAACTGGATGCAATACCCCAGTTGGGGCCTAACCAGAGCTTTATAAAGGTTCAGCATAACTTCCCTGCTTTTGTTCACAACAAGGTAGATGATTTGAAGGCACAAATAGAGGTAAATGGGTCTGATTTAATTGCCATTACAGAGACGTGGTTACAGGGTGACTAAGACTTGGAATTGAATATTGAAGGATATTCTTCATTTAGGAAGGATGGACAAAAAGGAAAATGAGTTGGGGTAGTGCTGTTAATAAGGGACAAGATCAGTAAATTAGTGTGAGAGGATCTTAGATCGAAGGATCAAAATGTAAAATCAATTTGGGTGGAGCTAAGAAAGAGCAAGGTGCAGCAAACATTGGTGGGAGTTGTTTATAGGCCAAACTGTAGTGTTAATGTTAAATCAGGAAATTAGAGGTGCATGTAATAATGGGTAACACAGTAATAATGGGCTACTTCAATTTACATATAGACTGGGTAAACCTAATCAGCATTAATGCTGCGGAGGCTGAATTCCTGGAGTGTGTATGAGATGGGTTTCTGAAGCAGTACGTTGAAGAGGCAACTAGGAATTGGGCTGTTTTAGATTTATTACTATGTAATGAGAAAGGGCTAATTAATAACCTTGCTGTAAAAGAGCCTTTGGGAAATAGTGGCCATAATATGATAGAATTTTACAATAAGTTTGAAAATGTTATTGTTCATTCTGAAACTCAGGTCTTAAATCTGAACAAAGGAAACTATATAGATAAGAGGGGCAAGTTCGCTGTGGTGGATTGGGAAAATACACAGAATCACAGAATTGTAACAGCGCAGAAGGAGGCCATTTGGCTGCACTGGCTCTCCGAATGAGCAATACACCTAGTGCCACTCCCCCACCTTCTCCCCATAACCCTGCACATTCTTCCTTCTCATATAACTGTCTAATTCCCTTTTGAATGCTTCAATTGAACCTGCCTCCATCACATTCTGAGACAGCGCATTCCAGACCTTAACCACTCGCTGTGTGGAAAGGCTTTTCCTCATGTCACTTTTGCTTCTCTTAACAAATACTTTAAATCTGTGCCCTCTCGTTCTCGATCCTTTCACAAGTGGGAACAGTTTCTCTCTATCTACTCTGTCCAGACCCCTCATGATTTTGAATACCTCAATCAAATCACCTCTCAGCCTTCTCTTCTCCAATGAAAACAGTCCTAACTTCTCCAATCTATCTTCATAACTGAAATTCCTCATCCCTGGAACCGTTCTCATGAATCTTTTCTACACTGTCGAACGGCTTCACATCTTTCCTAAACTGTGGCATCCAGAACTGGACGCAATACTCCAGCTGAGGTCAAACTAGTGTCTTATACAAATTCAACATAACTTCCTTGCTCTTGTACTCTATGCCCCTATTAATAAATCCCAGGATACTGTATGCTTTATTAACCGCTCTCGCGACCTGTCCTGCCACCTTCAATGATTTATGCACATAAACACCCAGGTCCCTCTGCTCCTGCACCCCCTTTAGAATTGTCCCCTTTATTTTATATTGTCTCTCCATGTTCTTCCTACCAAAATGAATCACTTCACATTTCTCTGCATTGAACTTCATCTGTCACTTGTCTGCCCATTCTACCAACTTGTCTTTGTCCTTTTGAAGTTCTACACTATCCTCCTCACGGTTCACCATGCTTCCAAGTTATGTATCATCCACAAACTTTGAAATTGTGCCCTGTTCACCAAGGTCTAGCTCATTAATATATATCAGGAAAAGCAAGGGTCCCAACACTGACCCCTGGTGAACTCCACTACAAACCATCATACACCCGAAAAACATCCATTAACCACTACTTTGTTTCCTGTCACTCAGCCAATTTCATATCCATGTTGCTACCGACCCTTTTATTCCATGAGCTACAAGTTTGCTCACAAGTCTATTGTGTGGCATGGTATCAAACGCCTTTTGGAAGTCCATGTACACCACATCAACAGCATTGCCCTCATCAACCCTCTCTGTTACATAGAGTCATAGAGTCATACAGCAGAGAAACAGGCCCTTCAGCCCATTGTGTCTGTGCTGGCCATCCAACACCCAACTATTCTAATCCCATTTTCCTGCACTTGGCCCATAGCCTTGTATACTATGACATTTCAAGTGCTCATCTAAATACTTAAATGTAGTGAGGGTTCCTGCCTCCACCACCTCTTCAGGCAGTGTATTCCAGATTCTGAGTGAAAAAATTTTTCCTCAAATCCCCCCTAAACCTCCTGCCCCTTACCTTAAATCTATGCCCCCTGGTTCTTGGCCCCACCGCTAAAGGAAAAAGTTTCTTCCTATCTAACCTATCAATGCCCCTCATAATTTTGTATACCTCAATCATGTCCCCCCTCAGCCTTCTCTGCTCTAAGGAAAACAACCCTATTCTTTTCAGTCTCTTTTCATAGTTGAAACGCTCCAGCCCAGGCAACATCCTAGTTCTCCCAAAATGCATTACCTCACACTTTTCAGGATTAAATTCCATTTGCCACTGCTCCGCCCATCTTACCAGCCCATCTATATCTCCCTGTAATCTCCTCACTATTTACAACACCAATTTTTGTGTCATCTGTGAACTTACTTATCATACCTCCTATATTCATGTCTAAGTCATTAATGTACACTACAAACAGCAAGGGTCCCAGCAACGATCCTTGTGGTACACCACTGGTCACAGGCTTCCACTTGCAAAAACAGCCCTCGACCATTACCCTCTGCCTCCTGCCACTAAGCCAATTTTGGATCCAATTTGCCAAATTACCCCGGATCCCATGGGCTCTTACCTTCTTAACCAATCTCCCATGCGGGACCTTATCAAAAGTCTTATTGAAGTCCATGTAGACTACATCAACTGCTTTACCCTCATCTACACATCTAGTCACCTCCTCGAAAAATTCAATCAAGTTAGTTAGATATGATATCCCCCTGACAAAGACATGCTGACTATTCCTGATTAATCCCTGCCTCTCCAAGTGGAGATTAATCCTGTCCCTCAAAATTTTTTCCAATAGTTTCCCTGCCACTGATGTTAGACTCACCGACCTGTAATTACCTGGTTTATCCCTGCTACCCTTCTTGAATAATGGCACCACATTCGCTGTCCTCCAGTCCTCTGGTACCTCTCCTGTGGCCAGAGAGGATTTGAAAATTTGTGTCAGAGCCCCTGCTATCACCTCACATAACAGCCTGGGATACATCTCATCCGGGCCTGGGGATTTATCCACTTTTAAGCCCACTAAAACAGCTAATACTTCCTCTATTTCAATGTTAATATGTTCAAGTATATCACAATTCCCCTCCCTGATCTCTACACCTATATCGTCCTTCTCCATAGTGAATACAGATGAAAAGTAATTATTTAAAACCTCACCTATGTCCTCTGGCTCCACACACAGATTGCCACTTTGGTCCCTAATGGGCCCTACTCTTTCCCTGGTTATCCTCTTGCCCTTAATATACTTATAAAACGCCTTAAGATTTTCCTTTATCTTGCCCACCAATGTTTTTTCATGTCCCCTCTTCACTCTCCTAATTACTTTTTTAAGTACCCCCCTACACTTTCTACACTTCTCTAGTGCCTCCACTGTTTTCAGCACTCCAAATCTGCCATAAGCCTCCTTTTTTTTCCTGATCCAATTCTCTATATCCCTTGACATTCAGGGTTCCCTGGACTTGTTAGTCCTACCCTTCACCTTAACGGGTACAAGTTGGCTCTGAACCCTCACTATTTCCTCTTTGAATGACTCCCACTGGTCTGATGCAGACTTTCCTACAAGTAGCTGCTCCCAGTCCACTTTAGCCAGATCCTGTTTTATCAAATTGAAATCGGCCTTCCCCCAATTCAGTACCTTTATTTCTGGTCCATCTTTGTCCTTTTCCCCAGCTACCTTAAATCTTACAGAGTTATGGTCACTATCCCCAAAATGCTCCCCCACTGACACTTGTACCACTTGTCAAGCTTCATTACCTAGGATTAGGTCCAGTACTGCCCCTTACCTCCTCAAAAAACTCCAGCAAGTTAGTTAAACATGATTTTCCCTTAGGAAATCCATGCTGGCTTGCTTTAATTAACCTGCATTTATCCATGTTACAATTAACTTTGTCCTGAATTAATCTTCCTAGAATTTTTCCCACCACCGAAGTTAAACTGACTGGCTTGTAGTTGCTGGGCTTATCTTTACACCCTTTTTTGAACAAGGGTGTAACGTTTGCAATTCTCCAGTCCTCTGGCATCACCCCAGAGTCTAAGGAAGACTGAAAAATTATGGCCAGTGCATCCGCAAGTTCCACTCTCACTTCCCTCAGAATCCTTGGATGCATCTCATCCGGTCCTGGTGCTTTATCCACTTTAGATACAGACAGCCTATCCAACACTTCCTCCTTATCAATTTTAAACCCCTCTAGTGACTGAATTACCTCCTCTTTCACTGCTGCCTGGGTTGCATCTACTTCAAGGTGGAGTATTCATTTAATACCTCAGCTATTCCCCCGCCTCCATGTGTAAATCCCCTTTCTGGTCCCTAATCGACCCCACTCCTCCTTTGACCACCCTTTTACTATTTATATGGCTATAGAAAACTTTGGGATTCCCTTTTAATGTTAGCTGCCAGTCTCTGTTCATATTCTCTCTTTGTTTCTCTTACTGCTTTCTCACTTCCCCTCTGGAACTTCTATATTCAGCCTGGTTCTCAATAGTATTTTCTACCTGACATCTGTAAGCACACTTTTTCTTCTTTATCTTAATCTCTACCTCTTTTGTCATCCAGGGAGATCTAGATTTATTTGCTCAACTTTTCCCCTTCGAGGGGACATACCTTGACTGTGCCCTAACTATCTCTTCTTTGAAGGTAGCACATTGCTCCGTTACTGGTTTTCCTGCCAGCTTTCAACTCCAATTTATTCGCCCCAGCTCCATTCTTACCCCATTGAAGTTGGCCTTCCCCCGGTTAATTATTCTTACCCTGGATTGCTCTTTGTCTTTTTCCATAATCAGCCGAAACCTTATGATACAATGATCACTATCCCCTAAATGCTCTCCTACTGATAACTTGATCCACTTGATCCACCTCATTCCCAAGAACCAGGTCTAGCAGTGCCTCCTTTCTCATTGGACTCGCAACATACTGTTGCAGAAAAATTTCCTGAACACACTCTAGGAAGTCTTGCCCCTCACTGCCCTTTACACTGTTATTATCCCAGTCTAGAATAAAGAACAGTACAGCACAGGAACAGGCCATTCGGCCCTCCAAGCCTGCGCCGATCTTGATGCCTGTCTAAACTAACACCTTCTGCACTTCCGGGGTCCGTATCCCTCTATTTCCATCCTATTCATGTATTTGTCAAGATGCCTCTTAAACGTTGCTATCGTACCTGCTTCCACCACCTCCCCCGGCAGCAAGTTCCAGGCACTCACCACCCTCTGTGTAAAGAACTTGCCTCGCACATCCCCTCTAAACTTTGTCCCTCTCACCTTAAACCTATGTCCTCTAGTAACTGACTCTTCCACCCTGGGAAAAAGCTTCTGACTATCCACTCTGTCCATGCCACTCATAACTTTGTAAACCTCTATCATGTCGCCCCTCCACCTCGATCGTTCCAGTGAAAACAATCCGAGTTTATCCAACCTCTCCTCATAGCTATTGCCCTCCAGACCAGGCAACATCCTGGTAAACCTCCTCTGTACCCTCTCCAAAGCCTCCACGTCCTTCTGGTATTGTGGCGACCAGAATTGCACGCAATATTCTAAGTGTGACCTAACTAAAGTTCTGGACAGCTGCAGCATGACTGGCCAATTTTTATACTCAATGCCCCGACCGATGAAGGCAAGCATGCCGAATGCCTTCTCGACTACCTTATCCACCTGCGTTGCCACTTTCAGTGACCTGTGGACCTGTACGCCCAGATCTCTCTGCCTGTCAATACTCCCAAGGTTTCTGCCATTTACTGTATACCTCCCACCTGCATTAGACCTTCCAAAATGCATTACCTCACATTTGTCCGGATTAAACTCCATCTGCCATTTCTCTGCCCAAGTCTCCAACCGATCTATATCCTGCTGTATCCTCTGACAATCCTCATCACTATCCGCAACTCCACCAACCTTTGTGTCGTCCGCAAACTTACTAATCAGACCAGCTACATTTTCCTCCAAATCATTTATATATACTACAAACAGCAAAGTTCCCAGCACTGATCCCTGCGGAACACCACTAGTCACATCCCTCCATTCAGAAAAACACCCATCCACTGATACCCTCTGTCTTCTATGACCGAGCCAGTTCTGTATCCATCTTGCCAGCTCACCTCTGATCCCGTGTGACTTCACCTTTTGTACCAGTCTGCCATGAGGGACCTTGTCAAAGGCTTTACTGAAGTCCATATAGATAACATCCACTGCCCTTCCTTCATCAATCATCTTCGTCACTTCCTCAAAAAACACAATCAAATTAGTGAGACACGACCTCCCCTTCACAAAACCATGCTGCCTCTTGCTAATAAGTTCGTTTGTTTCCAAATGGGAGTAAATCCTGTCCCGAAGAATCCTCTCTAATAATTTCCCTACCACTGACGTAAGGCTCACCAGCCTATAATTTCCTGGATTATCCTTGCTACCCTTCTTAAACAAAGGAACAACATTGGCTATTCTCCAGTCCTCTGGGACCTCACCTGTAGCCAATGAGGATGCAAAGATTTCTGTCAAGGCCCCAGCAATTTCCTCCCTTGCCTCCCTCAGTATTCTGGGGTAGATCCCATCAGGCCCTGGGGACTTATCTACCTTAATGCTTTGCAAGACACCCAAAACTCCTCCTTTTTGATAATGAGATGACTGAGACTATCTGTACTCCCTTCCCTAGGCTCATCATCCACCAGGTCCTTCTCTTTGGTGAATACTGATGCAAAGTGTTCATTTAGCACCTCGCCCATTTCCTCTGGCTCCACACATAGATTCCCATCTCTGTCCTTGAGTGTGCCAACCCTTTCCCTAGTTACCCTCTTGCTCTTTATATACGTATAAAAAGCCTTGGGATTTTCCTTAATCCTGTTTGCCAATGACTTTTCATGACCCCTTTTAGCCCTCCTAACTCCTTGCTTAAGTTCCTTCCTACTGTCTTTATATTCCTCAAGTGCTTCGTCTGTTCCCAGCCTTCCAGCCCTTACAAATGCTTCCTTTTTCTTTCTAACTAGGCTCACAATATCCCGCGTTATCCAAGCTTCCCGAAACTTGCCAAACTTGTCTTTCTTCCTCACAGGAACATGCTGGTCCTGGATTCTAATCAGCTGACGTTTTTTTTTAGAATTAGAATTAGAACATTACAGCACAGTACAGGCCCTTCGGCCCTCGATGTTGCGCCGACCTGTGAAACCATCTGACCTACACTATTCCATTTTCATCCATATGTCTATCCAATGACCACTTAAATGCCCTTAAAGTTGCAGGCAGGGCGTTCCACGCCCCTACTACTCTCTGAGTAAAGAAACTACCTCTAACATCTGTCCTATATCTATCACCCCTCAACTTAAACCTATGTCCCCTCATGTTTGCCATCACCATCCGAGGAAAAAGACTCTCACTATCCACCCTATCTAACCCTCTGATTATCTTATATGTCTCTATTAAGTCACCTCTCCTCCTCCTTCTCTCTAACGAAAACAACCTCAAGTCCCTCAGCCTTTCCTCGTAAGACCTTCCCTCCATACCAGGCAACATCCTAGTAAATCTCCTCTGCACCCTTTCCAAAGCTTCCACATCCTTCCTATAATGCGGTGACCAGAACTGCACGCAATACTCCAGGTGCGGCCTCACCAGAGTTTTGTACAGCTGCAGCATGACCTCGTGGCTCCGAAACTCAATCCCCCTACTAATAAAAGCTAACACACCATATGCCTTCTTAACAGCCCTATTAACTTGGGTAGCAACTTTCAGGGATTTATGTACCTGGACACCAAGATCTCTCTGCTCATCTACACTACCAAGAATCTTCCCATTAGCCCAGTACTCTGCATTCCTGTTACTCCTTCCAAAGTGAATCACCTCGCACTTTTCCGCATTAAACTCCATTTGCCATCTCTCAGCCCAGCTCTGCAGCCTATCTATGTCCCTCTGTACCCTACAACATCCTTCGGCACTATCCACAACTCCACCGACCTTCGTGTCATCCGCAAATTTACTAACCCACCCTTCTACACCCTCATCCAGGTCATTTATAAAAATGACAAACAGCAGTGGCCCCAAAACAGATCCTTGTGGTACACCACTAGTAACTAAACTCCAGGATGAACATTTGCCATCAACCACCACCCTCTGTCTTCTTTCAGCTAGCCAATTTCTGATCCAAAGCTCTAAATCACCTTCAATCCCATACTTCCGTATTTTCTGCAATAGCCTACCGTGGGGAACCTTATCAAACGCCTTACTGAAATCCATATACACCACATCCACGGCTTTACCCTCATCCACCTGTTTGGTCACCTTCTCAAAAAACTCAATAAGGTTTGTGAGGCACGATCTACCCGTCACAAAACCGTGCTGACTATCGCTAATGAACTTATTCTTTTCAAGATGATTATAAATCCTATCTCTTATAACCTTTTCCAACATTTTACCCACAACCGAAGTAAGGCTCACAGGTCTATAATTACCAGGGCTGTCTCTACTCCCCTTCTTGAACAAGGGGACAACATTTGCTATCCTCCAGTCTTCCGGCACTATTCCTGTAGACAATGACGACATAAAGATCAAGGACAAAGGCTCTGCAATCTCCTCCCTGGCTTCCCAGAGAATCCTAGGATAAATCCCATCTGGCCCAGGGGACTTATCTATCTTCACACTTTCCAAAATTGCTAACACCTCCTCCTTGTGAACCTCAATCCCATCTAGCCTAGTCGTCTGTATCTCAGTATTCTCCTCGACAACATTTTCTTTCTCTACTGTAAATACTGACGAAAAATATTCATTTAACGCTTCCCCTATCTTCTCTGATTCCACACACAACTTCCCACTACGATCCTTGATTGGCCCTAATCTAACTCGAGTCATTCTTTTATTCCTGATATACCTATAGAAAGCCTTAGGGTTTTCCTTGATCCTATCTGCCAATGACTTTTCGTGTCCTCTCCTTGCTCTTCTTAGCTCTCCCTTTAGATCCTTCCTGGCTAGCTTGTAACTCTCAAGCGCCCTAACTGAGCCTTCACGTCTCATCCTAACATAAGCCTTCTTCTTCCTTTTGACAAGCGCATCAACTTCTTTAGTAAACCAGGGCAGCACAGTGGCGCAGTGGTTAGCACCGCAGCCTCACAGCTCCAGGGACCCGGGTTCGATTCTGGGTACTGCCTGTGTGGAGTTTGCAAGTTCTCCCTGTGTCTGCGTGGGTTTTCTCCGGGTGCTCCGGTTTCCTCCCACAAGCCAAAAGACTTGCAGGTTGATAGGTAAATTGGCCATTATAAATTGTCACCAGTATAGGTAGGTGGTAGGGAAATATAGGGACAGGTGGGGATGTTTGTTGGGAATATGGGATTAGTGTAGGATTAGTATAAATGGGTGGTTGATGTTCGGCACAGACTCGGTGGGCCGAAGGGCCTGTTTCAGTGCTGTATCTCTAATCTAATCATGGCTCCCTCGCTCGACAACTTCCTCCCTGCCTGACAGGTACATACTTATCAAGGACACGCAGTAGCTGCTCCTTGAATAAGCTCCACATTTCGATTGTGCCCATCCCCTGCAGTTTCCTTCCCCATCCTACGCATCCTAAAACTTGCCTAATTGCATCATAATTTCCTTTCCCCCAGCGATAATTCTTGCCCTGCGGTATATACCTGTCCCTGCCCATCGCTAAGGTAAACCTAACCGAATTGTGATCACTATCACCAAAGTGCTCACCTACATCTAAATCTAACACCTGGCCGGGTTCATTACCCAGTACCAAATCCAATGTGGCATCGCCCCTGGTTGGCTTGTCTACATACTGTGTCAGAAAACCCTCCTGCACACACTGGACAAAAACTGACCCATCTAAAGTACTCGAACTATAGTATTTCCAGTCAATATTTGGAAAGTTAGAGTCCCCCATAACAACTACCCTGTTACTCTCGCCCCTGTCGAGAATCACCTTCGCTATCCTTTCCTCTACATCTCTGGAACTATTCGGAGGTCTATAGAAGACTCCCAACAGGTTGACCTCTCCTCTCCTGTTTCTAACCTCGGCCCATACTACCTCAGTAGACGAGTCCTCAAACGTCCTTTCTGCCGCTGTAATACTCTCCTTGATTAACAATGCCACACCCCCTCCTCTTTTACCATCTTCTCTGTTCTTACTGAAACATCTAAATCCCGGAACCTGCAACATCCATTCCTGCCCCTGCTCTACCCATGTCTCCGAAATGGCCACAACATCGAGATCCCAGGTACCAACCCATGCTGCAAGCTCACCCACCTTATTCCGGATGCTCCTGGTGTTGAAGTAGACACACTTTAAACCAGGTTCTTGCTTGCCAGTGCCCTCTTACGTCCTTGTAACCTTATCCCTGACCTCACTACTCTCAACATCCTGTACACTGGAACTACAATTTAGGTTCCCATTCCCCTGCTGAATTAGTTTAAACCCCCCCGAAGACTTGAAAGACTCCCACATGTCAGATGTTGATTTACCCTCAAACAGCTGGCCCCAATCTAAATTCTTCAGTTCCTGCCTAATATTGTTATAATTAGCCTTCCCCCAATTTAGCACCTTCACCCGAGGACTACTCTTATCCTTATCCACAAGTACCTTAAAACTTATGGAATTATGGTCACTGTTCCCGAAATGCACCCCAACTGAAACTTCGACCACCTGGCTGGGCTCATTCCCCAATACCAGGTCCAGTATGGCCCCATCCCTCGTTGGACTATCTACATATTGTTTCAAGAAGCCCTCCTGGATGCTCCTTACAAATTCTGCCCCATCCAAGCCCCTAGCACTAAGTGAGTCCCAGTCAATATAGGGGAAGTTAAAATCACCCACCACCACAACCCTGTTACCTTTACGTCTTTCCAAGATCTGTCTACAGATCTGTTCCTCTACCTCCCACTGGCTGTTGGGAGGCCTGTAGAAAACCCCCAACATCGTGACTGCACCCTTCCTATTCCTGTGCTCCACCCATATTGCCTCGCTGCATGACCCCTCCGAGCTGTCCTCCCGCAGTACAGCTGTGATATTCTCCTGAACAAGTAATGCAACTCCCCCACCTCTTTTACATCCGCCTCTATCCCGCCTGAAGCTTCTAAAGCCTGGAACATTTAGCTGCCAATCCTGTCCTTCCCTCAACCAAGTCTCTGTAATAGCAACAACATCATAGTTCAAAGTACTAATCCAAGCTCTAAGTTCATCTGCTTTACCTGTTATACTTCTCGCATTGAAACAAATGCACTTCAGACCACCAGTCCCGCTGTGCTCAGCAACATCTCCCTGCCTGCTCTTCCTCTTAGTCTTACTGGCCTTATTTACTAGTTCCCCCTCATTTATTTCACTTGCTGTCCTACTGCTCTGGTTCCCACCCCCCTGCCACACTAGTTTAAACCCTCCCGAGTGACGCTAGCAAACCTTGCAGCCAGGATATTAGTGCCTCTCTAGTTTAGATGCAACCCGTCCTTCTGGTACAGGTCCCATCTGTCCCTGAAGAGATCTCAATGATCCAGATATCTGAAACCCTCCCTTCTACACCAGCTGCTCAGCCACGTGTTTAGCTGCACTATCTTCCTATTTCTAGCCTCACTGGCACGTGGCACAGGGAGTAATCCCAAGATTACAACCCTAGAGGTCCTGTTTTTTAACTTACTATCTAACTCCCTGAACTCCCCCGGCAGGACCTCGTCACTCTTCCTGCCTATGTTATTGGTACCGATGTGTACCACAACCTCTGGCTGTTCACCCTCCCCCTTCAGAATGCCCCCTGTCTGTTCAGAGACATCCTTGACCCTGGCACCAGGGAGGCAACATACCATCCTGGAGTCTCTTTCACGTCCACAGAATCGCCTATCTGTGCCCCTGACTATAGAGTCCCCTATAACTATTGTTCTTCTGCGCTTTGTCCCTCCCTGCTGAACAACAGTGCCAGCCGTGGTGCCACTGCTCTGGCTGCTGCTGTTTTCCCCTGATAGGCCATCCCCCCCAACAGTATCCAAAACGGTATACTTGTTAGAGAGGGGAATAGCCACAGGGGATTCCTGCACTGACTGCCTGCCCCTTCTAGCGGTCACCCATCTATCTGCCTGCACCTTGAGTGTAACCACTTCTCTAAAACTCCTGTCTATGACACTTTCTGCCACCTGCATGCTCCTAAGTGCATCTAGTTGCCGCTCCAACTGATCCATGTGGTCTGTGAGGAGATGCAACTGGGTACACTTCCTGCAGATGTAGTCGTCCGGAACGCTGGAAGCGTCAGGGACCTCCCACATCTCACAGGTGAAGCACTTCACCCCTCTAACTGACATTTCTATCACTGATTAATAAATTAATTAAAAATAAATAAATACTTATTAAATCCTTACTAAATTGTTATAATCATATGGTCCCTCGTGCTAGATTTCTACAACAAATACTAAATGCTAACTAAATACAGTAATTTCCTCCCTCTGGTTGAGTTACTCTCTTATTAATTAGTTAAGTAGGGTTTTAATCAAATTTATCAGTTTTATTTTCAAATTCGGTACAGATTCCCTACCAGCCAATCAGGTCACAGCTTTCCTTTGACATCACTTTTTCAGTTTTTTTTCCCCACCCGGGGTAAGTTTTTTATACTTACCGGTCCGGAACTCCGCCCACCGAGTCTTCTCCGTGAATGTAGGCCGCGAATCCCCGGGGTAAGTTTTTTATACTTACCGGTCCGGAACTCCGCCCACCGAGTCTTCTCCGTGAATGTAGGCCGCGAATCCCCGGGGTAAGTTTTTTATACCTACCGGTCCGGAACTCCGCCCACCGAGTCTTCTCCGTGAATGTAGGCCGCGAATCCCCGGGGTAAGTTTTTTATACTTACCGGTCCGGAACTCCGCCCACCGAGTCTTCTCCGTGAATGTAGGCCGCGAATCCCCGAGGTAAGTTTTTTATACTTACCGGTCCGGAACTCCGCCCACCGAGTCTTCTCCGTGAATGTAGGCCGCGAATCCCCGGGGTAAGTTTTTTATACTTACCGGTCCGGAACTCCGCCCACCGAGTCTTCTCCGTGAATGTAGGCCGCGAATCCCCGGGGTAAGTTTTTTATACCTACCGGTCCGGAACTCCGCCCACCGAGTCTTCTCCGTGAATGTAGGCCGCGAATCCCCGGGGTAAGTTTTTTATACTTACCGGTCCGGAACTCCGCCCACCGAGTCTTCTCCGTGAATGTAGGCCGCGAATCCCCGAGGTAAGTTTTTTATACTTACCGGTCCGGAACTCCGCCCACCGAGTCTTCTCCGTGAATGTAGGCCGCGAATCCCAGAGGTAAGTTTTTTATACTTACCGGTCCGGAACTCCGCCCTCCGAGTCTTCTCCGTGAATGTAGGCCGCGAATCCCCGGGGTAAGTTTTTTATACTTACCGGTCCGGAACTCCGCCCTCCGAGTCTTCTCTGTGAATGTAGGCCGCGAATCCCAGAGGTAAGTTTTTTATACTTACCGGTCCGGAACTCCGCCCTCTGAGTCTTCTCCGTGAATGTAGGCCGCGAATCCCAGAGGTAAGTTTTTTATACTTACCAGTCCGGAACTCCGCCCTCCGAGTCTTCTCCGAGAATGTAGGCCGCGAATCCCTGGGGCAGGTTTTTTATACTTACCGGTCCGGAACTCCGCCCTCTGAGTCTTCTCTGTGAATGTAGGCCGCGAATCCCCGGGGTAAGTTTTTTATACCTACCGGTCCGGAACTCCGCCCTCGGAGTCTTCTCCGTGAATGTAGGCCGCGAATCCCCGGGGTAAGTTTTTTATACTTACCGGTCCGGACCTCCGCCCTCTGAGTCTTCTCCAACAATGTCGGCCGCGAATCCCCGAGGTAAGTTTTTTATACTTACCGATCCGGAACTCCGCCCTCCGAGTCTTCTCCGTGAATGTAGGCCGCGAATCCCAGAGGTAAGTTTTTTATACTTACCGGTCCGGAACTCCGCCCTCCGAGTCTTCTCCGTGAATGTAGGCCGCGAATCCCCGGGGTAAGTTTTTTATACCTACCGGTCCAGAACTCCGCCCTCTGAGTCTTCTCCGTGAATGTAGGCCGCGAATCCCCGGGGTAAGTTTTTTATACTTACCGGTCCGGAACTCCGCCCTCTGAGTCTTCTCCGACAATGTCGGCCGCGAATCCCCGAGGTAAGTTTTTTATACTTACTGGTCCGGAACTCCGCCCTCTGAGTCTTCTCCATGAATGTAGGCCGCGAATCCCCGGGGTAAGTTTTTTATACTTACCGGTCCGGACCTCCGCCCTCTGAGTCTTCTCCGACAATGTCGGCCGCGAATCCCCGAGGTAAGTTTTTTATACTTACCGGTCCGGAACTCCGCCCTCTGAGTCTTCTCTGTGAATGTAGGCCGCGAATCCCCGGGGTAAATTTTTTATACCGACCGGTCCGGAACTCCGCCCTCTGAGTCTTCTCCGTGAATGTCGGCCGCGAATCCCCGAGGTAAGTTTTTTATACTTACAAGTCTGGAACTCCGCCCTCCGAGTCTTCTCTATGAATGTAGGCCGCGAATCCCCGGGGTACGTTTTTGATACTTACCGGTCCGGAACTCCGCCCTCTGAGTCTTCTCCGACAATGTCGGCTGCGAATCCCCGAGGTAAGTTTTTTATACTTACTGGTCTGGAACTCCGCCCTCTGAGTCTTCTCTGTGAATGTAGGCCGTGAATCCCCGGGGTAAGTTTTTTATACTTACCGGTCCGGAACTCCGCCCTCTGAGTCTTCTCCGTGAATGTAGGCCGCGAATCCCCGAGGTAGGTTTTTTATACTTACCGGCCCGGAACTCCACCCTTTGAGTCTTCTCCGTGAATGTAGGACGCGAATCCCCGAGGTAGGTTTTTTATACTTAACGATCTGGAACTCCGCCCTCTGAGTCTTCTCTGTGAATGTAGACCGCGAATCCCCGGGGTAAGTTTTTTATACTTACCAGTCCGGAACACCGCCCTCCGAGTCTTCTCTGACAATGTAGGCCGCAAATCCCCGTGGTAAGTTTTTTATACTTACCGGTCCGGAACTCCGCCCTCCGAGTCTTCTCCGACAATGTAGGCCGCGAATCCCCGAGGTAAGTTTTTTATACTTACCGGTCCGGAACTCCGCCCTCCGAGTCTTCTCCGTGAATGTAGGCCGCGAATCCCCGAGGTAAGTTTTTTATACTTACCGGTCTGGAATTCTGCCCTCTGAGTCTTCTCCGTGAATGTAGGCCGCGAATCCCAGAGGTAAGTTTTTTATACTTACCGGTCCGGAACTCCGCCCTCCGAGTCTTCTCCGTGAATGTAGGCCGCGAATCCCCGGGGTAAGTTTTTTATACTTACCGGTCCGGAACTCCGCCCTCCGAGTCTTCTCTGTGAATGTAGGCCGCGAATCCCCGAGGTAAGTTTTTTATACTTACCGGTCCGGAACTCCGCCCTCCGAGTCTTCTCCGTGAATGTAGGCCGCGAATCCCAGAGGTAAGTTTTTTATACTTACCGGTCCGGAACTCCGCCCTCTGAGTCTTCTCCGTGAATGTAGGCCGCGAATCCCCGGGATAAGTTTTTTATACTTACCGGTCCGGAACTCCGCCCTCTGAGTCTTCTCCGACAATGTCGGCCGCGAATCCCCGAGGTAAGTTTTTTATACTTACCGGTCCGGAACTCCGCCCTCCGAGTCTTCTCCGTGAATGTAGGCCGCGAATCCCAGAGGTAAGTTTTTTATACTTACCGGTCCGGAACTCCGCCCTCCGAGTCTTCTCCGAGAATGTAGGCCGCGAATCCCTGGGGTAGGTTTTTTATACTTACCGGTCCGGAACTCCGCCCTCTGAGTCTTCTCCGTGAATGTAGGCCGCGAATCCCCGGGGTAAGTTTTTTATACCTACCGGTCCGGAACTCCGCCCTCAAAGTCTTCTCCGTGAATGTAGGCCGCGAATCCCCGGGGTAAGTTTTTTATACCTACCGGTCCAGAACTCCGCCCTCTGAGTCTTCTCCGTGAATGTAGGCCGCGAATCCCCGGGGTAAGTTTTTGATACTTACCGGTCCGGAACTCCGCCCTCTGAGTCTTCTCCATGAATGTAGGCCGCGAATCCCCGGGGTAAGTTTTTTATACTTACCGGTCCGGAACTCCGCCCTCTGAGTCTTCTCTATGAATGTAGGCCGCGAATCCCCGGGGTACGTTTTTGATACTTACCGGTCCGGAACTCCGCCCTCTGAGTCTTCTCCGACAATGTCGGCTGCGAATCCCCGAGGTAGGTTTTTTATACTTACCGGTCCGGAACTCCGCCCTCTGAGTCTTCTCTGTGAATGTAGGCCGCGAATCCCCGGGGTATGTTTTTTATACTTACCGGTCCGGAACTCCGCCCTCTAAGTCTTCTCCATTAATGTAGGCCGCGAATCCCCGAGGTAAGTTTTTTATACTTACCGTTCCGGAACTCCGCCCTCCGAGTCTTCTCCGTGAATGTAGGCCGCGAATCCCCGAGGTAGGTTTTTTATACTTAACGATCTGGAACTCCGCCCTCTGAGTCTTCTCTGTGAATGTAGGCCGAGAATCCCCGGGGTAAGTTTTTTATACTTACCGGTCCGGAACTCCGCCCTCCGAGTCTTCTCCGTGAATGTAGGCCGCGAATCCCCGGGGTAAGTTTTTTATACTTACCGGTTCGGAACTCCGCCCTCCGAGTCTTCTCCGACAATGTAGGCCGCGAATCCCCGAGGTAAGTTTTTTATACTTACCGGTACGGAACTCCGCCCTCCGAGTCTTCTCCATGAATGTAGGCCGCGAATCCCCGGGGTAAGTTTTTTATACTTACAAGTCTGGAACTCCGCCCTCCGAGTCTTCTCTATGAATGTAGGCCGCGAATCCCCGGGGTATGTTTTTGATACTTACCGGTCCGGAACTCCGCCCTCTGAGTCTTCTCCGACAATGTCGGCTGCGAATCCCCGAGGTAAGTTTTTTATACTTACCGGTCCGGAACTCCGCCCTCTGAGTCTTCTCCGTGAATGTAGGCCGCGAATCCCCGAGGAAGTTTTTTTATACTTACCGGCCCGGAACTCCACCCTTTGAGTCTTCTCCGTGAATGTAGGCCGCGAATCCCCGAGGTAAGTTTTTTATACTTAACGATCTGGAACTCCGCCCTCTGAGTCTTCTCTGTGAATGTAGGCCGCGAATCCCCGGGGTAAGTTTTTTATACTTACCGGTCCGGAACTCCGCCCTCCGAGTCTTCCCTGACAATGTAGGCCGCAAATCCCCGAGGTAAGTTTTTTATACTTACCGGTCCGGAACTCCGCCCTCCGAGTCTTCTCCGACAATGTAGGCCGCGAATCCCCGAGGTAAGTTTTTTATACTTACCGGTCCGGAACTCCGCCCTCCGAGTCTTCTCCGTGAATGTAGGCCGCGAATCCCCGAGGTAAGTTTTTTATACTTACCGGTCTGGAATTCTGCCCTCTGAGTCTTCTCTGTGAATGTAGGCCGCGAATCCCAGAGGTAAGTTTTTTATACTTACCGGTCCGGAACTCCGCCCTCTGAGTCTTCTCCGTGAATGTAGGCCGCGAATCCCCGGGGTAAGTTTTTTATACTTACCGGTCCGGAACTCCGCCCTCCGAGTCTTCTCCGTGAATGTAGGCCGCAAATCCCAGAGGTAAGTTTTTTATACTTACCGGTCTGGAACTCCGCCCTCCGAGTCTTCTCCGTGAATGTAGGCCGCAAATCCCAGAGGTAAGTTTTTTATACTTACCGGTCCGGAACTCCGCCCTCCGAGTCTTCTCCGAGAATGTAGGCCGCGAATCCCTGGGGTAGGTTTTTTATCCTTACCGGTCCGGAACTCCGCCCTCTGAGTCTTCTCTGTGAATGTAGGCCGCGAATTCCCGGGGTAAATTTTTTATACCTACCGGTCCGGAACTCCGCCCTCTGAGTCTTCTCCGTGAATGTAGGCCGCGAATCCCCGGGGTAAGTTTTTTATACTTACCGGTCCGGAACTCCGCCCTCCGAGTCTTCTCCATGAATGTAGGCCGCGAATCCCCGGGGTAAGTTTTTTATACTTACCGGTCCGGAACTCCGCCCTCTGAGTCTTCTCCGACAATGTCGGCCGCGAATCCCCGAGGTAAGTTTTTTATACTTACCAGTCCGGAACTCTGCCCTCTGAGTCTTCTCTGTGAATGTAGGCTGCGCATCCCCGGGGTAAGTTTTTTATACTTACCGGTCTGGAACTCCGTCCTCCGAGTCTTCTCCATGAATGTAGGCCGCGAATCCCCGAGGTAAGTTTTTTATACTTACCTGTCCGGAACTCCGCCCTCTGAGTCTTCTCTGTGAATGTAGGCTGCGTATCCCCGGGGTAAGTTTTTTATACTTACCGGTCCGGAACTCCGCCCTCTGAGTCTTCTCCGTGAATGTAGGCCGCGAATCCCAGAGGTAAGTTTTTTATACTTACAAGTCTGGAAGTCCGCCCTCCGAGTCTTCTCCATGAATGTAGGCCGCGAATCCCCGAGGTAAGTTTTTTATACTTACCGGTCCGGAACTCCGCCCTCTGAGTCTTCTCCGACAATGTCGGCCGCGAATCCCCGAGGTAAGTTTTTTATACTTACCAGTCCGGAACTCCGCCCTCTGAGTCTTCTCCGTGAATGTAGGCCGTGAATCCCCGGGGTAAGTTTTTTATACTTACCTGTCCGGAACTCCGCCCTCTGAGTCTTCTCCGACAATGTCGGACGCGAATCCCCGAGGTAAGTTTTTTATACTTACCGGTGCGGAACTCCGCCCTCTGAGTCTTCTCCATGAATGTAGGCCGCGAATCCCCGGGGTAAGTTTTTTATACTTACCGGTCCGGAACTCCGCCCTCTGAGTCTTCTCCGACAATGTCGGCCGCGAATCCCCGAGGTAAGTTTTTTATACTTACCGGTCCGGAACTCTGCCCTCTGAGTCTTCTCTGTGAATGTAGGCCGCGCATCCCCGGGGTAAGTTTTTTATACCTACCGGTCCGGAACTCCGCCCTCTGAGTCTTCTCCGTGAATGTAGGCCGCGAATCCCAGAGGTAAGTTTTATATACTTAACGATCTGGAACTCCGCCCTCTGAGTCTTCTCTGTGAATGTAGGCCGAGAATCCCCGGGGTAAGTTTTTTATACTTACCGGTACGGAACTCCGCCCTCCGAGTCTTCTCCATGAATGTAGGCCGCGAATCCCCGGGGTAAGTTTTTTATACTTACAAGTCTGGAACTCCGCCCTCCGAGTCTTCTCTATGAATGTAGGCCGCGAATCCCCGGGGTACGTTTTTGATACTTACCGGTCCGGAACTCCGCCCTCTGAGTCTTCTCCGACAATGTCGGCTGCGAATCCCCGAGGTAAGTTTTTTATACTTACCGGTCCGGAACTCCGCCCTCTGAGTCTTCTCTGTGAATGTAGGCCGCGAATCCCCGGGGTAAGTTTTTTATACTTACCAGTCCGGAACTCCGCCCTCTGAGTCTTCTCCGTGAATGTAGGCCGCGAATCCCCGAGGAAGTTTTTTTATACTTACCGGCACGGAACTCCACCCTTTGAGTCTTCTCCGTGAATGTAGGCCGCGAATCCCCAAGGTAAGTTTTTTATACTTAACGATCTGGAACTCCGCCCTCTGAGTCTTCTCTGTGAATGTAGGCCGCGAATCCCCGGGGTAAGTTTTTTATACTTACCGGTCCGGAACTCCGCCCTCCGAGTCTTCTCTGACAATGTAGGCCGCAAATCCCCGAGGTAAGTTTTTTATACTTACCGGTCCGGAACTCCGCCCTCCGAGTCTTCTCCGACAATGTAGGCCGCGAATCCCCGAGGTAAGTTTTTTATACTTACCGGTCTGGAATTCTGCCCTCTGAGTCTTCTCCGTGAATGTAGGCCGCGAATCCCAGAGGTAAGTTTTTTATACTTACCGGTCCGGAACTCCGCCCTCCGAGTCTTCTCCGAGAATGTAGGCCGCGAATCCCTGGGGTAGGTTTTTTATACTTACCGGTCTGGAACTCCGCCCTCTGAGTCTTCTCTGTGAATGTAGGCCGCGAATTCCCGGGGTAAGTTTTTTATACCTACCGGTCCGGAACTCCGCCCTCTGAGTCTTCTCCGTGAATGTAGGCCGCGAATCCCCGGGGTAAGTTTTTTATACTTACCGGTCCGGAACTCCGCCCTCCGAGTCTTCTCCATGAATGTAGGCCGCGAATCCCCGGGGTAAGTTTTTTATACTTACCGGTCCGGAACTCCGCCCTCTGAGTCTTCTCCGACAATGTCGGCCGCGAATCCCCGAGGTAAGTTTTTTATACTTACCAGTCCAGAACTCTGCCCTCTGAGTCTTCTCCGTGAATGTAGGCTGCGCATCCCCGGGGTAAGTTTTTTATACTTACCAGTCCGGAACTCCGCCCTCTGAGTCTTCTCCGACAATGTCGGCCGCGAATCCCCGAGGTAAGTTTTTTATACTTACCTGTCCGGAACTCTGCCCTCTGAGTCTTCTCTGTGAATGTAGGCTGCGCATCCCCGGGGTAAGTCTTTTATACTTACCGGTCCGGAACTCCGCCCTCTGAGTCTTCTCCGTGAATGTAGGCCGCGAATCCCAGAGGTAAGTTTTTTATACTTAGAAGTCTGGAAGTCCGCCCTCCGAGTCTTCTCCATGAATGTAGGCCGCGAATCCCCGAGGTAAGTTTTTTATACTTACCTGTCCGGAACTCCGCCCTCTGAGTCTTCTCTGTGAATGTAGGCTGCGCATCCCCGGGGTAAGTTTTTTATACTTACCGGTCCGGAACTCCGCCCTCTGAGTCTTCTCCGTGAATGTAGGCCGCGAATCCCAGAGGTAAGTTTTTTATACTTACAAGTCTGGAAGTCCGCCCTCCGAGTCTTCTCCATGAATGTAGGCCGCGAATCCCCGAGGTAAGTTTTTTATACTTACCAGTCCTGAACTCCGCCCTCTGAGTCTTCTCCGTGAATGTAGGCCGTGAATCCCCGGGGTAAGTTTTTTATACTTACCTGTCCGGAACTCCGCCCTCTGAGTCTTCTCCGACAATGTCGGCCGCGAATCCCCGAGGTAAGTTTTTTATACTTACCGGTGCGGAACTCCGCCCTCTGAGTCTTCTCCATGAATGTAGGCCGCGAATCCCCGGGGTAAGTTTTTTATACTTACCGGTCCGGAACTCCGCCCTCTGAGTCTTCTCCGACAATGTCGGCCGCGAATCCCCGAGGTAAGTTTTTTATACTTACCGGTCCGGAACTCTGCCCTCTGAGTCTTCTCTGTGAATGTAGGCCGCGCATCCCCGGGGTAAGTTTTTTATACCTACCGGTCCGGAACTCCGCCCTCTGAGTCTTCTCCGTGAATGTAGGCCGCGAATCCCCGGGGTAAGTTTTTTATACTTACCGGTCCGTAACTCCGCCCTCTGAGTCTTCTCCGACAATGTCGGCCGCGAATCCCCGAGGTAAGTTTTTTATACTTACCAGTCCGGAACTCTGCCCTCTGAGTCTTCTCTGTGAATGTAGGCTGCGCATCCCCGGGGTAAGTTTTTTATACTTACCGGTCCGGAACTCCGCCCTCTGAGTCTTCTCCGTGAATGTAGGCCGCGAATCCCCGAGGTAAGTTTTTTATACTTACCGGTCCGGAACTCCGCCCTCTGAGTCTTCTCCGACAATGTCGGCCGCGAATCCCCGAGGTAAGTTTTTTATACTTACCAGTCCGGAACTCCGCCCTCTGAGTCTTCTCCGTGAATGTAGGCCGTGAATCCCCAGGCTAAGTTTTTTATACTTACCTGTCCGGAACTCCGCCCTCTGAGTCTTCTCCGACAATGTCGGCCGCGAATCCCCGAGGTAAGTTTTTTATACTTACCGGTCCGGAACTCCGCCCTCTGAGTCTTCTCCATGAATGTAGGCCGCGAATCCCCGGGGTAAGTTTTTTATACTTACCGGTCCGGAACTCCGC